>NC_137938.1:19559923-20159923 GCF_963969265.1 Rhamphochromis sp. 'chilingali'
GAAAGTTAATGAACATGATTGGTATTCTGAGTACTGCATTTCATAAATTGTGCTTGTGTGTTGATATTGTATTATACTTTAATTTGTCCACACATAATATATTGTAATAGTGTTTGGGGTGCTGTGTCTTCATAAAATTATATTAATTCAAAAGACATTTTTGCAGATAATGAATTTTTCAAATAGACTTTCCTCTTTTTGTAAAATACTAAATCTTGACAACATTTAATGTGAATACATATTGCATATCTCTTTTTATGTAGAAGTATGTATATTTAATTGGTGATTTACTAGTTGTTTTGCAACATTTCTTTTATGTCTTTTTCAGATGTACATACTTACTAAACAAGACACCATGGTGATTTTTATTTACCCTTATGCAGAAAGCAAAATACACATCAATATTGAGAACCTCTTTATTGGAACAAACTATCACCAGTTCTTCAGTTCACAACTGCATTTTATTCTTTCAAAAACAATTAAAAACTATGTTTATTTCTAATAGCACAAATATATATTTATTATATTTGTAAATGATTGTATGTAACTTGTCTGTTCCAGCTGCTTACCTGTTCATGTTATAGGGAAGGTGGTTGTTCTTATTCTTAAACTGTACATTATTGTTGTTGTTGATTCTATGTGTGTGCAAATAAAACGAAACAGAAAAAAAAAATACACCATGATTTTTTTCCAACTGAGATTTGATGGTAGCAGTGCACACGTACGTGCGGTGTGTTCGGATACAGTGTAGCTTTTAGGTTGTGCTGCATAAATAATCCATTATTCATATACCGTGTGTAGCTATGATTTATATTCACTAAACTTTGTTTCTTTCTTTGGGCAAATATTTTATGTTATAAATATCCTAAAATTAATGCTACCTTGACTTGTTACAAGCAACAACAACAACAACATGTTTTCTTTTCTTTCTTTCTTTTTTTTTTTAAGTCTTAGCAGCTGTTTCTAATTTTAACAGATCAAACTAATTTTAGCACTCTGTCTCCATCTTTGGGGCAGTTGTGTTAATGCACATTGAAAATCATGGCACTTCCATTGGTAACCCCTGACACTTATAAACATGGCTGCCATGAAGAAAGTACTACTTGCTGTTGCTGTTGCTGCCTTTGCAGTTTTCAGTGGACACAGGTTCCTTAAACTGAAGTAAGTTCTGTTCCGACAAGAAAATCTGACGTCATATGTCGCATTAAATTTGGGGATTGGCAGCACAGATTGTAAATGTTCACAGCTGTTGTTTGCTAAAGCACGTTGAAGTGTGGCCAATGTTTTCATGGAAAGACTTAACAAATGTATCCTTGGGCTTCTCGAGCAGACTTTCAAACTGTAATACTGATTTGTACTGCTTCTTTGTAATGGCTCTGTAAACTTCTTCCGCAGGGAAATCATGCTTGCTTCCAGAGAGATTCCAGTGAAACACCTCAGCTGTCATTATTTGCAGAATATTGGTATGTAATCTTTGTATTCATGCTCGTATCTTCGTTCTGGGGTTTGCATCGTGAAAAATCACCTTTAAACTGCGTTTAACATGTGGCATTAGCTGAAGGGTCTGAAGTTCACACAACTGTCTGTAGAGCATGCGTCACCAAGGCATGACATAAGACTGTGCTCTCTGTAAGAACTGAGAAGGGGAAAAATATTTATTGATTTGTTTGTTTGTACAGAATATGGGGCAGAGGATATCACCATACTGAAAGATGGACTGGCCTTCATGAGTACGGTATGTTATTAATTTCATGGGCAATTGTTTGTGTGATGACCTCTTGAGCAAAGCCCCACATTTAGAAAAGTTTCTAACATGTAGTGTTTACGGCTCAGGGGTTGAAGTTTCCTGGATTACATTCGTTTTCTGATGAACCAGGGAAAATGTATGTTTTGGATCTGCTGCACCCGAAACCCACGCCAGTGGAGCTGCAAATCAGCGGAGAACTGGACCTCAGCTCGTTCAACCCACATGGCATTAGTGCATACACTGATGAAGCAGGTGAATAATGGCATCAAATTTGTTATTATTTTAAGTAACAGAAATGTATTCGGGTTGTTTTTTTTCATTGTACCCTTATGCACGCATGCATAGGTTTGTAAAGTTAGAAGGGCTGATGTTTTGTTTTTGTTTTTTTGCACACCCACGTGCTACACACAGTACTTGTATTTACATAAGGCAGATATACAATGTAACACAGCTTTTAACTGCAGCTAATTTTGTGTAATATTGTTGTTTCTCTGGAAAGTCTGTGAGCCATGTTGTTTGTCGTCTTTTTTTTGGGGGGGGGGGTTATTTTTTGGTATGCCAGTAATTCTGGACTAAATGACATGAATGGGTCTTTGAGTGGTGACTGTCATAGTACATTTAGGGCAGTATACCTTACACTGTTACTGTGACATAAATGAACTAAAGTCGTCTTGGTTAAGTCTCTACAAGCTTTGCACATGTAGGTTTTGGAAATGTATCTAATTTTCCAAATGGATCTTCCCAGACTTGTTCAGGAACACGTCTGAAGCTCCTCTAGTATTGTCTTGGCTGTAGTCTTTGGTTCTTCATGCTGAAGGTTCTCCATGGCCATAGGCTTAAGACTTTTGTACCTTCATCCAAGTTTTCTTCAAGGACTTGCCCCTTGCTTCTGAACAACACCCCCTATAGCATGATACTGCTAATATCTTTCACTGGTATTAGCTTGGTGATGTTCACCATAGTGTCTAGTATAAATTTTGGATTCATCTGGCTAGTGATTATGTGTTGCATATCCATCTGCTTTATGAAACATCCTATTGTGTGGACCAGTCTTTTCTGGAATATTGTCTAAAATGAGCAGAATACTTTGTATCAACAGTGTGAGATGCCAAAGGTTAAAGCCCAGTGACAGTGAAATGCATAAAGAAATTTGGGGCCTTATGTTTACAGCTATATTATTAATAATTTTAATTAATGTAATGATGCAAATATGATCAGTATTTTCGTTGCCTTTATTCATTTTACTTGATAACAGGTTTTGGATAAACGAATAAGAGGAGACGGTTACATTACAGTGTCTTTGACACATATCTGAGATTTTCCTATATGTGCCAAAAACATCTCTGTGTAGTAAAAGGGAGTTTTGTGAGGCTTTGATATTTTGTCTGCATTTAGTTTGTCCCCTTACTTAAGCATAAGATCCTGTTGGGTCAGGCTATAAAAAAAGTAAATTGCTCCTTACTGCTTTAGGGAAGGAAAGAAGGTGACAATTTACTATGAGTCTGCAGCCTAAATTGGTGTATGTGCGTGTCTGCCTTTTCTTTTCTTTTTTTTTTTTTAAATAAGCTATTTTAGTTGTTGTTTATTTCCCTGAGCACAAACATGACTGAAACACTAAGGGAAACCTACGTTTCCTCCACACAGCAGGGTTGACAAGACTTTTCTTCTTCTCTGCAGATGACTCTGTGTACCTGTTTGTGGTCAATCACCCTCATCACAACAGCCAAGTAGAGATCTTTCGTTATGTTGAGGAAGACACACTCGTGCACATAAAAACCATCACCCACCCCTTACTCCACAGGTATGAACTGTATGAGAAACCTTTTAATGCCTTATTTATTGGGGTGGCTGTGGCTCATCCCATCATGTAAAGCCTGTGTGCCAAATGTCCTTGGGCATGATACTAACCCCAAGCTGCTCTCCGATGCATCCATCAGAGCATGAATGTATGCAAATGTTAGATAAAAAGCATAGGGGAAAAAAGTGCTTGTGTGACTGAGGCACGTTTTATAAAACGCTTTGTGTGCTTGTTGTTCCCCATGTTTTTCAGTGTGAATGACATTGTTGCAGTCGGAGTGGAGAGCTTCTACGCCACAAATGACCGCTACTTTCACAGTGATGCACTTCTGCTTATTACTGTCTTTTTGGACTTAACCTGGTGTGACGTGGTGTTCTACAGTCCACACGAAGTGAGGGTGGTGGCCGATGGTCTGCGGTCCCCAAACGGCATAAACATATCTCCTGACAAAAGGTTAATCTCAGTTCGTTACACCAATCACTGATCATGTATGTGTTGATTGAGTTAAATGTCTGTTTTATTTCAGACAGAAATACAACAGAAATAACAGAATACATTGTAAATTAAGTGAAGACATCGAATTGTCATCCACATCTCTATATAAAACACAATTTAGATTCTTGAAAAGGAGTGGGATGAGATTTACAGTTTGTTATTGTAACATGATTTTTATTTTATTTTATTTTTTAAACACAGGTACATATACGTTTCGGATATTATGGATCATGACATAGATGTTTTTGAAAGGCAAGAAGGGGAACAATTGAGGTACATCAAGGTAATAGTGTTGTGTATTCTAAAGTCACAAAAAACAAAAACAAAACAACAACCCAAAACTCTCATATCTGCGTGCTAAATGTGAAGCTAAGCCCAGCCTAGTGTTGCAGTTTTTACCCCTCAGCCGTGAGAGGTTGAGGGGGTATTGTCATCACCCCATCCTGTGGGCAGAGTGGATGCCCAAGTGGAGAATGAGGTGACGTACGATACCTTAGGTGAATCTAGTAAAAACGAGTTTAAATCTCAATGACCTCGAGGTCAAAGATTAACTTTCCTGTAGCCTAGAATTTTAAAAATGTATACCATAGGTACATCTGCTAGTAGGCTGAGGGGTATCAGTGACAGCTGCCTGTACATTTTTCATAATACTGTAGCTTCATATTTAACATGTAGACATAAAAATAGCACTAATCGTTTTAATTCTGCTGAATAAGAAAGAAGTTCTGTTGCAAGAAGAAAAAAAAAAAAGAAAAAAAGAAGGTTGGATTGTTGCTTTAACGTCATACACAAGGACAGAATAATCAGGTTTCATTTACAGCATGTAAACAACATGTGATGCTTTCAGTCTGTAGCTGTTGGATCACTTTGTGACAACATCGAGGTGGACCACAAGACAGGTGACGTATGGCTGGGTTGTCACCCAAATGCCATGAAGTTGTCAAGCTATGATCCTGAAGATCCACCTGGCTCTGAGGTTAGTTTGTTTAAAAATAAAATAAAAACATTGCAGCTAGATTTTTACCTATTCATTTTATGAATGTGTCCTTCAGGTGCTCTGGATCAAGAATATTCACTCAAAGCAGCCAGTGATGAGCATGGAGTACGCGGATGATGGCCATGTCCTTATGGGCTCCAGTGTAGCAGCTCCTTATGAGGGAAAGTTGCTTATTGGCTCTGTTTTCCACAAAGCCTTATACTGTCTTCTAAAATAATGCCGTTGATCACTGTTGCTTAATGAATACAAATGTTGTAAAGGGATGAAAAAAAAAATAAAAAAAATTAAACATATTTTTTGCCATTTATAAAAAAATAGTGACCTTGTAAGACAGGAAACCATTCGACTGTCAGCTTTTGTTCCTGTAGATGCCATATGCAGTGTCATTTCCACATTTTGTTCTCTCAGTACATTAAAGCAGCATACGCCTTTGGACAATTCTTTTACCCTTTCTCATCGTTTTCCAACAGCAATTCTTCTTCAGCCACCTTGGAAATCCTAAACCTAGTCTCCCCCCCATCAGGATGCTCTACAGTTTCCTCTTCTATTTTGGCAGGTCCACTGAGGGCAATATCACAATCTTCTGAATCAGCAGCACAGCTGTCCTTTTGTTCCTCATCAGTTTCCACACGCACTTCAGGGTCCCCCATGCTTTCTTGCAATAACGGGAGCATCTCGTCTTTTGTGTCATTGTCCCCCTCGGCCTTTGCATTGAGGAATACTTCGCTGATACTGATCATACGTCTGCGCCTTGGAGAGTGCTCCAAGTTGTGGATAGAGGTGCCGTGGAGGTCACTGCAGCTCTTTGAGCGATTCATTTTGTCTGCTGGCGCTGGTTTGTGTCTTCTCATTCCAATCTCTTTTATGACAGTATTGTAGTCTTCCTCCTTTTCAGATAAGAAGCCAAAGATGTCAACAACGTTGGGCTTTACATTTCCATGTGGCTTGTCCTCTAAAGACACTAGCTCCTCATGATAGAAGTTTCTGTGCCTGCGTTTTTGCCATTTTTTCTTTAGTACTTTGGAAGCGTCAACTACCATGTGGACATTCCAGCTGAAGAACAGGGACAGCCAAGCTAGGCCCATGCAAATCCATAATTCTTTACCTACTATGTAGAGGCGGGGGTAGTTTATGTCTGGATTTACACCTAAAATGAGTTATGGGCTAAAATTACTTGGATATCCTCAATTCAGAAATTCAAATTGTGCCAAATGTAAAAACCTACCTGCCACATAATCTCCAAAGCCAACTGTTGTGAGTGTGATGAAAGAGAAGTAGAAACCTTCTAAGTAGGTCCATTGTTCCATGGACATGAAAACAAACGGCGGAATCACCAGATGCACCAACAGCCCCCATAGAAGGAACAAGGCTATACAGGTATACTGGACTTTTTTCTGACAAAACAGAGGAAAAAAAAAAATTATTTGACACTGAAACTTCATAATTTCAGATAAACACTAATTGTTAGTCAGACCTTACCACTGATATGCCTTTGTCTATCATCACCCCAGACAGACGCTTGGCCCGGTCTCCAAAGAATGAACCCAGCTCACTTATCCATACCAGACACAGAGGGATCCCACACAGACCATAAAGGATGCAGAAAATACGTCCACCTTTTGTCCTGGGGGCAATATTACCATAACCTGTAGATACAGTGAGAAAATATTCAATCACACCAGTCCATGATTTGATAAGTATTTTAGGAAGATTTTCCTCTTCTGTTTGTTCTATCAGGGTCACGGGGAGGGCTGAAGCCCATCCCAGCTACCACAGGGCGAGAGGCAGGGTACACCCAGGACACACTGCCAGTCTGTTGCAGGGCTAACACAGAAAAACAACCATAAACCCAACAATCATGCAACCCTCATGAGCAAGCACTTGGCAACAGCGGAAAGGAAACACTCCCTTTTAACAGGAAGAGCCTTCAGCAGAACCAGGTTCAGGGAGGAGCAGCCAACTGCTGTGACCGGTTGGGGGTGAAGGGAGGAAAATAGGACAAAAACACTTTGGAAGAGAAGCACAGATCAATAAAAGCTAATGATTAAATCCAGGGTGGTGTATAAACACACAGTGAGTTAAAAGAAAAGTGAATGAAGAAAAAAATACCCTCAGTGTATCATGGGATGCCCCAAGCAGCCAAGCCCTGTTGCTGCATAGCTAAGGGAGTATTCATGGTCACCTGATCCAGCCTTATGATAAGCTTAAAAGAAAAAAAAAAACTTTCCTTTTTGATAAAGTGTAATCTAAGTGTAGGAAAAGTAGGGAGGGTGTCTGTCTCTCTGCTGCTTTATATATGGAAAACAAAGTCCTAGAAGACTCTTGAACTAAAAAACAATGAGGATTAGGATTTACCGTCTCAGTTATGCTCTGGTTTCTCTTTATAACGTTCTTTATTGGACATTTTGCAGGAAAACTCCAGTGCACAAACATTTCAGATCCAAATCACGATAATTTCCCAACTTTTGAGACAAAGCATTTCCTGTTCTGAAACAGTCACAGCATCAGAGTACCCATAGCTTCATCCCTGTAGTAACTGTTGTGAAGCTTATAATGTGTCTTATAAACAAACAATCACAATTAGGCCCAGAGAAATGCAGCTTTTAGTGAAGAGGCATCGTGTTACATGAATATTATCCCAGCCTATCCAGCTTCGAATATGAGAGGCGGGGTACACCCTGGACACATCGCCTGCCTGTGGCAGGGCCAGACATGTTGTTAAAGCAAGTCGATTGGGCGTTCCTGAGTCAACCCTATTGCCAAAGAAATGGCAGCAACCAGAAGAAGAAGAAGAAGAAGTGGATGCTATTACAACATGAACATGAAGTGTGTCAACTTCTGAGTCTTTCATACCTATAGTGGTGACAATGGAGGCAGCGAAGATGGCAGAACTCCCCCAGTCCCACGGACTGCGATCCTTGTCCCCGGAGATCGCCACGCCTTGCCCGGCAGCCTCTGATACTACCTTTAGAAAGTTAACACAATCAATCAGTCCCAGAAAAAAAAAACATAAATCTAATACTTCTGCTACTACTTTACTTATTTATTTGTAACCGAATAACTGGAAATATTTACAACTCCTCAAAGTCTTAACTAAAGGCTCAGGCTACCGACGGGCACGCGTTGTGCCAGCCTTTATGTTTTTGTTCTGTCCTTGATGTTGCATGGCTGCTCCACACCCAGCGCACACATCAGTGTTTTGTTTGAAGTTTCACAACTTTTCTGTGCTGTTAAATAAGAGGATTTTCACTTCCCCCGCTCCCTCTGAGAATGTTTAGCTTGATAGTTACTCTTTACACGTTTGCATTTCTGTTCAAAATCACGTAAAACCGGTTTGATACATCCGGACATGTGGAGGCAATGACATTTTCCTTTCCTTTCTAATGTCCACGCTGGAATGTAAGATAAGCAATACAGTATGTAACGAAATGAAGCCTCTGTAAACAAAAGCTCGACTTGTTACCTTTACATAGAGATGGGTTCATCATACCTTCAGTATCTCAGTCAGATTCTCTTTAGTCAAGTTAAATTTCTTCAGAATGTCTTCCTTTTCTTTAACATAGAGGTCTCTGGCTGATTTCCAGTTTCCTTCTTCAAAAATTTGGAATATCGCGCCTCCAATCGACAGATAAAAAATTATACACGAAGTTAAAAGCGGACCTTTATCAGCCATATTAAAGTCATAACTTCAGTCCGAGCACGCTGACTAAGTCACATTCCCGCAGAGGGCTGTCCTAATCCTACCTGGCCTCTTCCTGGTTAACATAATGGGTTCACAGCTGGGATGGAATTAAACTCAGAACAAATAAAAAACAAAACATATACATGTAAAAATATATGTATGTGTCTTCTAATTAGATCAAGTATAGAAAGTCTTAAAAAAACAAAACAAAACAACAACTTAAAAAACCCAAAATTGGTCATAATCAGTTAATAAGATAAGATAAGATAAGATAAGATAAGATAAGATAAGATAAGATAAGATAACCTTTATTAGTCCCACACTTGGGAAATTTGTTTTGTCACAGCAGGAAGTGGACAGTGCAAAAGTTATGAGGCAAAAATTAGAATACAATAAGAATAAATACAGTACACAGCTGTACAGAATAGAATAAAATAAAATACTATATACAGTAGAATAAAATAAAATAAATATACAATAAGATAAAAATAGAATACAAATACAAATACAAATACTATATGCAACTGAGTAAAAATACAACGATGACAGAAAGGATTATTGCACTTAATGTGATATTATAGGTTACGTTCTGTATAATGATAACACACACACCACTTTTATAAGAATCATAGCTTCTAAGCTGTTAGGCTTTCTTAAAAAATATGTTTATTTTTGTTGCTTTCTCTTTATTTTTTGACCAATAGATCTTTAAGTTGATCTTGTAGACCTTGCTGAGTGTACGTCAAATTTTAATAGATTGTTAAACTGACCTCCCTCTTTATCACTACAAGGTTTTTCTTTCATTTTTTTTTAAATCAGAATTAATTCAAAACATATCGAGCTATGGTGTTGACAGATTGAACGACACGCGCGCAAATATTACCAAAATCATAACCTTTTTGTGGGATAAGTAATAGCTAAAGTGGAGAACTAAAACAAAATTATATTATCTAACCACTTCCGCTTTAATGAAAACGTTCAGCAGGGGGCAACGTGACTTCATTAACGCCGTTCCACAGTGTGTTTAGGGAAACGGTCGCTCTTATCTTGTGCAGGAGTTAAATGTTTCCACACTGGGCGGATCCTGGCTGCTTTGTGTGATAATAAGGGTTGAAATATTTGCATTTGAAAACTAAATAGAATTTCAAGTTTCCTTAAATTTATAGATTACAAAAATCGAATCTCAATTCAAGCTTCTTTTTTAATGTTTAAAGTCGTTTGAAGTGAATGTTCCACTCCACATCACTGGAGTAAATCTATAAGGCCGGGTATGTTATAATATCCTGCTGGGACAGAGCCAGCATAGACCTCTGGGCTTTAGGTAACGCGGCGACAGATGCTCCAGCTGCATCAGCTGTTAGATTGAGGTCTATTGCACCTTTTGGGATTTCACTCTGCATTTTAAAGAAGACATCCCAGGTCATCAAAGGGCGCTGTCTATTTGTGAGGGCTGATTTAGTACTCTGTGCATTCACTTACTCTAGGGGACCAATGCAAACCCATGACAGGCCGTGACAAGAGGGAGCCATTTATTTATTTATTTGTGTATTTTTTAGAGGACACACGATAACACATGAGATCAGAGGGACAAATCATGCAGTAACACGACTTTTATTAACTCCTGATACATATACAGAAACACGTCTCAGTAAATATAAAAGTTCCTTGGTGACTGTAAATACCACCATTACCTGCACTTTCACACATGCATGCACAACAGCGCCTCTGTGTGGAGTCAGCTGTAAAATAAAAACAAAACACACAGACACAAATAGAATCAGAATCAGAATCAGAATACTTTATTGATCCCTGGGGGACTTATGATATCACATTGAAAGTTTCCAACAGTTTACTAGAAGAAGCTGTTCAGGTACTCAGGCCCTAAAGTTGTCATATAGTTGGCAGAGCAGCCCCGAGTCAGTCCCCTCAGCAGTGCCGCTTACACTCATCTGTAAAGACAGGCTCAAACAAAAATGTCTTTGCGTGTGAGAAAAAAGATCTTTGCTTTACAGACTGTGTGAGAACTAAATAAGAACCCCATGAGGATTTTGAGCAAAGCTCCCACCTCTGATCTCCACCCATCACCAGTACTTAGTGCTTCGTCATTGTGACTGCGTCACCGCCTCCCTGTGGAAACCCCATCGATACTTTCCAACTAGTCTTGAAAGTAAACACCGGAATTATGGCAGCAAGCTGAAGGTGGAGAAGACGCACAGAGGAGACTGCTACGTGTTCAGGTATGACCCGCAGTCTTAGACACTGCTTGTGTTTAGGTTGCACACCTTTTTTTCACCTGCAGGAGCTTTTCGCGGCGTGTTTTCTTCACGGCGGTGGTTCGTGAAGAGTTCACTGCAACGCATTTAGAAGGATTATGCGAGGTCAGGAGTATTTGTAGTAAGGAAAACAAAAAGATAAGTAGAACTGCTGACCTACTGCAGTAATATGACTTCATAACAAGAAAGAAAAATGCCTACAAATGAATGCAGAGGTGTGTCGTTAGGCTGCTCCCAGTACCTCAAACCTCCCGGGCCCTAAATACTTTACATACTTAGCATAATAGGAAGAATGCAGGTAGCAGCAGTGGTGTAGTAACTGTGTAAAAACTCAACGCCTGTTTGTTAATGTGGAGAAAAAGAAGCCGAGAAAGAAAACATTTGGTGATGTAATTACTTTGAGCGGACAGCTGATAAGTCACCTATAACCAGGCCCATTCCCCTTCCTTTCATGTGCTTCAAATGATGCTAGCACCGCATGCTACTTCTTAACAGGCAGTGCCATTTATTAATATCATGTATAATATTATTGTCTACCTCAGCTTTTAACTAAATCCTTAAAATCTGTACTGTTTAAACAGAAAAGTGTTTTTTTTTATTGATGCACTTTTGTCCCCCTCTCCCTCTTTCTGTCTTGACCTGGTCACTCCATCTGCGACTGCGCATGCATTATGAAATGACCTTCTACGTGGATATAATGTGAGTATTATCCCATTTAATTTGAATGAAAGGCATTCGTGCTGTGCTTTGTGAGTGCTCTGCTGAAGCCCTACAATGATTTTTTTTTACCCTGTCATGTGCACCAGTGATGTCCTCCTAATGCACCTGAATGCAATTCATAGTTAATGCAGAGTGTTTGTATAATTAAATAGCTGCACAGATGCTTTTCACTTATATTGAGGAAGCATTTCCCTAAAGACGTAGCTCATCAAGCTTTAGAGAGATGATTAAATATTCATTTATTCATTATTTCTATTTTAAACCATTCACTTTGGGTTCAGACTCTATCAGTATTTTTTGGGGTAGTGGATGTGAGGGAAGAGTCAGCTCTGACACTTTCTTTCTATCTGGGAAAAATAAAATTTGGGGGTTAAAAAAATGTTTTAGAATTGAGAAGATTGCTTTTGTTAAGGCTTTGATCTGAAAAGGCTATAGTGTACTTCCTGTCAAAAATTATGGCACATAGTTTTTGTTTTACTGCTGGTTACTCGAAGCCTAGTTAAATTTTGGGAGGAGTTGTTTAATGGTGTCACCCTGAGGTATCTGGACGCAAGCAGGTCTTTATCTCTCATGAACACCCGCTCCCAGCATGCATTACACCTCTAGAATTGGCGGTGATCCTCTCTTACTCATCTGATATAATTTACGCTGAACTGCTTGAACTAGCTGATCTTCCGCCTCAGTGTCTTTTTTTGTTTTTGTTTTGTTTGTTACTAGACTCAAAATATGACTTACACATGGATAAAAGTGAATAATGGAAAGATGATTTTAGTGAAAGGTTTACTGTGGTTTATGATACAAAGATGAGACTGGTTTTACCATCACACTGGTTACTGAAATTAAAAGCTTCCATTCTGGGAGTTTACATGCAAAACTACATTGAAGTCAACCACCAGGTGGCAGTGCAAACTAACCCAACACACCTTTGTACAGTAGCTTCAGCAGATCACATCTATTCTTCGTTGGCTGAGAACACATTTTTGCCACAATTTGTTCAATGTTCCACCAGCCATTAAAATCAGATGACATCCAAACACATGTATGTAAGCATGTTGCTTCCAATCTGACTTCCTCAACAGTATCTTTATCAGAATTTTCTCTCTTTTTTCTCCTTATGAAAGGAGATTGATTGTTATACTGCATTGATTAGCCGTACAACATGATTGAAGCAAAATAAAGAAGACATTTTTAACTCTTGTTTTTATGGTTAAGATTAAAATAAACAAGTAAATACATTCAAAGTGAAAATTGCACCACAGAGGGGCAGAAGGATAGAGCATCACTACAAAGTGGAGTGCAGAGCACAACAATCGTTTTACCTTCATTAATAATAAATTGATCATTTAAATTCACTCTCGTTCAGCTGTTTTCCTGCTCTGTACCTTTCATAGCGTAATTTATTGTCCTTAAAGTGCAAGAGAGTCAAATGTGTCCTAGTAGAATAAGAAGGGGCAACTTGTCCGTGGGAAGGAAAGGGCAGACGCATGGAACATTCCCGCTTCATAAATTCTTCATAACATAATGGTGCAAAATTAATATTGATGTACTCTTACCATCTATCATGTTAGTGCTTTTGAGAGCTCAGTTTCTGAGCTAAAAAACAACAGAGAAAACCTCCTGCAACTGTGCCTCTCTCAGATGCACTCCAACTTCACATTTTAAAGCATTTTTTTAAGCTGCACATATTGTTTTACATAAGATGTAAATGGAAGGGTACAGGGCGTGTGTGTGCGTGTGTGTGTGTGTGTGTGTGTGTGTGCGCGTGTGTGTGACATGCGTACCCAGATGTAGTCACGAAAGTCAAAGAGAGATGAATTGGGTGGAAGTGGTATGGGGGGCGTTACATAATCACCGTGCGATAGTGCCAGAGAGGGATAAAGATGTTCCAAACAAACATAACCCCCATGCACTCAGCTGGAGTGATGCACGGCTCCGTTATATGCGCGTGTTTGCTTGCGCTTTTGAACAAATGTAGAAGAGCGGCAGGGGAAGCAGAATGTTTGCGTCAGTGTTTTGGGTGTGTCTACTGTGTGAGTGCATGGAGGTGGGCCATCTCAGGGTCTGCGGTTCCAGGCTGTCACTGTCTCAAGAGACTGGGTCTGCCAGTGCTCTGCACCTCTTCTTCTTCTCCTCCCCTTTGTAGTCTGTCTCTCCTCCCTCTCCTGGGTCCAGCTCAACACCTGCTCCTTGCAGTAGGCCTAGGGCTGGGCAGGGGTTCCTAAGCAACTGGAAGCAACGCAAGTTGTTCATATGGGTTTTGTTTGCCTGCCTTGCTCCCCTTCCTCTGTTTTCTCCTCAGTAGCGACACAAAACTTACATCCTGCCTGTGCGCAACCCTGATTCCTGTTAATGTGTTATGTCAAAGTAAATGTTTAACAAATGGCAGTCGGTGTGCTGTTATGGTGTCCTCGCTTTGCTTTGCGATCAAAGTCTAAAGAAAAAAAAAAGCACACAGACGCACACAGACTGTTACTGGCCTGGAGAGATATTTTCTGTTCACTTTCATCATTCGCCCCAACGGTAAGAGCTTCGGACTTTACGGCAACCCGGTATTATTTTAGTTGGAATCGCAGGATAACCTTTTTTTTGCCGGTAAGATATTTTATCTTCTTCAGCATATAATAGTGCTAGACATGACATGACACTGATAACGCCCGCCACATGAACTTGCCTGTGTAGGACAAAGGTGATGGCGCCTCACCCCCGTGTGGTTCTGAGAATAATGAGCCCCCTTCTGCCTATGAGCCGTATGTCGCTAATGGGGTCAAGCAGATGGGTGGGGGAACCGTCATGTGGTCCATAAAGACTGCTTGTGTGTATGTGTGTGCCCAAAAACAAGACCCATATCGTTAGCTTCATAGCATAAGTGCCTAAGTCATTGACTTAGTCAAATGACTTAGGCAATTATGCTATGAAGCTAACGATATGTGTGTGAGCTTGTTTTTGAATTTTGAGATGTAGATCGACGGGTGGGTGTGTCTGGGATTGTAGTTTTCAGCTGGGCAGAGTTTTAAGCTGTTCCTCTGTCACGTCTGCATTCTTGAGACCCTTACCTATGTTGTGTTGGTGCCTGCCTCCTCCTGCTTCTAGGCGTTGCACAGTACTAATGATCGCTCGCTTTAACCGAGCCACACCACGCATGCACTTTTAAAAGGGGTCAATACAGTGAAATGAATCAAAATATGGGTTTTTACTTGGCAAACCCACATAGCCTTACTAAATTTCATTCATGAGCAATTTCTAAAACCATCTTAAATGTTCTAGACGTCATTATTATGCACCATTTTTATATTAAATCAGAATTTCTCTGGAGCTGGCCTCATCAGCCTTATATGAAAGTTGTGTGCATCTCCTCCGCCTTGGCATGGGTTTGTAAGCCACGCTGGTTGGTGCTCATTCGCTCAGCTGAAGTCCAAGCCTCGGCGTGAGACTCCACCCCTTTACGAGCATCGGACACCTTCAAGCACAACAAAGCATGTGTCGCTCAGCAGCATTGTTTCTCGTGTGAACGCGCGGAATATCGCATTTTTTTCTGTCCGTCTTTGCGCCATCCAGTCTCCTCCTTGATGCTGATCCCGGAGTAGGTAAGCCGCATTTCAGGCTCGCATGCGCCGGGGCTGTGGAGATGAGTTGGTGTGTGTTTGTTTTGTTGCACATTCGGCGCCATTTTCGTGCACAGATTGTTTAAATACCCCGGCATGTAGGTCCGACACAGCCCGTAACTGTTTCAGGGAAGGAGGGTGAAAAAGTTACATTTTAGATTATTTTAAACGTAATTGATCATTTATTATTATTATTATTAACGCGTAATTAATGAATTTGTTCCGCTTGAGGATTGTTTAGTTTAAAACAACCAAACAAAAAAAACACCTTTAGAAACGAACAGTAGTGTGGAGGCAGGGTGTGTTGTTGTTTAGTGTAAAATAAATAAATAAATGCACTGATCGCTCTGCTAAAAGAGGGCGCATTTAGACATTTCGGGAAAACCCACTTTGCAATTTTCCCTCTTTTTATTATAGTAATCCTGATATATTATGATTGAAAAAAATTGATAAACATAGATTATAACAAGAGAAAAAACATAGGTTTTCTATAAAACTGTTTTTTTGTTAATTTATTTTATTTCATTTATTTTTTTATTGTCTGACAGGTACATAAAGAGCTTTAAAAGTATTGACTGGGATGCCTGAGAATGGCCGCCCTGTTTAGGTCTCTTAAATCATACTTAAAATGTGTTATTGCTGATGATGCTCTTGTGTCTGTCTTCTCTGTTCAGATGTTCAGTTGTTGCTTGTTTGTTTATTTTTAATTGGTGCTGCTCTGCTTTGGATTTCATATTTTCTGCTCGCTTTTGCACCGTGAGGAGTGTATTAGGGGTTAAAAGATGCCCATCTTTACCACAGGGCTTCTTGTGCCTGTGTCTGTCTTGTTCCTGCCTGCGTACTTCGGAGCAACTCATCCAATAAGCCTCACCTCCATTGATGATACTGCTGAATATATATAGTCAGATAATCTTTTATGAAGCGCTGCAGATGTGACGTAGGGCGGATGAGGGAGAGTGTCGCGGATTGAACTAATGCAGCAGAACTGGCAAGTGCTGGCATGAGCAACAGAGGTAAACACGGAGGTTAAAAATAACAGATAAGACCGAGGGTCTCCTGCACTGCTGAATCAGCAGTGTTGTGGACACAGAGCTGCTGAAGTGATACGCAAAGATGTTTTTGGTCTTTCTGTGTGAGAGTGAGGTCATCCAGGTCCCAGAAGAGCTTGCTGATGTTAATCCTCTTTTGGGAGTTATGATGCATTCGAGCAGTTAGACTACTACTGTGTTGTATGAGCATTACCAAACAGGGAACAGACTCTGCATCCCTTAGAGCCATTTGCTCTTTCCTTCATGAGTTAGGACAGTGATTACGATTATTAAACACCAAGGAAAAAGTAAATTTAACATAACCTTTTCACAAATAATTCTAGGATCAAATTAGACATTTTTTTCACTTAATGACAGAAAACTGAGTAATGGCACAAAGCTGATTCTGAATCTTATAACGTGTCTGTATTTCTATGTCTCTGCAACATGGAAAGAAGCTTTCGTTCACAATGTACAGAAATATTATGACTCTAATCGGCGGCGGCTGAGGTAATGTTGGAAAAGGATTCGAAATTGCTTTCAGGGCAACCGCAGTAAATCAATCACGGTACTTCATTGTTTTCCCATGTCGGTTCATGTTACAGCATCACACTCACAGACACCATCTGTGTGTATTGATTGGTGTGGCACTGAGTTTGGGATAGGTTTACACTGATAGCCAGACTGAAATAAACCATTGGAAACCAACACCATTTGTTCAACCGTCCTCCGGTTCACACGGGAGATTGTGGACCCAATCTTTGATTGCTACATTTCATTTGTTGTAGTCAGTCTATGCTTCCTGTCCATAATCCATAACTACACAGTAGCAATTTACATCCTGTGATCATTTAAGAAACGTGTTTATGAAAACTGTAAAGACGAAATATGGATATAAATCCCTGCCCGTGTGCTTGTATTCACAGTGTTGCTAGGCAGGCTTCTATGTTAACCGCACACGAATAGGTTAGCGAGGCACGTGTTGGCGTGTATGTTGTCATGTGTGCCTCTGTTTGCAAGGAGAGGTTAATGGGAGCCACCATGTGGCGGAGGGGCTGATATCTTGGTCTTCAGTTCATTTCTGTTGATTTTCAGCCAGGTAGGCGGGGCTCCACATAAAACCATGAATCAGCACAGCGGATCACCACTGTGCTTCTGCCAGCTTTTCTTTTTCCTTGCTCACGCACGCACGCACGCACGCACGCACACACACACACACACACACACACACACATACAGATGCATGTAGGATGAGGAGCACAGAGCTGGCGAATCAGGGTGGAGGGCGACAGGGAGAGAGAGAGATCCTGTGGGCAGGTAGATGGAGATAATCTCACTTGGTCACTTGGGGGCTGATTAACTCTAAACTCCTTCTAATTCCTTAAGCCTACTGTCAGTGCCCAGGAAACATGCTTTCATTGTCTTCTAGTATTTATACGTCGTTGCAGTTATTTTGGGAGCCGCGCTTATTTTAAGTCAGCGGTCAGTGCTGATAATGACGGAGCAGTGCACTCATTCAGATTAAATCCATTTTCAAAAACTGGGCTTTAAGTGGAATTGAGTGTGCAGTTGCGATGGTGCACGCATGTATACACGTGTTGTGAACAGGAATAGATATGAGGTTGTCTGTAAAGGCCAACTAATGAGTCCCAGCTTCTTGCGCACACGTTGCTATTTATACACTTTACCTCCTCCTCCTCCTGCGTCTCTGCAAGCTCGTCTTCATTCAGCCCTCTGCTTTTATTTTATTACACATGCACACAGCGGTGCTGCTGCAGCGTCACTGGTAAACAGTGTGACGGTTTTAGTAGCGAGACAAATATATTTTCGGAGTGTGAGAATGATAAATAGAGCTTTGATCGTGTGGCTGGGTTAGCATCAGTTCAAGCAGTTATTCTAATAACTAATAACTAAGCATATGCAATTTTTCTTGTAAGTCAGGTTCACTCAATCATATCACCTATTTTCAGATTTTTAAATAACCTTCAGATGAATTAAGAGCATAATAAACTCTAAATCACATCCTCTTTTGACTCCAGTTCTGTTCACACCTGATCCAGCAGCTCACTTATGCTGGAGGGTGGCCTGCTTCATCTATAATTTAGCTCATTAGAGACACTAATTATATGGTATTGAGGGCAGTTTTATCCCTCTCGGTGCAGCAACATTTCATCCATGTGTAAGAGGAGGAGATATTAGTCACGTTGCTAGAAATTAACTGTGAGTTGAGATCCTGTGGCGTGACGGTCGCCGTCTCAATTGGTCAGGATGCAGGTTGGGCCTGCTCAGCTGGGTGACAGCAGAGATGTTAGATAGGCAACACAAAATGGAGGAGGCAGCAGACACAAGCTCAGCTGGTCCATTAGGAGCATGTCTGCTTTCTGACAATCAGAATTGAGATGATAGAGCACTAAAAGACCCAAAGGAGACTGTGAGCATTGATGCATACCACTATCTGTGTGTGTATGTGCATATGTGTGTGTGTGTGTGTGGTGACCTAGGGAATAGGCCTACGGGGGGGGGGGGGGGGGGGGTCTTATGGGGGGGGAAGGGTAGGCAGGATTAGTTATAGTGTTCAGCCCAGTTATTGGTCACTGGACACAAACAATGGGAGGGCTAAAGAGGATTTGTTCTTATGTGTACCCCCCTCCTCCTCTCCCGCTGTCCTGTAGTGCCAGTGGGAAGTGCACGGTATAGAGGTCCAGGCTGCACCCAACGGGGGCGGCCCCGTGCATCTGGAAGATTGGCCCGTCTGCCCGTCTAGCGTTTTCCCATCCCCCACCCCTCCCCCAGCCCAGGGTGGGACTTGAACTACATATGGACGAGACAAAAACACAGCCACATTCGTCACCAGTCAGACGAGACCTAGTTCAGGGGAGCGTGCACATCGGCACAGTCGAAATAAGGAGCTGATCTGCGATGCGAGTGGCTGTAACTTGCTTAAGCGAGGTGTTGTGCCATTGCACAATACCTGCAGTTTTTTTTAGTCCCTGTGTGATTTAATCAGCTGGTTAGAAGTTTCTAAATATACCAGATCTGTCCTCACACTGCCACCGCAGAGGATCAAAGTTGTGTTCATTAAAGGGCCCAAGTACTGGGACTGCGAGTCACATCATTTTGATTGTAATAACACGGGCAGGTATGCTCGCTCTGTTACATACTGACAGAAGTCAGCCTCACCTTAACCGAGTGAGGTTGAAAAGTACAAGAGGTAAAATGAGATGGACGTGAAACCACTAAGAAATATTTTTTTAAATCTCGATGTGTTAAACTATTTGAAATTGTGTGAGTAATCAGGTGGCTTATTTACTCATTACTAGCAGACATATACAATAACAATACTGTGCAGAGCAAAATGTGACTGAAGTAAGAGTTAATTTATTGACCTGCAATTTTAGACATTAGGAATGACTTTTAAAAAACTTTATAAGCTTTTTATTGGTTTATTTATGTCTTTATTGTCATATTGTTCTAGTGCCTTAGATGACCTAAGCATGAGGGGCGTGTGTGATTTGAAGAGCCAGGCATGCCCAATGTAGACAGTGCTAATAGGCAAATCCGGAGCAGAATGCCTCCTTTGTGTCAGTGAGCTTTAATGAGCCTGTTGTGAGATCTCTGTGCAGACAGAGAAACACTCTGCAACAAGGAGGACCATTGTGCGATGAAATGATGTTTGTGCATGTGTAAATACGTGCGTGTGTTTGAGTCACGGCGCAGTCTGTAGGTGGCAGTTGGCTCCATGTTTCCTGGAATATTAATAAATAATAGGCACTCTTAAGGAGTAGGCAGCTAACGATACACTGAAGCAATAATGAAAATTACAGTGAAAAATAGCTTATTGTTAATTAAGAGTGTAAGCCAAAATGCAGAATATTTAAGAGAAAATAAGCAGGAACGGGTAGAAATAATCCTGTTTGTGTCATAAAATAAAACATTATCTGTTCCGCTGGCAATCTGAGCCGAGGGCGATGACTGAAAGGCAGATTAGATAGAGCTTAAAACAGGAAATAATCCACAGATTTTAGTAAATTTTGTGTAGCTGATGTGATAGTTGCTGTCTTGATTAAAAAGTCACTAGTTTTACCTGTAAAATGTCAAAAAATGGTTTAAAAATGTCCTAAAATTTATTTTAAAAAAACTTTTGTTCCAAAACTGCGTATGTGTAAATGAAGTGTTAAGTTAACCTGGTTTGTTGGACACCATCAATGCTGTGACCTTTCTTCATCTATGACTCCCTTCTGTTTCACCTTCGCAGTGGCTACCATGACAACAGAGGCAACTGCCGTGACTGAGGCAGACACTGAGGGCAAGCAGAAGACCAGTAGTGCTGAGCCCGAACCAGAGAACAAGCAGAAGGCAGAGGCGGCTACATCTGACCCAGAGGGAGAGCAGTCGAGCACAAAGGCCCAGGAACAGGTCACTGAGCCTGGGCCTGCCGAAGCAGCGACCTCCCCTGAGGAGGAGCAGCTAAAGCCTCGTACCAGAACCTCTGCTGGCAAAGGCCTTTCTCGTCTCTTCTCCTCTTTCCTCAAGCGCCGATCGCAGTGCTCAGAGGAAGAGGTGTTTGAGGCAGAAAAAGCCAAAGACGAAAAGGCAGACAAAGAGGAAAAAGTAGATAAGAAAGAAGAGGAGAAGGTGGAAGAAGGGAAAAGTCAAGACAAGGAGGCCAAAGCAGAGGAGGAAAAACCAGAGGTGAAAGAAGTGAAAAAGAAAGACGACAAAGCAGAACCTAAAGAAGAGAAAAAGAACGTGGAAGAAAAAGTAGAGAAGAAAGGTAGCAAAAAGAAAAAGAAAGAGGCCAAGAAAAAAGCAGAAGAAAAGGATGAAGAGAAAGTAAAAAAGGAGGAGACAAAAAAGGGGGAGGAAAAGTTGGTGAAAAAAGAGGAGCAAAACGAGGAAGGGACAACACAGCAGACTGTAGAAAAGGAGGAAAAGCAAGTGGAGAAAAAGGAAGAGAAAAAGAAGGAAACTGCTGAGGTCAAAGGCAAGGCGGCAGACGCTGGAAAGAAGGAGGAAGAAAAGGTTGACAAGAAGGTGGCAAAGAAAAAAGAAAAAGAAGAGAAATTAAAGAAGAAAGAGGAGGAGAAAGCAAAAAGGAAAGCAGAGGAAGAAGAGAGGATAAAAAAGAGGGAAGAGGAAAAAGCAAAGAAGAAAGAAGAAGAAAAAGCCAGAGAAGCCGAGAGAGCGAAGAAGAAAGAGGAGGAAAAAGCTAAGAAGAAAGAAGAGGAAAAAACGAAAGAGGAAAAAGCAAAAACAAAAGAAGAGGAAAAACCAAAAGAGGAGTTGAAGAAAAAAGAAGACGAAAAGGTGAAAGAAGAAGCAAAGAAGAAAGAGAAAGAAGGGGAGGAAGCAAAGCCGGAAGAAAAGGAGGAAAAAGAAGAGAACAAAGAGAAGAAAAAAGACAAGGGAAAGAGCAAAGGAAAGAAAGAGGAGAAGGAAGTGAAGGAAGTGAAAGGACCAAGTGAGGAGCAGGTGAAAGCACCGATTGCTGCTCCTGAGCCCGAGCTTAAAACTGAGCCAGATATTGAACAGGCTGCTGATCAGCACTCTATAAGCAGCACAGAGGCGCAGGTGAGTCCTAACAATCTCACATTTAGAGTACTTGTTCTAAGATTCGCTGTGATTAAGATGAAAGTAGAACCAGTAGGCAGTTGGCTTAAATTAGCATGATCACTGGAAATGTAAAGATATGGCAGCCTCTCCTAAACAGACCTCCAAAACTTACGGGTCAAACAATATATTTTGCCTGTATATTTCTACCAAAAAACAAAGCTAACACTAAAAACAGACCGTATTTATTTGGAGTAATGTGCAGTTCTATTTTTAAGCTGACTGCCATGATTTCAGACTGTTTGCAATGTCCTTGTGATAACAAGATCCCAGGAAGCCTGACCTTGATGGAAAAGAGGTATTACAGACTTTCAGAGGTGCTGTAGACCGACTCCAGACGGATTTATCTAACTCCTCTAACTGTATTTTCTAAAACAAGGGCTAAAAAAGAACATCACTGCAGACAAAGGTTATAAAAAAAGCACTTCATGCTGCTGATTGGGTTTTGCTTTCTAATGAATTTTTTATGTGGACAGCTTGCTCAGTGAGCATCACTGTGCTCACTTGGGCTTAAAGGCTGGTCTGAAACAAAGATGACCCATGCTGGTTTGAACTAACGCTAGTATCAACCGCTCGGGTTCATCCTGGGTTATTTGAGTACTACCTTAGTATGGTGCTCTGTATAATGTCTCCCACTTTCTCTTTCATCTTTGTAACACACTTTGGCAATTGTCTGGTTTTGACTATTTTAGCCAGCCCAAGAGGAACACAAGGAAGAGGCTATGATAAAAGAGCCTGAAGCAGTGGAAGAAGTGAAACAGGAGGACACGGAGAAAATAGAGGAAGAACCAGCAGAAAAGGAAGAGCCAATCAAAGAAGAGGAAAAGGAACAAAAGCAGGCAAAGAAAGAGAAGCCTGCAAAAGAAAAGACAGAAAAGAAGACTGAAGAGGTTAAAGGCTCTAAACGTCAGAAGACCATGCAGTGCAAAGTCACCCTGCTGGACGACGCTCAGTTTGAGTGTGAACTTGATGTAAGCAAACCCTCCCAAAATGCACCACTGTTGCGTTTGCTTTTCTGTGATGATAAACATGGAAACTGAAGAGTTTCTCTTGCCGTGTGTCCCATGTCTGCGTTTCTCTTTCTCATTTAGAAACATGCTAAAGGCCAAGAACTTCTTACAAAGGTGTGTGACCATGTTAACCTCCTGGAGAAAGACTACTTTGGCCTGGCTCACTGGGAAACCCCAACCAGCAAGGTAGGATGGTTTTACCCTTCTGTAGTGTTAATTACTTGGAGCATAACTGGATGTTATGAATGACAGTGCAAAAAAAAGTGAGCAAATTTTCTTGCATTTCTTCCGTTTTGCTCAGACATGGTTGGAACCCACCAAAGAGATACGGAAACAGGTCCCAGGTGCTGTCTATGAGTTTACATTCAACGTCAAGTTCTACCCTCCTGATCCAGCTCAGCTTACTGAAGACCTAACCAGGTGAGCAAGCATCAGCTTGGAGGAATGGATCAACATGAGGCAATAGGGAGCTTTTGCACTGCATTTATTCAACCCAGGATAAATGTTCATAGACTCAATTCCTTAATCGTTTCACACCTTTTCCAGGTACTTTCTGTGTCTCCAGCTGAGAAAGGACATTATGCTTGGTGTTCTTCCCTGTTCCTTTGTCACACTGTCCCTGCTGGGCTCCTACACAGCCCAGTCAGAACTCGGAGAGTATGACCCCGAGCTCCATGGAACAGACTACGTTAAAGATTTGAACCTGGCCCCCGGACAGAGCAAAGAGCTGGAGGGAAAAGTGATGGATCTGCACCGCACATACAGGTCATTAAGGAGTTGTCTAGACACGCCCTTTTCACAGTGTTCATTTAAGCCCAGTGTGCATACATTGAAGGAACCTAATTCATTTTCGAAGCTGCTTGAAGATGATTGAGCCTCAAAAATGATTCTGACAGTAAAATACGTCTTTGAATTAAACGTTATTGTGTGTGCCTCCAGATCAATGAGTCCAGCCCAGGCAGACCTGCTGTTTCTGGAAAATGCCAAGAAGCTCGCCATGTATGGAGTTGACCTGCACCAAGCCAAGGTATGTTTATTTTTATTTTTAAAATTATTTTACTGGTTTGGATGAATGGTTTGCTTCTTAACACGTGGTCCAGTCTTTTTCATAGAAGCATGTCACGAGTATGTATGCATGTATTGATTTTTATTCGATTTTAAAATGCTCTTTTTACAATAGCATCATTGTATTGCAGCAGTAGCATCCATATTTAATTACAAAATTGATGTCATCCCCCTTTGGAAAAAAAAAAAGAGAGATTAATAACATCCTAAACTCCATGACCTCAAACAGCATTCGTGTTTCGTGAGAAAGTCTGCCCCCCGGTGACTGATTATTGCAAGAGCAGGCTGGCGGTGTTTGGTCAGGGCTGTAAATGTTCCGTGGTGTTTCTTGCATGCAGGATCTGGACGGTGTTGATATAATGCTGGGCGTTTGCTCCAGTGGTCTGATGGTTTACAAAGACAAGCTGAGGATCAACCGTTTCCCTTGGCCCAAAGTGCTCAAGATCTCATACAAACGGAGCAGCTTTTTTATCAAAATCAGGCCGTCAGAGGTAAATCTCACTTTACATAGTCTGTATGTTTGACCTGTATTGATTTTTGTATTGTTCTATACAGATCCAATTTCCATAGATTTCCTCTGAGCTTAGCTTTGAAAAATGTAAAGAACTGATTTCTTTTAATAACCAATAGATTGTGTGTGTGGGGGGGTTTACTCTAACCCCCTAGACTTATTTATTATTTCTCAGCAGAAGTGGCTGGTATAAAATGTAATAGTACTGTTAGTTTATATTGCTATTGGTTTTCTTATACACATAAATGTAACTGTACGACTGAGCCAACTGATTGCAAGAATGATAAGATACATCCAGCTTTTCAGATGTCTTTCAGTTTCTTTCACTATTTAAAGAAAACTGTGTTTCACAATTGCAGAATAATGTCGCTATGGAGTCATTGAATTTGACTTTTGTTTCTTTGCTTTTAGCAAGAGCAGTATGAAAGCACCATTGGTTTCAAGCTGCCCAACTACAAAGCCTCAAAGAAGCTGTGGAAAGTTTGTGTTGAACATCATACCTTCTTCAGGTAACAACGCTTTGATTCTGAGTGACACTTAGGTCCTCCCTATCCACTTGTTAATTGGCTAACTCCTCACTCCACCTTAAGCCCTGTATTGGCACCACAGCAGTTTTAACCACAGAGGAAAAGCTGAACACTCTTAAAGCTTTTGTCTGTTTAATGAGATAAATCCAAACATGTTGCTAATCTTTTTACATAACACGAATCCTTTTTTTTTTTTTTAAAGAAGACAGTGCAGGGTTTATAATTTTGAATCCACAGTGTTCATGTAATGGTCAAATAATGTGTAGATTAAAATGTAATTCTTATATCTCTTGCTCAGGGTTTCAACAGTGGAGCCGCCCTCTTCACGTCGCTTCCTCGCCTTGGGCTCTAAGTTCCGGTACAGCGGTCGTACTCAGGCCCAGACCCGCCAGGCGAGCTCCATGATCGACCGGCCGGCACCTCGCTTCACACGATCTGCAAGCAAGAGGCTGTCTCGCAACCTAGATGGAGGTATGCGTGAGTGTATGTTGTCACACCTGTGTGTGTGTGTGTGTGTGTCCTGCAATAAACCACAGGTCCAATAAGGTGCCCTCTGACTTCTTTTGCTATAGAACCTGGAGATGAAACTCTCCAGTTTCTGCAGGTAGTCTCAGCATCAGCCAGGACTCAGGTTGATGATTGGTCACTGCTGATGGTATCTGAAAGACCCCAGCCTTCTTCCGAATTCACAGGTACTTCGAAGTGTGTGAAGTGATGCCTTTTGGCATACCTTCTACTCGCAGATTGCTTTGTAGGATCTAACAGCCTTTTTGCATCATTTTTCCATTCATCTTTGCTTCCATACCTGCAAAACTGTTGCTGTTCAGCACAGTTAGCTTGTCTGGAAAGTGACCTATTCTGATACATGAGATGGGACACGTACCCTGTACTTTCCCCGGTGTGACTCCACAGTATTGTTGGTTACTGAAATCTGAAAGAAATTAAATAAATTTCCTCACAAATGTAACTCTAAACAGGTATTTCCAGTCTTGAGGCTCTTGTTCCTCTTTTTTTTCATTTCATAACTTTGCACTTAACGTGTGTTGCACAACCGCTTTCATTTGCTTATTTTCATTTGCCTTTATGCTTGAATTTTTGACTGACTGACCTCCCTCATCACTGCCCCAGTGCCCATCATTGTAACGGGTTCCATCTGGAGCCTGTTTGTGTTCCAAAGTGCAAAAGGCATCTTTCATTCATCTTTATACTAACTTCGCTTTACTGGACTCACAGAAGTCTGGCACAAAAGCTTGAAATCTTGCTTGCTTGAAGCGCTGTGCAGCATTCACAGCCGGTCGTCATCTCTGCAGCAAAACCATTACATAACTGGCATCACCTCGTCATGTCTTCACAGCCGGAAGGGAGTTTGAGCAGAATTTCACTCAGTCCTGGGAGGAGGAGGAGGGGCGTACTGTTGGCACGGAGACTGGGACTGCTGGTCCTCAAACCATTATCCAGACAGTCAGTCAGCCATGGCTGGATCTGGCGAGCGATGACGATCACCAGCAGAGGAGAACGGAAGATGAATGGTTTATTCTTCTGGATCATCAGCCTCATATTCCATTTATCTCACCCTTTGATTTTGTTGAAGAGCCAGGTATCTACCTTTATAGTGCATGGGTAGCGTCAAATATCGCAAATTTAACATGCACTTCATTCATGTTGCCACCATACTATATGCACACGGCACTACTCAGTAAGAAACCAGGCGCGTGGCTCCACGTGGCCTTCTCGTTTCAGCTGGTTGAAGTTTGTTGTTGTTTGATCACCTGATACAAAAAATGTTGCACCTTGTTTTTTGATGTCAGCTGAAACTAGCTTGGCAAAAACGAGCTCTATGGACCACCAACTGGAACCAGTGGTGATAAAACAGGATGACTGGTTCCTGTACTTTGACCGTCTGCTCAGCGTGTCTCCCTCTGAGCATTTTGAAAAACTTCAACGTGAGTTTCTTCGTCTGGCTTTCTGCAAAAACCTTCACACTTTTTTGGGTAAAAAATGGTAAAAAAAACAATTAATTGCAGCACTTAAATGGTTTGTTGTATCACTCTTCCAGTCTCTACCACGGAGGGGGAGGAGGAGGAGCAGGTCATAAGCGTGAAAGAACAGCAAATGATCACTGAGGAAATGATTGGGAGGATGCGGGAAACAGTGATGTTGGTGGATGCATTTACAGAGAAGGAAATTTTGGAAGGAAGATTGAGGGACGTGAGGGATCTTGAGGAAAGGCTACAAGAAATTGATGAAATTGCAGGGAGAATTCAGCATGCAGTAGAGGAAGAACTGGGGGAGGAAGAGGTAGAAAAGCTAAAACAAGAAGAGAGAGACATGGAGCAGAAACAGTTGATCCAAGCCAAAGGTGTAACAGAAATGGTGGTGAGGAAATCTGTGAGGAGAAGAGTTATAAAAGAGGGTGAAGAAGGCGAAGTGGACGAATTGGAAGAACAAATAAAAGAGGTGTTTTTAAAGGACTTGTTGCCTGAGGAGGAAGACATCATGGTGAAGCGGGAGAGCGAAAAACAAGTGGGCAAGAAAGTGGTAGAAGCGTTAAGGGAAGGAGAGAGCAATTTGGAGCAGAGACAGTCAATCCAATCCAGGGTTATAACGGACATGGTGGTGAGGAAATCTGTGCGGAGAATAGATATAAGTGAGGGTGAAGTGGATGACTTGGAAGAACAAATAAAACGGGTGAAGTGGGAGGGTGAAGAAGACACAGACGATAGCTTTAGAGAGAAACTGCGTGAAATGGAACAGGAGTGGCAAGATGCAGACGTCGCCGGCTCTGCTGCTGTAGCAGGATACAAGAAGGTTCAGCATAGGACTGAGAAGATAGTGACTATTGTACAAGAGAGGGGGCAGCAGCAGGAAGGCATGGAAGACGTGCAGGGACAGTCTAGTGTTGCATCAGAGGAGATGTTAGAAAGACAGGAACTGTGGCGTAAGACAGAAGTGGTGGAGGAGAGGCCACATAGGGAGGTTCCAGAGAGGTCAGAAGATCTGTCTCAGGCGAGAGTTGATGATGTTTGGTTCATACTTTTAGATCAGCCTCCACACAAAGCTGGTTTCAAAACACCAGGTAAAGTATGCTAATCCCTCTGATATTCTAATATCATCAAAACCATAAAGACATACATGTCCGGAAGCACTAGCATTATATTAACCAAACCGGCTTTCGTTTTGCTCTTTTCTTTTGCTTTGATTTCTGCAGTGAGGTGTAAGATATACTCGACTTTAGATTTTCATACGGCCTATGTATTTTTTAAAGAGAGAATAACCACCACTGCCCAGCTTCTCTTCCAGCTGGGCATTTGTTTTCCGTCGCGCTCAAATATTCTGTCTTCACTTTCCTACATAGTTGCCGATGTGGAACGTGTTCAAGTGGACAAGGGTGGTCATTTCAACCCCGAGAAAGAAAAACCACATATCAGCGTTGAACGGGTTGATGACTGGTTTGTGTTGCTGGATTTTATTCCCCGACAAAAGCTTTTTGGGCCATCAGGTACTGCTCGGTCTTGTTTTTGTTTTGTTTTTTGAAACTTCCTTGTGCTTTATTTTGTCCTTACTCGCTCATGAAAGAATTGCATGTTAATGCTGGCGATTAAAGATGCCTCTCCTGACTCTGCTTACCAGTTACTCACATGGAAGAGAGGAAAGAAATAGCAATCGAAGACGGATCGAGATATATAGGAGAAAAGCTACAACACCAAGTGTCAGACAAAGTTGATGATTGGTTTGTGTTACTGGATGTTTTTTCAAGACAAACGTCACACGCACCACCAGGTATTCATAAAAGTCCCCTGTGCTGGCTCACAGCTTTAGCAGAACCAATTATTCTAAGCACTGCAGGTACTCTTATTTTCAAAGTCCCTGAGCTTTTTCCTCTTTTTTTTTTACTAAGTCACCTTTTCAGAGCGAATTGCTGCTCACCCAGAGGAACGTGCCTCTCTGATTGAAGTAACAGCTCTTGAGCAGAGAGAAAGAAGAGTTGACATTTTGGTTGAAGGTGCTGACGCAAAACAAATGCTGCCAGAAAGGGAGGGGGTAGCACTTCTACAGGATGTGAAAGAGCGAGAAGATGACTGGTTTGTGCTGCTGGATGTTCCCATTAGGCAGCCCTCATTTGTGGCACCAGGTAGAGCAGATTTTCCGCTGCGCTCCTGCTGTTTCTTCATTCACTTTTTGCCTCAAGTGTCATACAGCGAGTTTTCCGTTTCTTTGTTGGTAGCTTCCATGGCTGAGTATGTTGAGGTTTACACCAGAGAGAGTGTTTCTGCCTTGACTGAAGCAGAGGCTGTTGATTCCAGGCGGGAGCTTGTAGTTGAGGATGCTGCTGTGGAGAAAGTGGAAGCAGTGGCTCCCAAGCAAGGTATTCCAGATGTCCCTATAAGTATCTGCAGCTCACAAATGTGCTTTTATAAGATCAACAAAAGATTTATCTTGTGCTTCATAGTAGCCGGTGTTGAAATCAAAATTTTGTTTTGCAGTTTCTATGTCGATGCAGACTAAAATCTATCCAGATGTTTCAACTGAAGTGAAAAGTATAGAGCAGAGATTGCTTCAGATTGACCAGGTTACACCACAGCCTCCCCAGCCAGAGAGAGAGGATGACTGGTTTGCTCTGTTTGGTACTGCACGTGATGAAGTCATGATACCAACAGGTATTACAGTAAATTCAGACTGAAACATAATATTCTAAGAGGACTATGGTGGTCATAGCAGTATCACTCAACGCCTTTGACTCTGTCTGTGCCAGTGACTCCAGCTCAGATCGTTCCAGAAATGAAGACTTTTGAGGTTGAGGTGACCGAAAAATGGAAGAAGACAGTAATTGGTGCGGACAGCGGGCAAGACAGGACAAGTGTGTCTGAAATTAGAGCGAGCCAAATTGCCTCCCTCTCTGAGAGAGAAGCTGATTGGTTTGTCCTGTTTGAAAAGCCTGTGGTCGTACAACCAGGTAGATTTCTACGCCGAATGGGTGCTGTGTGAAGCTGTGCGCAAAAAGTTTGCATCAGATGTATTTACGTTTATGTTTGTGTTTGTTGCTGTAGTCAAACCTATTATTGATCTAGTGGCAACCACTGAAGCAAGAGTGAAGATCGTGGAAGGTGTGAGGCCACCTGTGGAGATGGTGAAGATTGAAATGGCAAGAGCAGGAAAAGTGGACGATGATTGGTTTGTGCTGCTGGATGTAGCAGCAAAAGCACCAGGTATTCTGCTGCTTGTATGGCCATGCGGCTTTGCTATGAGATGCTATCAGACTGAATAACATGGCAACTGTGCTCGACTTCTATTATGTTGTACTAGGAGCACATTATAAACGAATGCAGAAATACTGCACCAGCCTTAGTTATATTGTGTTTGTATGGTGGTGCAGTATGTCAGGGGAAAATGCTCATTTAAGATATTTAGGTAGAGGGAATATTTAACTTCATGCAGATCTCATTTTAGTTTTTTTTTCTGTACTCTGTCAGCGGCTGGGGTGGAACGCATCCATATATATCCTGATGTAAGACCTGCTAAAGAGCTTACACTCACAGAGCAGACAGCACAGCAGACAATTACAGTAGTGGAGAGAGTACGGCAGCAGCAGCAGGATGTGGTGCAGCCACGTCCAGCAGTGAGAGAGGTGGAAGATGATTGGTTTACTCTTCTGGATAAGTCCCTTAAGAAATCAGGTATAATCCCAAAGAGCTTGGTATGCCAATACATACGAAACATTTCTCGCTGAGGTGAGTAACACCTGGTTGTGTGTTTGTATTAGCCGCTGTCTCGGAGCGCGAGCAGCTCCCAGCACAGGTCACAGTTCCTGCTCCTGCCGCGGCCACGAAAAAGATTACGATTTCTGAGACGAGACCGGGGTTTGAGAAACGGATCCTGGAAGAAAGACCCTCGCAAACACGTGTCAGTGATAATTGGTTTGTTCTACTCGAGGGTGACCTCAAAGCGTCAGGTATTTTTTTCCTTGTGTGGAGTTTTTTCGTTTTGTGTGTGGCTAAAAAAAAACCTCACACGGTCATGCCTTGTTTGCTTCATAAAAACACTCATTTCTAACAGCTGCTACCTCTGCACGGGACACACTGGCTCACAGCTAGCATTTTCCATTATTCACAGACCTTCGATTGAAGAAATAATGCTTTCTTAACGTCGTCATTTCCCTGGTTCAATCTCATTTAGCTTTATGCCTTTTTGCAGCATTTGTTTGGAATATAACAAGAACCGCTTTTACTGATCCACTTTGTGGACATCTGCTTCTGGCCCACATCACATCCTTACGCTTATGCGTGCTTGTCCTTTTAAATGAGAGCAAAGGAAACAAATGAGGTACAGTATACCTGTGCAGCATTGAGGCTAAGTGTGCCATATGCTTGTTAAGCTGTTTTATTTTTAATGCTATATCTGTTTTCGTGTGCATTTTACTCACCGTGATCCTCACAAAACTCTCCACTCGCAGCCTGCTCAGTGCTAAAACCCAACATTCACTCATTTCCATTTTGTCTGCGTTTTGTCTAGCTGCGAGCGCCCAGAGGGGCACGCGCCCTGTCAGTGCTCCGGTCTTCTCCCAGGCTGCTCTGATGGAGGCGGGAATCCCCATGGCCACTCTCGACCAGCCTCAGACCTCCACTCCAATCAAAACCAGCCGCCAGGAGGAACGGAAGCTGCAGGTCACCGTAGAAGCTGTGGAGCCCTCAAAAATCGAAGCCGGGGCTGACGCCAAGGTATTCAGTTACTCTGATTGCTGTTGTAAATGTTGGTAATGTAATATGTGTGGAAAAAAGTGATAACAAATGTTGTGTTTTCATAGAAAGTCTTTTATTGTGAATGGTACAACGCCTTTGTGGCGAAAGATGCTAAAGTATCTGAGATCGCTCTCTGTGTCTGAGTGTGAACTGTGTATCTCTTGCTGCTGTAGCCAGCAGTGTGGAGGGACCAGAGAGAACTAGACTCATCACTGATATCCACCATGAATGGGGACATCCAGGTTAGTGTCAGATGCAGGCGTCTTGCATGTCAGAAGACGTGCTTATACCACGGTTGAGATCTGAGTGTTAACGCCAACATTCAGGGGATGCTAACACGTCTTCCTCTCTCCTCCCCTGGGGTAGCACGAGTCTGAGACGACGAGCACGGAGGTGGTGCGAATGCGAAAGGTCAGATTCTTAGTGCCGTACATGCTACCGTAGCCATTTTCTCCACCTCCATTTCTGATGATAAAGAGCTTCTCATCCCAAAGACTAATATCACCCTCTTCTCATGTTGTGCTTCCACACAGCTAGGTCGTAAATGAAACCTACATCAGGTTCGATGCACAAGAAATGTTTTTATTTATTTTTTATTAATTTCATAAAAGGTAGAAAATATAACAATGGCTAGATCGCAAACAGTTTCACAGTCTCAGAGTACGTTAACACCTACTGGCTGTTTTTAAAAGTTGAAACAGTTACATCATTTCTTCCCATTGCTTGCTGTTCTTAACACTGGAATGCACACATGCATGATTATAGATTAAATGCACTAAAGAGGCATGGTAACTGGTGTTTTATCACATTTATGTCACTCCATCACTTTTTTTTCTTTTCTCGGTATAAGAGTAGAAATCTTCGGTCAGTCCTCCAGAGCCATCTGTTCTTTGCTTTGTTAGTGTAGTGCAGATTTTGGTCCCTTATGGTCACACAAACGACTGTGCATGCACTCTTACTCTTACTTTCTCTGTTTTATTAACACATTAGTGAACTTCGTAGTGTGCATGGAAGAGGTGTGGTTGATGCCAGCATAAAGGGAAACTGAAACAAACCCACCTTCTTTTTTTTGTTCTTTTCATTTTTCACAGAAAAGAGCTAAGAAAATTGAGGGTGACTCAATATATATCAGACATAGCCAATTAATGTTGGAGGTTGGTATCCCTTCTGGAGACGTCGGTCTCCAGCTGCATTTTCTTGCTCTTTGGCGCACCGGCTGCTGTTTAACATCACGCTTGCATGCGGCATGATTCACACTTTTCTCGTCGGCGTTAACGAGCGGCTGTAGATTACATGAAAAATGTGTGTTTGTGTGGGGCAACCGACTCTGATCCGATTGATTCAGGAGAGTGCTGTTGAGTTTAGAACAACAAGAAAAAATGACTGGGTTCAATCTGAACTTGTTCAGGATGCTGCACTCCTGATAATCCACAAACTGTTCATAGTGATTCACCGTGCGGTGTTGGTGCGGCACCAAGGTCTAAGAACGGTGAAGCTTTCCTTAATTGTTTTTTTAATGGCAGGTTTCATTCCGAGCTCATGTTTTATGCACTTATTTATTCAAGATCATCAGTATTCTCCTGTTCCTGCTTTTGCTCTGTCCTTCATCTCATTTTCAGACTTGTCAGTAATGCATTTCATTTTCTTGACAATTATGGAAATGAGTGTTTTAGTCTGTAGAAATGAAAATGTGTGTGTGGGGGGGGATCCCTGCTGTGTTGTGTATGAAAGAAATGCCATTTGGTGAAACATTTATCATTAAGTTGCTCTTTTGCACCACAACAGCTCATGATTTACAGATATATAGTTTGCAGTATGTTCTGTTTATTTGCTATCACATCCTGCGGTTGCCTGTAAAGATCAACTTGGTGCTAAATGTTGCCAAATCAGCGCTTTGACCGTTGTTCATTTGTCTTAAATGAACGGGGATTTCATTTGGAACAAGCCTTCATCTTCAAGAGCTTTTACAATGTCTGCTGTCACCGTCTTTCTCCTGCTCTTTGGTTTGCAGCCTCTTCTCTTAACATGTTTCACTGCGAGCCTAATGCTGTGAAATAGATGCTCAGTGTTGCGCTGTATAGTTTAGGCCCTCTACCCAACCACGGCTCCAAATGACTCCAAATATTTATCAGCTTGATAAATCGCGGCTCCAGCTCTGCTCTCATGAATTTTGAATAGGAGATACTGATAATTTTTTAAGGAATCTGAAACATTTATGTTTGCTTAGAATCACGTTAACCCCGCTTCTGCTTATTTAATCATCAATAAATCAACCAAAGTTGCACAAAACGGCAAAAAAACACCAAATAATCTGACTTTTTTTTCTTTTAATCTCTCCCTCTCTACGACACATCTTCTGCCTTCCCTCTCCCTTCCCGGACAACCTCTGTGTACTTTCTGTCCTTGTATTATCCTCTTTCTCCATCCTCCATCCTTTTCCCCCCCCTCAACCGCAACGTCTTTCCCATCTCGACTTTCCTCTGTAAAGGATTTCGATAAGCCTCAGGAGGTGCTGCTCAGGCATCACGCCAGCATCAGTGAGCTGAAGAGAAACTTCATGGAGGCGGTCCCAGATCACAAGCCAAGTGAGTGGGACAAGCGCCTGTCCACACACTCTCCCTTCCGCACCCTGGGAATCAACGGTCAGCCTCTGCCCAGCGCGGATGGGGTAAGTCTGGCACAAAAAACAACTGATCCTTTTAGTTCATTTAGTCTATCAGTTGAAGAATTTGAGAGAAAAAATAGTAAAAAAAATAACATCTAATTTGGCTAATTAAGATGAGCAGTTTTGGAACTGACTTGGCACTTACTTGTGTTTGAGTAATGCTTAAAAAGAAGAAGAAATTGTGAAGAGGAGTCATTCAGGCTCTTTCTGATGTAGACAGTGTTGACAGTTTGCGTGTGCATGTATCTGAGCTGATGGCATGCGGTATGCATTAATTGAATGTGTATGAAGAATGCAGCCGGACTCGTTGACTTTTATATTTGTTCATTCACATAAAAGACCGCTGTGGGTGAGGCATCTTTGGCACAGGTTTTCCTCCCTGAGATGTCACTCGGTCTGAATCAGACCTGCTTAGGATGCCTCTGAAGCCCAACACGTTTGTACTGCATGACTGACAGACCTGACTTTTACAAATTTGCTGCATGACTAAAAGGCAACCCACCTTCAAGACGTTTTGCACGTGCTGGCGCTGAACAGTATTTCCCCTCTTCCCTCTCTTTTTCCTCTCTTTTTTTCTTGGCTTACTTTCTTTTTACGCTGCTTTCACCTTTTTCATTTTGCTGCTTTCTCTGAGCATCTTTGTTTGTTTTTTATGAAGAGATGAGGCCTCATTCACAGTTGTATCAGCAAACAGCTAATACAACATTATTATTATTATTATTAATATTGTTATTGACATGAGTAAATATTTGAATGACAGTATTTCAGGTAATTGAAGCTTTTCACGGATGGAAACTCAGTTTCAATTTAGTCGCTGTCACATGAGTAATTATGTAATCTGTTGACGTTCACTTGACATGCATTTGCATCAAGTGCTTCATGATGACTTGGACACAAAGATTATTACATTTGAAAACTTAAATTCCTTCAAAAATATCATATTGTCAGTATGCACTTGAGTTTTCAAAGAAAAACGTACAGGAGGGGCCATAATTTCTTGGAGATAGACATTTGTTTTTAATAGTTTCGCAGTGGATTTGAAATCAAGTCATCAACATGTGATTGAAGTGCCATCTGTCAGCTTTAATTTAAGGGCTTGTACAAAAGTATAGCATTATCTGTTTAGGAATTACAGCCATTTTTATGCACTGTCTCCACAACATTTTCATGGCCAGGTGAAACTTGTGCCCTTATTATTTCTCGACAGATGAAACAGACGTAACATAACAAGTTGAGTCAAAATGTTATTCAAAAATATGAGGCTAGAGCAAGTCAGGGGACTGTCATTAGGCTGAACAATCCGATCACACCTATCAGAGAAATAGCAAAAACCTACAGAGTGGCCAAATCAATAATCTCGGACGTTTTATAAGATAATGAATTCAATGGCCAACTCAGCAACACCGAGATGCCTGAAAGACCACAGAAAACAACCAAAGTGGATGATGAAATATTTCCAAGGTTAAGAAAAAACATTTTCACAACACATAAGCAAGTTAGCAAGGTAAGAGTATCAGTGTCCGAGTGTATTATCAAGAGGGAAATGAATGGAAATACAGAGGCTTTACAGCTGGGTGGTTAAACGAGAAGGCTGAATTAGACTTTGCCAGAAAACATCTAAAAGAGTTTGGACACATGAAACCAAGATGAACTACCAGAATGATGGGAAGAGAAAAGTATTGATAAGGAGGGAAATAGCCAATGATCATAAGGCCATCAAGGAAAAGAAATGAGATACTCTTCCACGGCCAGTTGATCACCTGATCTCAGCCAAACAGTTTTGATTTTCTTTTTACTGGAGACAAATTTCAAAGATGCACAAATAGACGTAAACAGAAGATTTGATGTCAGCAGGTTGTAGACTTGAACATTTTTATTCAAGTGAACAAACCTGATATTTAAAATTGGCAAAAAAAAGTCATTATTTTTAAACCTCACAACTTGTTAAACACCTTGAATTGCTGGAAGTCTGCATTTCAGTCATATTGATTTAAAATCCACTGTGGTGATGTGCATAGGCAAACTACAAACACTGTTCCTTTGTCCAACAAATTATGGACCAACTGTACTGACAGCTCACAGCGAGCAGTTTGGAAATGAAACAGAACAATTGTAGAAAGTCTATGAGCCAACAACCACACGACTCATAACAGGAGTAATATTATTTTTTATAATTTTTTTCCAAGGCAGCTTATCGTCTTATTTACAACTCACTACTGTGAGAAAAGTAAACATCAACTTTAAGCAGAGCTAGATTTGATTCTGCTGCTTCTAACGGACTGATAATTGAATTAAAATAAAGTAAAAGCTACTTGTTAAAACAACCAGTTAAACTTTAGGTTCTGAGCTGCTGACATTATGAACCTTTATGACAGCTTGATGTCACTTGAGATGCATAGCATTGTTGCTATCCATCAGCTCTCAGCTGCATCAGCTTTAGCTGATGAGATAGTTTTAAATAAGATACCGCAAGTGTGAATGACTTTTCTGTCTTTTCAAGAGAAGAAAGAAAAGTTTGTTGTTCATGGAAACAAATAAAGTGCATGTTAAAATGCATGTAACATTTCAATGCTCTGAAAACAAACGAAAAGTGAATAAAATCTGGTTTGTTTTCTAATAAAGGCTTTAAAATGTTAGAATTTTATCAGCTGTTGCACAAATTCAGATTTGACAAATTCAGTTCATTATCGTATTTTAAAATTCCTCCCTCTCATCTTTTCCCCCCTCCTCCTCCTGCTCATCCTCGTCCCCCCATCAGTTTGTCATCCGCCTTCCGCGCGGCCCCCTGCTCGACTTCTACTCCAAACGCAGCTGAGGGGGTCGTCTCAACCCTGCGGAGGCCCCACACAAGGTGTGAATGTGACCCACGGAGACCGCACCCTGCCCATCTACCCATCAGCCTCTAGCTTTCTCTTCTCCTCTTCTCCTTCCTTTGCTTCCTCTGCAGCATCACTCCAGCATTTTCACCTCTCATCCTCTGCTCCACTTGAGAAGCTGCCCTCTTTTTTTTTTTTTTTTCTCTCAGGCTTCCTTTGAACTGTTGAGACTTTGATTCCCTGTTTCCTCCACTGCGGCACAATTCCCCCACCCCACCCCTGGTTTCTCCAACCAGAATCAGACCTCTCCTTCTCCAAAGACTGATCAGGACTGGAAGTGATAACGCAGTGCTGTTTGCATTTTCTGTGACGTCTTTTGGACTTTTAAAGATACAAGTTTTGACTTTTATCCAGAGGTTTTTAATGTTTGACCGCATCACTTTGAGCCGGCTTTTATACACGTGTTGAGGTTCATTTATATTGTCAGTAGTCTTTAAAAAAAGAAAAAGATGACCACTGTGACTTTTTTCCTGAGCTCACATGCACTAGAAAACAGCAGTCTTGTTAATGGGGGAAATGATCAGTACCCTTTCACACTATAGTATTTCTTGAGGCAGCTTAATTGTTATTCTTAATAACCTGTTTGTCCTCCACCAGTATTTGGAAAGGGAGTATGTAGCAGCTGCAAGAGATTCCTTGTTGCATGACTTTTTGACAATCAACGTTGACCAAAGAATAAAAGCCATTCCATATTCAGTTCATATGCTTCTTATTTCCATTTATGGAATTGAATTATTTCATATAAACTTCAGGTTTCATAATATTCCACTGGTCCTTCCTCTCCAAATTTAAACAGGAGAATTGAATCATGACGCATTCTATTTATTGTTAAGATGCATGCCATAAAGTTGTAACCATTCATAAAACTTGCTCATCTACTTTTAGCATGCACCATGTAGAAATGATTGTGGCCATTGTGTGTTGTTAAGCTATGGCATTAAAACAGGGCTGATTTTTATTACATAAGTGCAATCAGATAACCAGAGTCTCTGCAGTACCTCATAAAACCTATACTTTGTGCAGCCTAATCCACTCTATGTACATATTTTTAGCTTGCATGCATGTGTATTTATCATTTTCACAGTATCAGTTGGAAATACTTCACATAGTAACTATTTTATGTCTTTTTTAGAGTGTGTGCATTAGACCCCTAAGCAATGGTTCAGACACAAAGACTGCACATGAGGAAACCAGCAGTAGTTTGGAATTTACAGACCTACCCATCAAGAGCGAGCCCGAGAGTGTCGAAGTCCACAGCGCTACTGTTGAGAAAGAGTTACGTGATCAGGAAGAGGTTGTAGTGTTTGAGGCGAACTTGGTGCCAATCGTAGAGGTGGAAATGGCACAGCTGCCTCCTTCCTTTGATCCCTCCTGTAATGCTTTAGAAGTGATCCCGGAAGAAGAAGGATCGTGTCCCGGAGTGTCGGCTGACTCTGGGAGGATAGCTGGATCTTCCCCAGCTTCCTATTTCTGGAGCGATGGTCCACAGGTCATGCGCTGTTTCCAGGTAGCCTCCTGACTCCCTCGGGGTGATGCTGATTATTTCCCTTCTTGGCTGACACACTCCTTTGCAGCACCGATACAAATAAAAAAACTTGTGACTCTCCTAAGGTGGTATTCGGTTTGGTGTGAAAGTGCTTGTTATTGTCAGATGGAACTCAAGACGCTGCAGAGGTGCTGCACAGTGGTGTGCTAAGTTTTTAACGACGGTGACGGGTCACTGTAAAAATCTCTGCTACAAAACCATTACTTTTGATCATCTTTCTAACGCACCTGTGCCGTTTATTCACCGTTTCTCTTGGAGTGGTTGGTGGTGGGAAGTGACGTTAACACGTTGATTCTTCTGTTTCGAATACAATAAACTAATCTGGTGAGAGGAAATAGCGGTTGTGGTGAAAGTCTAATTAAAGAAAAAAAAGGCAATAGCTAATGCATGGTGTGAAATAAAGTGTTTGCTGTGGTGCAAAGTGTCTGGTTAAACAGCCACTCATGGGGCTGTGCTCCATTTCACAGCCCCCTCTGGTGCAGACGCAGACTGTCACCATCACAGCCGTCTCCAGCCCCTTACCCAGTGGCATCTCCACCACAGAGGTCCCTATCATCCCGACTAGGACCTTCACCTATGAGTCTTCAAAGGTAGGGGCTCCAGCAGCTGCTCAGCCCAGATCTGTCTCAGCTATAGGCAGTCAGGTTTGCATGGTGGAGGTGGCTTCAAAAACTCCCAATAAGGAGGTCTGGGAGGATCAGTAGAAGGGCTCCAAAATAAGAATGAAGCAGCCTCGTGCCTTCCTCGGTGAAACCTTGATGTCACATGATTTAGAAATGATTATTCAGTACATCCCCCTTTTTTCTTCTTTCCTTCAGGTGACCGTTGATGGGACAGAGGAGGACAAAGATTGCTCAACAGTATCCAGTTCCCAGACCATTACCTCAGAGACCACCAGTGGCACCTCAGTGACGACTACCACCACTCACATCTCAAAGGTCAGCAGAGCAAATTAGGCTCTCGCCTTTCCCGTTCTATTACTCTTTATATGCCTAATATAGATTTTCCTTCCTGTACAGGTAGTAAAAAGTGGATCTTCAGAAACTCGCGTGGAGAAGAGAATTGTCATAACCGCAGACTCTGATATCGACCAAGATAAGGTACAAAATCTACACACAGGTTTAGGCGTAAGGCGGTATTTGCTCTCTTGGCTGAGTTTTATATGGAAGCTTGTTTGTGCAGTAAAAGGAAAGAAAGCCTTAACTCAAAATTTCAACAACTGGAAGGAAATTCCAAGATAGTTAGCAAAGACGTTACACAGAGTGCGGTGCAAAATAACAGCATTTCATTCCAAATTTTTCAGATGCAAACTTGTCGTGTAATCGTCTCTGAGGTAAAACAATATTATTTAATCACTGCATATTCAGTACGGGTGCGCATTTTGAGCTACGAGTGCACTTGCTGCCAAATGCAGTGCTGTGATTAGTCAGATCTGTATTTTTTACATGTGAAAAATCAAAAAAATTGAGGTTGAACTGGAAAAATAAATGCCACAACCTCATCCCGCAAAATCATGTGAGCGGTTGAGGTGAACAGCTGCATTAATAGTAGGCGAGTCCAAAAAATATTTTTAATGCACAGAATATTCTAATCTTATCCAATTTTTTTTCAGCACCGAAAACAAGCTTCCTTAGTTTTAGATACTACTCTTTAATCTGAAATATGAAGTTATAGTGTTTTGCTTAAATTTGTACTTGCATCAACTCTTTAGCGCTTAATGACGAGGACAGTTTTGTCTTAGCAACTTGAGATCATATAAACAAAACATGTCTGTGTTGCAGGAGAAGCACGGCGGAGCATCAGCATTGTAACTGAACCACACCTTGTTCCTTTGACCAATCACCTCCGATATCCCCAGCACTCAACACACAGTGACCAGCTGTACTTGCGCACACATATCTTAAAAAACAGGAAAAAAAACCCACTCATAACTCTGCAGCTAAAATGATTGATAACAGCGTATATTAATTCCTAATAGTCTGTTTGTTTTCAGTTTTTGTATTTTTTTCAGGCTGTTCATTGTAGGCAGAGCTGCACAGTCCTCAGATTATCCTAGTGTTGTAAAAGTTTAGCGAGTACACGTTTATTGGTTAAATCCCAGCATTTGCAGTTGTGTGATCTCAAGTTACGTTTGCTTTTAAATACTTTTTTTTCCTAGTGGTTTTTACATTGTTGATTTTATACAAATTTACTGTTTCCATTATAGTTTAGATGCCATTATCAGCATTTCTTCCCACGGTGCTGCTAGGGGAACGTTAAGACCACATTCAAGGGAACTCTATTTTTTTTTTTTCTTGTTGTTTACTTGTCTATTTAATTCAGGAGAGACTTTTTATTTTAATGAAATGACATACCTCACATCTCTATGTGGACAAAGATATTTTCTGCTCAAATTTGGACAGTTTGTTCACGTCTCAGGTACAAAAATAAAGAAAGAAATAAAAAAAAAAACCAAGTTAATATTTTCTTCCCCAACCAGCTTAAGAACCAGTAGCCTACATATTCTTGTAAAGTTTGAATTTTTAAAAAATTGATCTATTTTGAAATATTTCTCTATTTTATAGAAGTAATGCTTTTTATAGTATTTGTACAAATGTGAGGTTTTTAAGTTATTCATATCTGCTCATGAAAATGTAGGTTACCATTTGTGGTGTTTTACTGAATTTTGAGGTCTCTATTTAAGACTCGTCTTGCCTGAATCACCCTGAATCATTCTTATTCGTTTCCTCTCGTAGTCCACCAAGTACATCCGACTTTACAGAACTCACAGATAACAGTGGAGATTTACTCAGCTCTGTTTTTGTTCATTTTAATAGAAGTCCTACCTGCTTTGAACATATTTGGTTGATATGAAAAGTTTTTACAGGTTTTTGGTCTGTTTATCTCAGGTTTTGATATTCTTTGTAAGACTACAGACCTCCGTATGATTGTATGAGGAATGTCCATGTATTTATTATCCACCTCTATTGTAAATGTACATGTATGTTCAGTCAAGTGAGGTCAATAAATATAAAAGCTTGTCTGTCACAATAGCCACACATGTAAGCCATGAAGGCAGCTGCCCGATAAATGTGGCTTTTCCTCTCACGGGAGCACACGTTGTCTTTTTTTTTTTTTTTTCTACGTGTTCTACTATACAGTAATTTATTTGTTAAGTAGGAACTGTTTCATGTGATTTGATGTATTGTGATGTTTCACCACAAGCTGGTTTCCAGGCTTCCACCATGTTAAATACTACATTCATAATCAACCAAGTTTGTAAAGCCTTTTTAACCACGTAGTCTGAGTAGGTTGCTCTCACTTGCTGTTTTTCCTGTACTTTTTCATAGAGAAGAAAACATACGAATCTTTTCTAGATAGCATGTTTGGTAGCATTTTTTTTTTTTTAAACAAAAAAAAAAAAAAAAAGCCATTGCTATTATAGCTAAAACTCAATCACATCTGCATTTTTCCTCCCTCGATAAAAAAGTAGTTTCACATTAAGAAAAAAATAATAGTTTTTAGAAAATTGAAAATATTGTTGCTTTGTGACTTATCCCTGTCTTTTTATGGAAAATAAAATAAAATAAGCATTATTTTGCATGTTGTTGGGCTGTCTGTGAATGAAGCACGTCATATTAAAAATGAGCTCTTGGTAAGTAATAAATATTTAATGCCAGTCTTTTTTTTTTTTAATTTAATGCCAGTCACTTGTTTTGCAGTGGATGTTGCACGTTCAATACCAAACTCTTAAAAAAAAAGAGAGTCACATCTGTCTAGATCAGGGATGTCAAACTCATTTTACACAGTCAGTCCGCTTTGATCTTAAGTGAGCCGAATCAATGAAACTGATGGATGTTTAAAATTACAGTAGTTCTGGAAGTTCATTGCCCAGACTATTCTGTAATTATACAATATAAAGTTTTCATAACTTCAGACACCTAAAAAAAAAAAAATCATAGTAGGTAGTGGAAAAAACAAACTTTTATGTAATTATTAATTATTGTGATGAATTATGGAGATCTTTATCAATAAGAAATGCTGTCAAAACTATGAAAATACAGTTAAAAGTTCAAACTTTCTGAACTTTTTTTGCCCAGTGGACTGGATTGGAGTCTTTGCCGGCCACTTCTGGCCCCAGAGCCTTATGTTCTGACACCCCTGGTCTAGATCGTTATCCCATTATTTAAACATATACAAACAGAGCCCTCAGGAAATGATTGTTAGAGCTGTCTAAACAAGCAAATACACAGCCACTATATCTCATGAAACTGAAGAGTAACATTTAAAACAAGCATAGGTCCTTTTGGCTTTTCTTTATCTCTCTAATTTGGTATTCACTGGTTGTTGGTAAGAGCACCTGAATCTATTTGCACATATTACAAGAACAACATCTAAGCACATTCCTACATGTGTTCTGGATTTAATAGTTACATTTTCATGAGGCTTAATCACTGATAAGGCAAACCTCTTGGGGCTGGTGGTGAGACATTCTGTTACATTCAACTAAGCCGCAAAGCAAACTGCAGTAAAAGTCACTTTTCAATCTAAAAGAGAAACCCCTTTATTTTGAAAAGATGGACTGACATCAGTTAAGGTTCAACCACATGTCTGAAGCTCAATTAATTAGTATAATTAAAAACTGCTCAACTGTAACTGCCTCCTAAAAGAGGGGAAATGGCTGAATCTGAAAGTGCTTATCAACACAGAGGTGAGTTTGGAGAACTGTACAGGTATTTATTGGTTATACACAATCAATTGCTTCACGCAAGTTGTAAACAACAAAGTCTCTGAGTCCACTGTCTTTGTCAAAGATGGCTTCTAGCGAATCACCTTTACTGGGCTCTTGAAACTTGATGCTGCCTGAAGCTGGAGTTGATAAGCCATCGGGTGGATTTTGAAACCATACAGCCTAAAAAAAAAGAACAAAAATAAATAAATAAATTCCTCGCTTTTCAGAGGTCAGTGGTTTGGTGTCGTTTGAAAACTGAGTGTAACATTGATGCAAAAGAACAAACCTTGGCACAAACTGATTGGCGGGTCGCTTTGGGCGGTACTCTGGGTGCACCATGAACAGCATGTGAGGGAACCCCGTGCCAAAGTAGGCTCCATCCGTGTGGTGGTGCCTAGAGGATTTAGGGGTGTACACATCCATGCACTTTGGGCAATAAAGCTTCACCATCGCTTCTCCCGGTATATCCGATAAACCTACGTTACGCAGGAGAGAGAGAAAAGAAGGGATAGTCACAAATATCACAGTGTGTTGTTTAGTTCAAGTGATCCCCCCCCCCCAATGAGAAGATCAAAAACAATCAGACCTACCAATCGGAAGCATTGGCTGATTCTCACAATACACTCTGGGGCAATAGCCAAAATCCCCCTGCTGATACTTTTCCAACTACAAAAAAGAACAAACTTAAATCACTCGTGATGATCATGTTGTGGTGCCTGTAAGAGGTTGTTGCAAAAACTATAAAATAAGAGCCCACCATTTGTGCAATGCCTCTGTTTGTGAGGATGTAACGTGCATGTATAAGTCCGTACAGCATCTCTGCTGCCTGCTCTATCAGGTCGCTCTGGTTTGGATTATCTTCAAGCTCCTCATCTGTTTAAATAGAAACAATTTAGCCTGTTTAACTATTTTACTATCTCATTTTATGAGAGAAGTGGTTTGCACCACTTTAAAATCTCACCTGGCTCCAGGTCAAGAATCATATCCAGAGCCTGGCGGTAATGAGGCACCTGCTCATTCAACCCCGTCAGGTTAAACTTGTCCTGTATGTAGTCTTCATCAACCTAAAACACAGCAGCAGAAGGAAACCAAAGGCTATTAATAGCACAAGTTACTGTTGCAGCAGTGCACTGCACAGCACACTGATATAGAACCATTATACAAAAGTTTAACAAGATTACTGCGATGCAGCCAGCTATTTTTTGGCATTTTTCATTTAAGCATTTTTACTTGATGCCCTTTTTGTACTCTTAGAAAGAAAACCCTTCGTGCTCTTCACAAACAGGCGAGGAGAGCAGTTGCAACAGTCAGGTCTTAACTATATGTAGCTGAACTGAAAACTACGTGTGTGTAAAATGTCCAAGGTGGCATCTTCCAGCCCCAAAGATACCAAATAATAAAATAAATAATGCAGACCAGAAAGTAAATGACGCAGCAGATTATCCTGGTTACAGGTTACTGGCCATAGTGTGACCTTGACCCCAGGTTGATATCCAGTAGGTGACGACCTACTCCATCATTTAAAGATTTCCCTGCAAGTTATTGAGACACTGCAATATAAATAACAGTACAGGGATATTTGACCAAGAGAGAAATTCAGACACTCAAACACAAAAAAAAAAGGGAAATGTGTTTTATTTGGTGGTTTCAGTTCTGAAATTACAACAGAACAGAAACTACTGGATGGAAAAAAGTAGCTGAGGTGATTAACTGATTTCTAACCAAAGGAACTTCCAAGAGTCCTTCTAATGTAAAGCTGCAGCTACTTCTAGCATCTACAAATTCATTTGAATTCAGTGTGTTGTTTGCCTAATAGATAACAGTTCAGATTTAAAACTTCAAGCACATTTTTGATGCATTTGAATTTTTCTTGTTTTTATGGAAGGTGGTCTAATAAATTCATTAAGCACATACACCTGGTAAGAAGGTAAAATATCATCTTTACATAGCCTGGTTAGTTTGATTTAAGCACATTCTGTACATTTCAGTACTTGCATGTGTTATTCCACATAATATATCAAACAAAATCATGAGTGTGGTGGTCATTTTTGTCTTCTTTATAGCTGATGGCTTTAGTCCACCATACACGTCACACTTTACTGGTTTGGCAAAAGGTCCCAGTACGCTCTCAAACTGTTTTTTATTTTTTATGTTGTTAGCTGAGATTATAAATTTAGCAAAGTAATTTTTGATTGAGAGTAGCTTCACTACGATTTCCAAATGGTTTTGCAACATGCAGCATATCCTTAAGTACTGGCTGTTTTGATGTGTCACCACTATACTAGGCATTTATCTTTCAGTCTAAGCATGCATGGTGCAGGGTCTCAGAATCCTGCTGAACTCCGAAATGGTTCACAGATTACATCTGCATGATTTATAGAAATCTTTCAATCATAAAGTTCAAGTGTCTCCATGATCTTAATCAATAAATTATTCTTTAGGTGATGTTGTAACTATTAACATAAGTGTGCAAACAGAGAAAGTGATCATAAGAAACCAGCACACCACATCAGGTTTGATTTATTCAAAGAAAGTCTGTACGTATGGTCTGATGTGCAAATACATTTGATATATCTTGGTGCTGTGATGAATATGGACCAAAAATCAAGAAGTCAAGGTTCGATTTAATTTAATCATGCGAACCACTAAGGAATTGTGTATTTATGCAGAGTGCTTGTGCTGCCACAGTGTAGAGCAGCCTGATGGTGTGGGGACATAATTTACGCTTCTGTATACTCCGCCAGCAGGCGATGCGAATGATGAAGTCTGTGAAAAGCTTATGACGGTGCAACTAAAGCTTTGAAAAATAAAGAGTGAAAATGAAAATGAGACTGACCTCGCAGAAGAACTCGTTCCCTCTGAGTCCACAGAACCACGATATCCAGGACACCTCCTCTGAGCTGCTCATCCTCCTGACAAACCAACATAGCCGCAGTGAACCAATTTACACCCAGAAAGGTTAAAAACAAAGGCAGTAAAACATTAACAGGGTTAGTGAGCCGAGCTTTATAAGTGAACATAGCACAACATTATTTTCAGCACAGATAAGGACTGCAGCTGACACCTGGGGTTTTACTAAAAATGTTAAACATAATCTTTAATTGAGCTTAGACCTGCCTCTCAAACCTGGGAAATACGTCAGCTCTTGATTTAGCATGCTGGCTAGCGTTCATGCTAACACGTTCAGTACAAATGTATTACTGTAACGGCACATTAACATAAATACCGCCTATGTGTTTGTATAACTGTATACAAACATTCGCTTTCACTCACCCTTCTTTTATATTAAATAACGCATCAATTTGGAAGCTTTGCTAAGCTGTCCTCCCTCCCAGGGTGACAAAATATAATTTCCGGTCATGCGTTCTTTTCAAAATAAGGTAGCCGACTACACATCCGGCTAGTGATGGCCAAATGAAGCTTTCTGAAAACGGTTCGTTACTCGAAGCTTTTCAACACAGTCCTTTTTGGTGACATCTTGTGGCCAAAAATATGAAGAGCAGCTTGAATCCACAAAATAAAACCAACTGCTTCATAATGATTGTCCACTCTACAGAGTGGAATTCTGTCTGATATTGGGCTGCTGTTGTGTTGCTTTGAACGTGTATTTTTTTGTGTTAAAAAAATGTGGTTTATTTGTTTAATAAATAATTTTGACCAGTAAACTTTCCTTGTTTAAACATGCACCATGGTGTGGTCTTTCTTTGCTTGTGACTTCTTGATGTTGGTAAATACAATAATTGAAAAATACCACGTTACATATAACATACATATAATAATGCACATTATGGAGTATGCTTCTGTTGTGACGTCCTGCCTCCATGTACTTATGCAATTAATCGCTAGACGGGTATATTTATAAACAATATTATATTAGGGAAATTTTCCTATACATATTTTTGACCTGGGGGTAGAATTGATTGTGAGATGGAAAGGGAAAATGCTTATGAGGTTGCAAATTAAAAACATGATGCATTTAAGGTAACACTTTTCATTTTTATTTAAGAAGAGAAATGAAATGAAAGTTTTTCTAAAGTTATTTAATGATATTTATATTATGAAAAGCAGATTTTTGACATTTTAAGTTTTTCCCGTTTCCAGATAAAATAAACACGCACAAAACAAAAGCAAACAGCCAGAACACAAAGCTGGAAAAACCCACCCGATTGACCAAAATCAACTCAAAATACTCCCACACAACAGAACCTCCTCTATTCCTCGTTGGCTCCAAATCTCTCAGTAGAATGATCAGTGGTTCGCTATCTGTCACCATCAAAACACTCCACAAATCCCGCGAATGATTCACCTTCTTATAAACCATTGAATCAGATACCGAAGCAGTTAGCTTCTAAATGAAGCTTCGGACGTCACTGATCACGTGACTCTGGCCAAACGAATCAAGCTTCGACACAGTGCTTCTGAAGCAGTGTGTTGATTTTTTTGACACACGCCATCACTACATACGGCATATATTAGGCGAAAGCGAAGGAGAGATAAGCCTACTACCGGTACAATTATCTTTTTGTTGTTTGTTTGTTTGCCATGTTCTCTAAGATCAACATCTGACGTTGCTATATTAGAAGAAAAGTGGCCACACTGTTGTATATTGTGAAACACCCAATTTTTTAAACTACTATAGTAAATAAATACAATCAAATCCAACAATAATGGAAGTAATACGTCAGATCCAAATGAGACATGGTTCACCTTAGTTCAAGTAGGCTAATGTTATGATAATGTCAGTCATGCATCCCAAATTGAATGTGATAGTTAAGAGGTGTGCCTCTATCTCCTCTGTCTGTAAAATACCTTGATGCATGGAGGAGATGCAATGGAAACATACCTTTGATTTTGTTTTTTTTTTAATTAATATGAAAGAATATAAAATAAAAGCGAGCGAAAGCAGCTGTTTGTAGTTATATCTCATGTGTTTAATATTTTTACTTTTAGGCTCTTTTAGCTATAAGGGTTAAAAACAGAAAAGCAAAATGCAATGCAGTTTAATCTTTTCACTTTAACAAACATAACATGAGATCCGTGACTGTTTAACCACGTAATTTTTAATGAACTTGTAAAAATGTTGACCTTCTAACATGAACCACACTGATCACATATTTTGCCACTGCCATGTACATTTCACATTATCAGAGTACTTGAACAAACACCTAGAACAGTACAGTTCTAGTACATGCAGGCTAGTTTACATCTCTTCATGAAAATTGCACATTTTACTTCATGTTTCATTTTTTTCACAACTTTACCTTTGATTGATTTTAAAATCTAGGCGGGGGGAAGGGGGGGGAGGTTTATTGACAGAATTCAGCTCGGATGGAAGGTCAGGGCAGGTCTGAAAAGGTTTTACGACGAGGTGGTCCAACTTCTTTCTGCTCTTCTTCCTTTGCCATGCCTTCAAACATCAAGATCCTTGAATAAAAACAAGACATTTTACATGCTTTAAAAAGCATTCTTGCAAACCTCAGACGTTACGCATTTGTTTCTCTATTGTCGGTAAGCGGTAGGCCTAGATCTTTTTAGTTTCAGTTTATTTATGAAAATGCTTCTGTGCTGGAATTGAAATACAAGATTTCTTTTATTATTCCTTCTAAGAAAAACTCTTCTCATCTGTAAATGTATCTTATGGGTTGCTGTGCAAGCTGTTATTGTGAATAGTATTTATTTATGTAAAATTGTTATTATCACAGTGAGATGGATAGGATCTTTTTACCCCACTGCCAACAACAAAACGACAAACCTACAGAGCATGTGCACGTAGCAAGTAAAGTGAAAGTAAATGAGAAGAAAGTGTTCATGTAAATGAAACTCATTCCCCAAGTTAACCAAACTGCAGAAAATATCTGAAGGACTACTTTGATATATAGGCTCAGTTTCAACATAACCAGTAATTTCACAAGTATAGGTTTCTGATGTCCAGTATTAGTTCAGTTTTTCAGTTGTTTGGGAAGTTCTTCTCACTATAACCTTATTTGACCTTGGACTCCACTTGCAGTCTACAGCTATGCTCTGAATAGCAACTTATTTCATACTCACAGTTTTAAAATTGCATTTCTCTTTCCCAGCATCATATTGAGGAAGTCATTGTAGCTGATAGTGTCTTTTGAGCTACTTCCAACCACCTCTGCCATCATTTTTTTCAGTTCCAGGTGAGTCTTGGCCAATCCAAGTTTCTCCAACATCCTCTTCAAACCCATTATGTCTATAAAATTACAAGTGCGCAAAAAGAAAAATGAAGTAAAAAACATTACTGCTTGCTTAATCTGAGAGGTTTATTTTGTTGTTGTTTTTGTCTGAGGCACTACTGAAAGTAGCACTTGCTTAATGTTGCTAAAAAAAATTACTTCAGGGCTGCACGGCTAGTGGCGTCCTACCTATTTCCCCTTTGTCGTTGAGATCAAACTCCATGTATTTCTCTGTAACATAAACAATAAGATTATTATTATTCCAAAATTTATGACTTTGCACCAATTGAACAATGAACTGAAGTGTTACTGGTACCCCCTTTGAGACTCACTTTTAAACATTTCAAGCTTTGAGGCCAGGTCTTCCTCTCCTTCATATTTAGGATCTGTGAGAAAAGCCTAATAATGACATAAATACACAATTTAGCATCGCAGGGTGTCAGTCGACGTCTTGGACAGTTCTGTGTTTAGCTCACCTCGTTGATACCATTTAGCTTTTCCTCCTGCTGAGACTTTAGAAGACCAAATGCTTTACCACCTGTGAAAAACCAATATTTTAGGAACAACAACAGCCTGAGAGAACTCTCACAAACAATCAATAAGAACTGGTAGTTTAATGGATGAATTAATAACATAAATGAATGATTAAATAAGTAAATTCAGTCTTGTATTGTTCAGGCTGGTTAAAGTGGCTTTAACAACCAAAGCTAACAGAAAGACAAACTAACCTTGAGCACAGTCCATTTCTGTCAAGAGAGCTGAGAAACTGTGAAACCAACACAAACACAGGCGGAAGGTTACGATGATGCTTCTATAAACTGAACGAGAAGAGGAAGTGAAGTGACAAAGTTTCAGTTAGACAGAAGAGGTTCCTCTGTTACATTTAAGGCTGCAGAAAACGAAGCCAACCTGATGACACAGATAATAATTTAGGAGAACTGTGCATGCAGGACACACGTGTGATCTATCAGCTTATTTAAAATTCTATGTTTTAGGAAGAAGACGTATGTGGCAATAAGATCTTTCTTTAGTGCTCTGGTCTGGAAACTTTTGCTCATGAGGCATTTTTGGATTACATCATATTTTGTTATTCACAGTTTTTTTTTCTGGGTGTGGGTTCCTTTTTATTCATTTAAATGAAAGAGTTATGCACATTTACACCTGGAAGTACCTCAAAGGTGAAATGTCTGTACCAGTGAACAGCTCCACTGGAACGGGTGGAAGTAAAATGGTTTAAGCAGTCACATAAGTCAGATCAATGTGTTTGGAGAGAACTTTAGTGCAGCTTTATCACTTTCTTTTCCTTACTTTAAACATGAGCCCAGAAAGCAACTTGGCCACAAAACTGGCCAAATGTAATGCCTAGTTCTTGCCACACTGTGGTATTGTTGATCACATAATCAGGTAAAGAACATCCAAAAGACTCATGGTAGTTTCCAGTTGAGACTTCTATGTAACTTCAAGGAAGTGAAAATAAAAAGGTCTAGAGGTGACTGATCTTTGTCTCTTCACTAGCTGCATTACACAGAACATGTTACATTTATATCTTCAGGGTTACCTTTCTTTAATTCTGTTGAATGTCGCATCAGGATTTGGAGGTAAGCAGTTCTGCAGATAATGTCTGGATCTGATTGGATAAAAATAAACGCTTTTTAACTATGCTTGCTACATTTGTAATTAAGTAACTAAAGGTTTATTCAGTGTATATCATCTTGGCTCCAAAAATTATTTAACAACAAATGCAATTTCATTATATGCCATGAATCTAAAAATATGCATACTGCTAATCTGATATTGCATATTTTGGTGTAAACTTTCTAACCAGCAAAAATGAGGTACTTGCTTCCTTGAATGCGATGCATGTATTAGTACATTTAGACTCATTATTTAACTTTTGGCTTAACAGATACTGAGCCCATCTTAGCTGTTCAAGAAGAAGATGTAGCTCTCACTTGTTTCAGTCAAAATGACACGGATCCAAACAGCTTCTACAGATACAGCGTGACAAAGTTTGCTACAGATCCTAATCAAGTGAAGGATATGTTTAAATGGCCCACACCGAGCAACGATGTGTATAAACGTGTAAAATGGGTAGCTGATGGAAATGGACAAAAATGCTTAACTCTGACAAAACTTCAAAAATCCGACGCAGGACTGTACACTTGTGAAATGTGGAAAGGATGGGACCGTGTTGCGGCCAAAAACATATCTTTGAGAATAAAAGGTAAAACTTTTTACTACTTTCTCTTTACTTTGCAAGCAAATATCTCACTGGTGAGTCACATGATTTGTTATGATCTTGCAGACTGCAAAGTCCTTGAACCTGTGAAGGCCGCACCCAGCATGCCTGCCAAGTTAAACTGCCCAGTAAACATGACAAGTGGACAACAAGAACCTCAAAACATCTCCTGGGCAATCCAGAAAGGAGACATGCGTGAATCACTCGACTCCAGCAAAGCCAAAACTGATGGTACATCTCTGACTTTCCAGTCTGTGAACACCAGCGACAGTGGCTGGTATACATGCAGTTACACGCTTGGTAAAACTCAGCGCTGCTTTGACACCAATCTACAAGTACAAGGTCAGTGATTTTTTTCTTTGACATGTCAAAAGCAATGATCAAACATACACACAAGTAATATGTAAGATTCCTGTTTTTTCACACGAAGCTTTTGTGACCACATCGGTTCCGGTTATTCCAACAAAAACTCCGAGTCTGCCAGGTCTGTTTGCCTTTGCTGTCTTGCACATTCATTAAATCATATTTATGATTATATGTTCACTATATTGTTGCTTTAACTTTCGCCTTGTTCTCTTTAGCACCAAAAGCCAATGATATATCTCTGTCGCAAAGGAAGGAGGAGAGCAATGATGCTTTAATTGCAGTTGTGGTCTGTGTCATTTTGGGGATGATCATAATTGCTGCTGTGATTGGACTCGTTGTGTACCGCAGATGCAAAACCCAGAGAATCACACAGTTACACCAGAGGCGCTTTAACGGTTTGATCTGACTTTAAACTCTTTCATTCTTATCACACTGTCATGCAGTCACACTAACTTTACGTAGTGTTGAGTTGTTTAAATATTTCTGTTTTCTTGTTATTCAGGTAATTGTATGTCTACATATGAGATTGTTGCACCTTTGACGAGTGAGTGCAAACTCTCTTCTTACTGCGCTTTTTAGCCACTGTGATGCCTTTCTGTTCAACACTTGACTTGAACCTTTTTCTTTTTTCACAGATATTCCAGGCCAGCGAATCAACAGTCTGTATCAAATGCCAGACGAAAGCTTAGTTACCTGTAAGTTGTATGAGGTTTTGCCTCCTTTATGAAATTGTTCAAATCTTATCATGTCAACAAAAAACAACCCAACAACAACGAAAACCAAAGAAACCAAAACATTTTTCTCTCCTTTGTTGCAGTCCAATAATAAATATTTTCAAGTAAGGAAGAAGATTCTCCTTTGCAGTTATCTCATCCTTGCAGTGTGGGTTGGATTTTCAAAAGTAGATAAGTTTGCATGCTTATAATGTAACCAGTCATGTTTTTGTAACTTTATTTCTTTAAAATCTTGCATGCATGTCTGTAGCAAGGCAAAGGAGGAGCTGATTTACTGTGCATTTCTGTTTCTTGAAATAGAAAAAAGTCTGTTTTCAAACAGGTTTTGTAAACCACATCTGTTGATGATTTTGAAGTTTGTGATAAAGACAAAGAATAGCATGTGGTTTCACTCTAGTTCACAGCTTGTAATAAATCATAAAAACTGGTTGTTGCAGTGGCTGCTTCTCTTTTTAAATGTTGTTGTTGTTGTTGTTCCTCATTACGATCATCCTGAACGACCTCGTACACATGAGTCTGAGGAGAAGAGCACCAACATTAGTGAAATAGGACATGTGAGCTTGACTCGGCATGATCCTGTTTTTTGATATCTTACCATTTCAGTACTGGGCTGATCATTAGCTGCAGACCAAGAAGGAAAACATTGTGGTCATTGTGGAAATATTCAATCTCCATCAAAGCCTTAGAGTAATTCATGTTGTAGCTGTTGTTTGGTTGTAATTTCTGAAGCACATTCAGTACCTGCATCCTTGTTGCGCTTCCTCTTGGTGTAAATGTAGAGCCCACCCGCCACTATCAGGATGACTAGAGGCAGGCCTACCCAGGCAGGTGTTTGCAGAGCTGGGGAAAGGAATAATTTTCCGATCAGTTTGGTCATGAATAGAAGGTGCATTCAGCAGACAAGGCAACAGTAAAGTAATTCATGCTTACGGTCAACGGCACGCCACTTTTTTGATGCCACCCGAGCGCCCTCTCTGTGCACAGAGCATGTTATATCTTCGTATGATCGCACTGATGACTCTGGGAGAAATAACTTCTTTATCAGAGTATTATTGATATTCATTAATTCACTCTGCCAACCTTTGTGGGCACTTCCTGACCAAGTTAATTCAAAGTCATTTTCACATTCTGTGGCACAGGTAAGTGCACAGGTCAAGGTGAGATTCTCTCCTCTGAGCCCTGCAGGCATTGCAGTTACTGTAAAAATGTAGAACATGAGAGATGAAACATCAGATATCGATAGCTATCTCTCCATCTCTCCATCTCTCTCTCTTTCTCTCTCATATTTGTATGTGTATATATATACACTTGCATCTACAAAGTTTTAATACTTACCATCAAGGGTATGCAGCCTGAATTTATTGAGCACATCTTTTTTATCAGTGGAGTGTGAACACTGGTAGTCTCCAGCATGCAGTGAGCTCAGTCTGCTAATGACCAGAGAGGAATCTTGATTAACATGTGATGCTTTTATTTGGCCATTATCAGGTGAGCTAGCATCTCTCAGTTGCTTTTCACGCAAAGTCCACTTCATATCAGGAGAGGAAGTGTTGCCACAATTCAATAGTACTGACTCACCCACTGTGGCAAACACTTCCTCTAGTCCATCTGGGGAAAAGGGAGAACTGGTCACACTTTGTACGTACTGAGCAACATCTTTCATTTTGTGTACAGGCTGTGTAGCACCTTCTACTGTTGTCGTATAACTGATGGTGGCTTTAACAAGGTCATTCTGAGTTAGATGACATCTCCATTTTCTGTGGTGGTCTGTCGATTTTGTATCAATGATCAGTTTAGAGAAGCAATTACGTGGATGTTCAATTACAAATCTGCTTCCATTTATTGGTGTATCATCCTCAGAGCTCCAGTTGATATGAAGCTCTTTGCGGTTGAAACAGGGGTCAGCTCCTTTATCTGTACTGAGGTAACAATGAAGCTCCATCTTTTTGTCATTTGCAGGAAGTGACCTTTCAGTAACTGGTGGATAAAAAAAAGTGAGCATTGTGATATTTTTGTTTACTATTTCTGTATGTAAAACAAAAAAAACAAAAAGAAGGTGTGAAGCAAAAATACTTACTGCAAAGAATTCGAAGTGAAACACTTGACTTGAGCGTTCCACTCTTACACGTGTAAAGCCGTGCGTCATTGAGCACCAGCTGAGTAATCTGCAGAGAGCAGTCTTTGAGCAGGCGATACCTGTGGCTGCTTGGAGCTGTCGGTTTTTCTTTCTTTATAATCTCATCAGTTAAATTAAATTCTGCACTCATGTCCCAGCTGATAGAAGAACAGGTTTTGATAGAAGGGATACCACATGGCAAAGTAACATTATCTCCTTCTACAGCGACCATTAGCAAAGGGTTCCCTGAAGAAAATTACAGAAAAATGCATTTTTTTTAAATGAAAAAGATTTCTTAAAATCTATATATGCCATAAAATGAAAACTGTAACACTTGTGTACATGTGAGCAGTTCACAAAGGACTGAGTGAATATCTGAGATCACAATTATTTTGTGAGTTATTTTTATTATGGTTATTTTGCTATGATACAATATAAGGTAAAAAAAAAAAATCAGTAACCACTGACTAATTATTTTTCTGTGACACCAACAAGTTTTGTCTCATAACGGTGCCTCGTGGGTTAGAAAACAATCAGAAAGGATGAAATCAAGCCATGTCCAAGAGGGTTTTACAAGGTACCGCGTGTGAATATATTACATCATGTGTATATATATTTATAGGTGTTATATGTTTGTTTAATTACCAGTTGGATGATGTCCACTTGCTGCCTGTGTGAGATAAAAAAGACAGATTACCAACAGTGAGAGCGAGTCCATCTTGCCGTTTCCAGATTTTCTCTGTTATTGCAAAATGCTCTTATAGCAGAAGTCTTGCAAAACACTTTTCCAGGAAATGACACATGAAGATCATGTTTAACTGAGGAGAATGACTCATAAGAGAAATTTATATTTATGTAGTGATCGAGTCTGTCATGTTTATCCAAAATTGTCACAATCACTTTAAGTGTTGTGACTGTTGCGATTTACCTGTCAATTAAATTACTTTTAATAATAACGTCTACATTCCTTTTTATCACCAGGATGCTATTAATTGTGTAACAACCCAAACAGCAGATACTGCTGTATCCAGTGCTGTGGAGACTGCATTTTTAAGGTTTGTCCACCAGGTGGTGCTGTCAGATTCAGTGAAACCTGCAAAAAAGAAGGCTCTTTCACATTGTGGTGTCCAACTCCGTAGATACATTAACAGCATTCATTTTTACGACTTTTTACTCCTCTCACTTTAGTTTTTCATTTTGCAAAAATATAATTACTTATATGATCATTGTTGTAATTTCCCTCCACTACAGGTGAACATTAATGAGCACCAACAGTACAGTTATTCTGTGCATTGCCAATGAAGAAATAAAGACTTTGGTTTGGACATTTTATTCAGTGATGGTGGAACAAATAACTTTGATAATAAAGTGTAAGAATGAATAAGAATAAGAAGAGAAAATATAAATATGTGAAACATAAATTTGCACATGCATGGCCAACGCAAACAACAAGTCAGCAATACACCCACTGCAGCTCAGGGATTAGTCACAGGTCTTGGACGTGCTACAACTTCATAGGACTTGATTTTAAGCACAACACTGGCAACTCCTCTCAGATCAGGCAGTGAGGTCTCGCTCTCAGGCAGGAGGAACTGAAAATCTCTCAGCAAGTAGGCACTGAACAGAAAAAGCTCCATTTTGGCCACAGACTCTCCCAGGCAGAGCCGAGCCCCCCCTCCAAAAGGGATCAGGTCACGGGTGGAGCCGCCTCCGCTTCCTCCTCCTTCATTCAGAAAGCGCTCTGAAAGAGAGAGTGTCAATACTTTATTTGAACTCTTCTGAGCCAAGTGAAATGAACACAAATCACACAGCGTTTGGGACAGTACCTGGTTTGAAGCTGTATGGGTCAGGCCAAACTTCAGGATCATGATGTGCTCCAAAAAGATTAGGAATGATGACTGTGTTCTTAGGGATGAAATAACCTGCAATGCTAAACATGAGGAGGAGCCATGTATTTGTCTTGATGCCAAGTATCAAGCAACACACATACATAACAGGGCAACAGCAGAAAATGTGTATGTGTGTATGCCTGTTTGTTTGTTGTTGTTGTTTTTTCAGGTTTTGGTTAATTTAAATAATGTCTACACATCTTCTTTCTGCACAATTACATAAATAAACAATGCTGGTGCTTGTTGTTTTAATAAATTACATTTTTCTAAAGGTAATTCAAGTGGATGTCTCTTCATAAGTCTGATCTTGGAGGAAGAGCGGTGCCAAATGTTGCAATACTTCATACTTCCAGCATCACATTCCAGCATACTTCATTAATTAAAACCACTCCCTTTGGAGAAATGTGAGACTGTGGGAGATCTGGAGGCTGTACTAGCACATGTATCTCACACATAAACACACACGCACACACAAAGACAATTGTGTTTTCATATCTTTGTGGAGACATCTAATTGACATAATGCTTTCCCTAGCCGCTTACCCTGACCCTAACCATCAAAAATAAACGAAATGAGTGCCTGATACTAAAATCACATTTTGATCCTCAAAAATGGCTTCAAACTCGTGGGGACATGGATTTTGTCCCCATAAGGGCTGTTGGTCCGCACAACAAAAGAAAACTTCAAATTTTTGGTCCCACAAAGATATGTAAACATGGTACATGTGTGTACACACCCCCATCTACACACACACACACACACACACACACACACTCACACATATACACACACAGGTACTTAGTCAGTAGTGCTTATTGTGTGTTGTGTAGTTCCTGCTATTTATTATGTGCAGGCTGACCTGCTGTCTCTGATGGCTCTGTGTGGTACTGCCAAAGGGGCGACTGGCCTGAGCCTGAGCACCTCACTGATCAGAGAGCAGAGGACCGGAAGTCTGTGTCTGTCGCTGTATTTAGGGTATCGGCCCTCCAATACTGTGCACAGCTCCTCATATACCAACTCCTGCACCTGTAGATTACATTAGAAAGGATGCATAAAAAACAAAAACATGTATTTTGTTTTAACTTTTTTTTGTTTTTTGGTAAAAATTCCCAGTGCCTCTGGTCTGTGCAGGAGGAAGGCCACCATCCAGTTTAGCCAGGCCGCAGTAGTCTCTGTTCCCCCGATAAGAAGGTCCACTGTTGCCATGTGAACATGAATATCTGTTAATAGCTGGGAACATGAAGACATGTAATTTAATACTTTTACAGTGTTGCATGTTTCCACTTCTAATTGTGATCTTGAACTAAGCTTGCTCTATCATCATAGTTTGTAAAATTATCGGGACTTCAGGTGATTTATTAAGGAAAGCAGTCCACTATCTCTCCTGGTATTAACTGTATGTACTCACCGCTTTGTCTTCTGTGTTCTGATTGTCAAGTCCCTGGAGGAGGGATCCTGTGATGACATCCTGATTTTTTTTGTCCTGTGACTGCTTAAATAAATAGCAAAAGTAGATTAAAAGAGAGTTATTTTGGATGTTTTTAAATAACTTGTGTGATTTTGTGTTTGGTTTCACAAAATCACAGCAAGTATTTTCTTTGTCTTGCGATCTGAATGATTTCAATTCATGAGATCATTATTTTCTTATCATCTTACATTACTAACCTTGTAATTGTTGAGATGTCTTCCTATGATTTCGTCTCTCCTGACCACCTCTTTCAGAAGATGGGCAAAAACAGGATTGGGTAATTTCTTTGAGAGAACAAATGACATGAAATTATTTTCACAACATGGTACTGGTTTTATTTATTTGACCAATAGTCTAAATGGTGGATATTTACTCTAAGCAGTGGGAAAGAGTCCAGGGCTGATATCCAAGCGGAGCCCCACAGAGCAACAATCTCATTGAGACATCTGTGCAACTCCTGCAGCTCCGATGAGCTCTTATCATACTACAAGACACAAAGTAATGAGACACACTGTCCAAAAACAGAGGGAACGAGATGTCGTCATGCTTATCCTCAAGAGTTTCACTTCCTGATTAACAGAACATTATGAATGTACCTTTTCTAAGACGGTGACATGAAAACAAACAGAACTAGGGGGAGAAGAATACTCACTTCTATTCCGAAAGCCAGAGTGGTGATGACATTACTGGCCGCCACAGTAAAATCCTCTGACAGATCTACAGCACAGCCTTTATAGCCCATCAAAACCTAAACAGTGAACAAACCCGTGCTTTATCCCGAGCATTTGGTTTGCAAAGTCTTCCTTCTAAAATCTTGTTTTCCAGCTTTTTTTAACTGTACCTTTAACAGATGCAGCGCTTGTCTCTCAATGACATCATGCAAAGACTTTTTGCAGCAACGCTGCAGAGAACTATGGACAAGGCGATGTTGTGCCTTCCACTTTTCAGTATAGTCACCTAAAGATATGTTGCAACCTCCCCCAGACACAATATTACCTGAAAGAAATGAGTCAGGGTCATGATATCATATGACAACTACGCAGCCCAGTGCACTGAACTGAACTCTTTACCTGTGTATGAGATCGGTCTCCCGGCAAAGTCACACCATTTCTTCACCAGTGCTTCTCTTATGACTTCGCTGCTGTTCAGCACTACCATAGCTGAAACAACACGATTATAAGTGCAGTGTTTTGGTGTTATGCAATCTGAAATTTACTAAAAATGTCAACCGTTATCAATTAATGGATCATTACTTGTTGTTCCGCATTTAAGGCGATAAATGCTTCCATAGCGCTGTGCCAAATTTGTGAGGTGAATTGGTAGATGATCATGTTTCAGCTCCATCATATTACCAATGAGAAAGTGGCCGGGAGGGCCCGGGAGGGAAAGAGATGAGGAGCAGGGAAGAAACTGGTCCAGAAATCTAGAATCATCTCCTACACAGAATTAGAAAAGACAAAGTAAAATGGACAGGCGCAAACGATATAGAATAACAACCAGTTTCAGTTTTGTAAGTCTCCATATTTTTAATTTCATTATTTATTGCAACCATCAAAACCATATACTATAAAAAGACCGTGAATATATATTCAACTTGACTTACTTCCCTTATGATTTTCCTGAACATCTTTGTGTTTCTGACCAGAAATCCAATTCAGCACCATGAACAGCAGTACAACCAGGAACGCAGCTCCCACACTGACTATTGATATTTCCATTATCACTTAGAGTCTTCTCGCGGTGGTCAACACGCAGCCCTGAACATTTATAGTCCTCTCACAGGTCTTAAAGCCTGTCAGCTCGATACAGTGTTTGGTGTTTTCGCTATAATCAAGGACATCCAAATATTTGTTAGGTCAGCATGACTGTTGATGTGATAAATGCAGCACAAGACAGCCTAGACATGATTTGCACTCACTAAAGGGCATGTTAACACATTTTAGTTGACATTACAATCTGTCAAGCCTGTGTTTCTCAATCTTGTAACACGACGAACGCAGGGAGGTGAGAAATTGTAAATTGCTTTCAGGAAATAAAAACTCACGAGACCAAGGTTAGCCACATTTATTCCAATGGAGTGAAACAGTGCATGTTTAATTACAGTAGTAGTGGGGTGGCATACAATTTTGGGGCACAAAACACATTTGTATTGAAATGAATGAGTCAGGCAGAACAGTAGAACAGAATTCAAAAGTTACAATAAAATTAGTTGTTACGTCTGCTATAAAAACAGATCAGAAAATTACTTGCACATTGAATCAAATGAACTGACAGCTGCAGCTATCAAAACAACTATAGGTTATTTTATTCGGACAGAGACACAGAAACCGTGAGATCCAAGGTTCTCGAAAATTTCTGGAGCTTTAATTTTCTGTCAGATGCAGAGTTTTCATGGAGGCTGGTCCATCCTTACCCATGAGTTGCAGGGGAGAACCTGGAGGGTCTGAACTTCATCTCAGTGAAGGGAATGGAGGAGTCTTTACCTTTCCAGTCTATCCAGACTATTCCCTAGAGCAGAAACAGAAAAAGAAAATCTATCTTTGGCCAGTGTGCTTTAAAAGATAAAAACGTTTAGAAATCAGCAGAGATTAGTCGTACCTGATTGTTACTGTTGATGCCATAAAGACCATTGAGGTTGACCTTGTAACAGTTTTTATACCACCAGCCTCCCATGTAGGCCTTGGCACAGTGGATCCCCATGGGATCAGGGTTCTTGTCTCGGGTTGAGAATGGACGACCGTTATGGTACCTCATAGAGTCACCTGTCAGAAAAGTGCATTGATATTGAGATCCAAATTGTCAGGTATAACTGCACTTGTTTTGTTTTAATGCAGTTTTTGAAACTGGACCTGCTGTTCCGGTGTAGCCAGACACGGTGAGCGTATAGTGCCTCGTCTCTGAATCGACAGAGAAGTTCGTGTAGTGAGCGTAGACGGTATGGTTTCCTGATCGCATATCCACTCTCAGACTCACAGGGCCAACATTAGTCAGGTTGTGCAGGAGCTCATTTCCTGGTGGGAGTTGGGAGAAAAGATGCTGTTTAAGCAGATGTAGTGAAAACAAAAGAAAACACTTTGAATCAGATAAAGTGATTAGAAGCTTGGCTTTATACTGTACCAAGCCAGAATTCTTCACTCAGGTTTCCAAAGCCAGCTTTGTATTCACTCCATGTTCTGAAAAAATCTGTTTTTCCATTCATCCTCCTCTGGAACACCTGCAAAACACAGAGACTGCTGTCTAAAACCCAAATAAAAGTCTATTTTTGACTTTTATTCAAGTGACTGCAGTTTGTCTTACTGTCCAGCCGCCTCCATCAGTCTCCATGTCACAGTAGACTCTAACTGCTCGCCCCTCTCGTCCTTGAGGGTAGATGTCCAACTCTCCTGAGTGCAGAGCTCCATTCAGCAGCTCCTGAGAGCACTCGGTAGGGAAAGGGAAGCGCAGTTTTCCTAACAGATAAAGAAAATTAGTTTTTAGAGTAATCACAAGATGGGATTACATTGCAACACGTAAAATGCATACCTGTGATGAATTCTGTGGTGACAACAGATGTATAGTGTCCATCTCTCTCGCCTTGCACCACAACAAAATAGCGGGACATGGGCAAAAGCCCAGTCAACTTGTACTCTGTGATGGTGGGCTCCAGAATCACCTCCTAATATAAACACAGTAACACACAGAGCTTTGAAATTCTGTAAAAGTCGGGTCTCTCTTTAATTATTGTATACCAAAGATCAAAAATTGCAACTGACCTTTGTCTCCTCTCCGGCCACCTGATAGAGCACTTTGTAGCTGTGATAAACGGCAGGGGTGGCTCTCCAAGCTATGACTGCACTTCGAGCCCCAACTTCACTGGCTTTGACCACTGAGAGACACAAGAAGCCCCTTGGCAGTTTTTCTTTTTTCTTTTTTTAAGTTTACTCACTTAAAACTAAACATACTCTCTAGGTTGCTCATCCATGAAGGATTATTTTATTCTCTCTTGTTTAAGATTATGATTTTACTTCATTTTCCCACCCTTTTGCTCACCATTTGCAGTAGTAAATGTTGTTGAGATGGCAATACTCTGCAGACTGTCCTTCTGGCTCAGCACTTTGACCCTGTAGAGGGTGCCTTTCTGCAGGCCTCTCAGCTGGTGCTCCACTGAGTTTCCTGACAAGGTCACGGTCACTGTCACATTAGGAGCTGTGGCAATAAGAGCATTCCGCTTAGTCGCAAGCACTTATTCATTAGTCATTATGTCAGTGTGGCCACACTCACTCTTAGAGGACTCGTAGCTGATGACGAAGCGGTCTACTTTCCCTAGACTGGGAGTCCACTGCAGCACAGCTCTGGTGTCTGTCACATTGACAACTTGAAGATGCGTTGGAGGGGCGGGCACTGCAGTTCGGATATTATCCACAGTGTTTATGTTTTATTTTTGCACTCCAAGACAAAGACAGTAGCCTTTTATAATAGTAAACTTGTCTAAGATTGTACCTGTGGTGATGACGGATGTGAGTGGATCACTCTGGAATTGGCCTTGTGTCGTAGTTACAGTGATTATGTAGGAAGACCCAGCAGACAGCTTGGACAGAACAACATAAGACTGCTTAGAGCCCACTGTCACCAAGCGGTTCTCCCCTGTCAGGACGACAACAAGCACCACAATGAGACACTAAGAACATTTCCTAATAAACTGACATTAACCTTCACTTGGGTTGAGCTGGCATTAATTAAGTGTTTTATGCTGGATAACTCTGGTCTGAGATAAACAATATGAGCAGTACTTAACAGACCTGTTAAAATGTTGGTGTATGTGACCCTGAAGCCTGTGAACGTTGTCTTTGGTTTGGACCAGGAAACATTGAGAGAAGCCTCTGTGACATTACTGAAAACCATCTCTGTGGCTGGCTCAGGACCTAGCAAGAGAAAAAAGTACAACATAGTGTATCATTTGCTTAGATATTGATGGACTTATACATAAACGTTTTCCTGCTGTTATTACCTGTGGTTGCAGTTACTCTGTGAATCTTTGATCTTCTCTGTGCTGCTGTACCATATATATGCAGGACATAGCGCGTGTTTGCCCGCAAATTACTGAACTCCACAGAGCGCACATTACCCGGGACCACCATCGAGATCCTCTTGGTGTCAGCTTTAACTTTTGATCCATCAGCTTTCCTGGAGGAGGCAGTTGTGGTGGTGCGCTCACTCTGTACTAAGACTTCCGTTGCGTTCCTAGCTGCAGAGGGCTTTTGTCCTGGAAGAGCTTCCTCCTCAAAGTCCTCGTAACCATCTTCGTCTCCTTCTGTCTGTGGCTCTCTTCTGATCACAGTGAAGTTCTTAAACATCCCTTGGGGTGCTAACCATGTGACTGTGAAGCTGTGGGAAGATATGTTTACAGCCTTCACAGATCCTAATCCAGATCCTCCGGTCCTCTTGATGCTGATCCCTGAGTCATGGTGAGTTGTTTTGTCATGATGAGATTTAGTCTTATCTGATGCAGCTCCAATGGTTTGATTCAATACATCCAGATTTATTTGTGTTCCTTTCCCAGTCTTGTCAGTTTTTTTGTCCACAGTCTGCAAAATTAAAGTGTCTAATTTACCTGTCTTATTTGGTTTATGGCCGGATGACTGAGATACATTCTTTTCACCCTTCGTGGACTGCTCCAAAATGTCCTTGTCTGTTTTGGTTTTGGTTGTCCCTGTGCCCTTGGAGATGGTTGTGTCAGTTTTAGAAACCTTCTTCACATTGCTTTGTGTTGCATTATTTTGTGGTTCATCTTTCAGATGGTCGGACGTTGAAAATGTTCTGCTGCCAGTCCCATCTTTAATGTTGGTTTCTGAGGCTGAGGGTGTTGTTTTGCCTTTTCGGGTTACCTCCTTCTTGTTTTCCTCTTGTTTCGGGAGACTTTTGTCAACAGTTGGGCGACTGGTGTTTTCAGGATTTGAAGAACCTTTAGTAGTTGTTTTCTTCACAGCGGTGTCTTCTTTCACTTGTGTTTTATCAACAGCTCCTTTGGCATTAGTGGCTTCTTTAGGTGTAGTGTCAGTCTCAGACACATTCTTCTGGAAAAGTGTTTGTTCTGCTTTGGTATTTTTCTCCTGCATGCTGTCCTTTCCTTTTTTCACCTGCAGGATTACAGTCTCCACTGTTGGCTGGATGGTGCTCCCTTTGCTAGCTTCTGAAAAGCCCAGGGAGAGGCTGCATCATTCAAAGGTTACATAAAAATATTTATTTTTTCTCATTTTAGTGCAAACATAACTTACTTTTGCTACACTCGGCTCCTTGTGCACACTTACTGCAGTCTAGACCCATGAATCCTTTGTGGCAGATACATTTACCCTTCTCACATTTCCCAATGTCGCCACAGTCATTTGGACAGTTTGCAGAGCACGGACCTGGGCAGAAACAAACAGAACAAGGAATGTTTAATCCTGTCTATACTGAATAGTGTTTAAAATGATAAAATATGGTGAATAAATCATAAGAAAATGATACATTTATCTTTGAGAAAGGACATCTCTCTTTCGAGCCGAGCCACACGCCCTTTCAGTTCGGCCATTTCAGCCTCACACTCTCCACTGCAGCCACCAGGCAACAAGCTGATCTTATGAGTCATGACGAGTGGAGCACCAGGTTTCAGCTTCAGCTCCTGCTCCTTGGTGTTGCTTGAGTCGCAGCCCTCACTGATAATCACTTTGATGGGCTGCGAAGAGGCAGGCTTGTCTTTGCTGGATTCTTTGATTAAAACTGTGTCATTGGCAGAGGTTGTGACCTTTTCTTTGTCAGTTGTCTTTGCTGGAGTCTCCAGTGGCAACACAGTTGGAACTTTTGTGGGAGAAGGCTTGCCCTTGGACTTCACGTCATTGATGGTGGGGGACCTAGCAACAACAGTTTGATTGACAGATGGTGCGGGCTTGTTTTTTGTGGCAGCAGTGGACTTTATAAATGTTGACTGAGTATTTTGAACTACGGTGGTGGCAGGCCTGTCTTTGGCAGTATTCCCATGATCAGTTGAAGGAGACCTAATTAGAATAGTCTGATTGCCAGAGGGCTGAAGTTTGTGTTTGGTGGGTTTAGCACCGCTGGATGAAGCAGTCTTTGTGGGTGTTGGCTGAACATTTAGAATTCCAGTGGGGGAATGCTTGTCTTTGCTTCCTTTTACTTCACCACCTGAGGCTGACTTAGGGGACTTAGTCTGGTTAACTGGGACTGTGTGCTTGTCTTTGTTTGAGAGGGTGCTTCTGGGTGTAGTAGCCTTTACCACTGACGGAGTGGTTTGAATTACTGTTGGGCTGTGCCTGCCTTTGGTGGTCAGTGTAACATTGGCTGTTGGAGATTTTTGCTTGGTAGCTGGAGTGGGTAAAACTGTCTGATTGATGGCATTTGGCTTAAGGGTGAGCTGGTTGGTCTGTTTGTCAGGGAGAGCAGTGGTTTTTGGTTTTGAACGGGTAAATGCTGCACTGGCTTTGGTCACATCACTTCCTGTGGAGTCTCTCTTCTCATTGGTTGTGGTTTGAATAGAGGGAAATGGGGTGAGAAGGAGGAGTAGTCCTAGAGTAAATAACATTTTGATCCAGCAACTGTGGTCAGAGAAGCTGTTGCTTCAGTGGAACTGAATTTACGTTACTGTAAATCTATGAATTCCTTCTTCTATATTTTGCTTTTTTCTTTGCCAGGTCTCACCTGGAAATGAAGACAGAAATAAAGAAAGAGCTGAATTATGGCAGAGTTGAATGCAGGAAACACTAACGTAGGCCATTTTATAGCTGATTTTTGAGTTCCAAGTAGGACTTTAATGAGCATACATATATCTTTTACAGGACTGACCAGCATCACATTCACAGAGCTTCCATTCACACTTAAAGCTCCTCAGTAGAACTGGCTAATCAGAGACTGGCAGCAATTTAAAAAGTGGTTAACTGACAAGACATTTCTGGCTTCTAAGTACTTACTTTTTCTATTCAGTTTCAAAAAACATTTAGATTTTTTTTCCTGAAAAACAAACTTACTGAAAAATTCTAATTGTTTTTGTTGTTTGTTTTTTGTAGTCTATTGCTTAAAAATCTATTTTTCAATTGTTTCAAGTTTTTCCAGAGAGGAAAATACGCATATGATGGAGAACTCTCAAAAATAAAATATCAGATATGATACACTAGGTGTTAAAGGGTTAATGCAGAAGCTGTATGCTGTGAGCTGACCTTTAGAGCTAACTAAGCAGATTTATTTAAATGACCTTTTAAGTATTTCCTTTGAGCTTTGCCACTTATATATACTATAAATATGCTATATACCTAAATACTCATAACTGGAAAACATGTCCAAACCTCTGTTATGTGCTTTTTACAATAAAGCTGCTGTAAAAATTGACACAGACATGCATCCAGATATTCAGAAGTGTTCCAAGTGTTCAGTCGTAAAGTGACTGCTGTTCAAACCAAGTAAGGTCTAAGTCACTGGACACTGAGCAGGAAGGAAAAGCTGACCTGAGTGGGAAACTCAGAGTGTGCCACTGAGACTATGTGGCCAGGTAACAGAGCTTTACTGTAAGAACTGTGGGACACAGTATGTCTTTCACTATACAGACGGTTACATAAAGCTCGTCACCCACAACTCATAAAACCACAAAAGAAAATACGTCCAGCCTTGCTTTTAAATGGGCTTCAGTGCTGGTTGAATTAATAAGTCTTCTTTATTTCTAAAACTGATAGAATTCATTTTGATTCCATGATTAAAACTAAAAGGAAAAATTTAGCAATAATGGGTTTTTTTTTAATTGTTTTTCCACTGCACTCACAAAAACTACTATTTATAAATCCTTTTCACTGTAAATAAAACAAGGAAAGAATCAACACCAAAACCCTTTCTACTCATTAAGACACAGAAAATTATAACATTATACTCTACAAATAAACAATAAGATTAAAAACCCATCCACACAAACACACCTGAAAGTAGGATGCTAGTTATTCCAATGCAGTTTTCACAAAAAAGGGGAATAAAAAGTTGCACTTACTTGAATAATGACTTGGTTCTTTCTTTATCTCTTTCTTTGACTTTCTCCCTCAATCTAATTGGAAGAGTGGACACAGAACTTCTTCAACTAACCTGAGAGGAAAGAGGTGAGAAGAAGGACCACCACTAGAAAGGAGGAGAGTGATAAAGTCTGCTCCTACTTAAGGAAAATCTCCCCACCCCCACGCCCTTTACCAAATCTTATGGTCCCACTCTCTCAACCACCATGAAAAATATTTGTATTGGACTTACAAAAAGGCATGGTATTTTACACTGGTTTCTGTATCTAACATGACAAGTTACTCTGTTTTATTTGCTTGCACAAAGAAAGCACATGTTTGCTTCTTATAGCTGAAAATCCACTGTTGATTCAAGAGTTGATTCAAAATGACTTCATTTAGTTTGTCTCAACAACACACTGAATTGTTGAACACGGCAACTGAATTGCTGAATTGTTTAAAACAATCAAATAAATCTTATCTATTTACCGGTAATTTAAAATTATTATGACTCAGCTTTGCAGATTGTATAGCAGTTATTTCACAAATGTCTGTCACATGTAACTTGCCTTATCCCAAAGATTGCTGCTAGCAGCACACAGTTTTTGGCTGAATAAAGCCCCGGTGTGAGAATCATGATTCATCTGGAATACATAACACTGTGGGCATTCAGAGCAGACTCTGGGGGACAGGACCCTCTCTCTATATGAATCGGCTGTTTGTTGGAAGTAATGAGATGTAACTACGTGGGAGTTATGTAAGTGACCAAATATCCAGCAGATTTAAGGAATCCTCTGTGGATGCATTGCATCTCAGACAAGATGGCCACCCACCAACCCACCTTTTGTAAACCACATGAAGACAAGTAGGCTATATCAAGGGTGTAGAGCAAACAAGGTATGTAAGTGACATTCATCTAAATGTACAAGAGAGCATATAGGTTAAGACACTGCGCTAACATAAGAAACATAAGAGGTAAGAAACTATGGGTGATACAGAAGAAGCGTGTTTTCTTTTACTTTTACGTCTGCTCAATCCATATATGTTACAGTGTGTGTGTCTGTGTGTGTAAAACGTCAGTTATTCAGCTTTTGTTATTTCATACTTTTGTTGCAAATATCTTGACGTAGCTAGGTTTTTCTTGGTAGACACAACAAGCAACTTACAATACACTGTTGTGGTATTGGAATGTCAATGACAAGCAGATAGTAAATGTATAAAAATCGACAATAATTGCATATTGAATTATGGGGATTCCAGGCCGGCAGGAGTGCAACATTAACAGCTGATGCTGCACAGCAAAGCTGCTGGCGTCACTTGCTTTCTTAAAAATGGCATACAGTGTAACAAGTACTACTGTTAAATTACGGAAAACTGCCGGCAACAAAAAGGTTATTGTGCAGTTATTTTTACAGTGTACCTAATGTAATGTAAACTGCAGAAATAGTTTCTTAAAAAAAAAAACATATAACAGTATATTATATAGGTTTTACACTATACCAGTGTCTGCTGCTTGGCTTTCATTGTACCTTCATATTAGAGTACCCACTGTATTCTACATAAACTGTTTTGTATCATCAGTTCTTTATATTAACTTTAAAAATGGATTTCTTGCTAAATGTGCAAAAGTACGCAGAAATAAAGTATATGAGGCAAAAACAGAGTTTGCATAATTCTAACAAGCTTGAAAGTCAATACTTATCAATGCAGTGTTGCAGTCCAGACTGTGGGGAGGCCAGCCCATCACTGAGCTCTATTGTTTGTTTTTTCTTTCTCGGTAACACTGGTTCAATCCCTACACACAGTTTTGTATCCACACGCAACATAACATAAATCCTCATCTTAAAAAAACAGTATAAAGTTGCATAGCCTTCAGTACATTGATTTCCGTGTCTTTGTTGACCCTTGAGACAAAAACAGCTTATAGCAATTCAAACAACTGCCCTGAAGATAGACACTGTAGAACAGGCATTGGGTTTGCTTGTTTTAGTGTAGCTTTCCTTTTGGTTGGAAATGTTTAGTTGTAGTTTCGTTTTTATTTAGTTTTAGTGTTTTTGAGTAGCATTTTATTTAGATATAATATGCCAGAGGAAACATTTAGGTAACTCAGTTGAGATACTCCCTCTATATTTTCATTTTATTTTAGTTCGTTTTCCAAGTTAACAAAATGATTAAACTTCTTTTTTTTTTTTTTTTTTCAAAAGTCTTGTTTTTATTTTAATTTTAGTAACTTTAGTGCAACCTGAGACTTGACTTGATAAAAAAATGATGTGGCTCAGAGACTTTATAGAGTGAGACTCAAGTCTAAACAAGAGAGCGCAACTCCCCCCAAATGCCATGGACTATATGTAAAGTTCAATGTTTAATGATTTTTTTTTTTACAACATGTTGTCATCAGCTGCTTTTATAACAGCACTCTCATGTCTGACCTTTGACCTATGACCTTAGATACTAAAACTGTGTATTTAATTATTTTCTTTACCCTCATGATTGGAGCAGACATGGCTGAAATCTTTGGCTTCTATAAGCTGTAAAAAACCGAGATAAGATATATTCATGTAGTGTTTGAGTTTGTAACACTTTATGGTGTGATTGTAGCGCCGTAGGGCATCCCTGAAAAACTTTGAAGTCTGTTCTTTTAATGCCCTTTCATATGATATATTACTCAATAACACATTATTATTACTCGATACTCAATATAAACAGACAGACAAACAAACAGAAGCATACTTGCGCCCTGCCTTTGGGAGGAGAAAGCTATAAGACTGAACAGCAGCAGTCTTCTGAGGCATTCGGATCTATGGAATTGAGTTATATTAACACCACTGTGTGTTTTTACAGCTGTAATTGTTAAATTGTAGCTTCTTTTGTTAGATTACAAAAATGTAATCACATAACCTAAAGGGCAAGGATACAGTCAAAACAATTAACATGTAGTGTGGGAAAGCCAGGAATGGTTACACTGCATGTATAAGTATACAAGCAAGGCTACACATGCATATACACATTTACCTAATTAACTGGTTTCTATGAGCCATTTTACAGATACATACACACTTTCCTGTCTGTCTATAAATTAATCTCTGAGTCACAGAAGTCAAATAAACCAGTAACAAAGTAATGGGAAAGTCAGGTATATTCTTTTTCAGATGCGTATGTTGATTTGAAAAACTGAAACTGAAGAAGCTGAGTGGTATTCCCCTATCCACCTTCTGTGGCAAAGTTTTATCCTGTTAACAGAACAAATCATGCTAAACAAAGTGAAAAACAAAAAGACAGCGCAGCATGGACTGCTAAGTGGGGGGTCCCGCTTTATCTTGCGGCACCGTCCTGAAACACCTGTGCCTTTTACGCCGCTCGACATCGTAGACCACCCTCAAACTGCTGACCCTCTCTTGGCCTTTGGAAAAAAAAAATGGTTATAGACGTGCCATCAACACCTATGGCAAATGCACACCTGAGAAAATACACCTGATTATATGAGCACACTTCAAATTTCCCCCAGAGCTGTTCCCAGATGTTGCTCAAGCACATTTCATAGGCCAGAGCAGGTCAGATTGTACTTGGAATGGAAAATGTACATTTACAGTAAATCCCTTTGGGCAATACACAAATCTACCAAAAATAAACACTTTATTTTTCAACTGCACTTCAATCAGTTGTTGTTGTGAGAATAACTTATTGCGTTGCGTAAATCAAGTGTTCTTTGGTTTACGTCATTATACGAAAACTCATGTCGAAACTGTTCGGTCACGACAAGCCACTGCTTACTTCGACAAGAAAAAAACCCCCCATCTTTTTAAAATGTGTTGTTGGCAGCTCACAGCACACCAAAGCAATCTCGAGATGAAAATATGCGATGCTGAAGTCAGACTATTTATTTAACTTTTATTGGTTCAGATTTAATGAAATGTCTAATGGTGAGGCTGAAACAGTGCGCACATTGATCTGGTTGTGATTGAAGTTATGGTCAGTGCGCTGTGTTGCTTACATTGGACCTGGACTCAGAGATTAGAATAATATAAGCACATAAGCCTTTGCTTGTTCTCAGCCACTTCACCGTGCAACCCGGCACCTCTGGTTTTCTCCCCGCCCCTCTGCATTACCTGCAAGTTATATAACTGCACAGAGTACCCCATGTTGCATTTGTGTAATATGACCACATTTTAGGGACTACAGATCAAATTTAATGCTTGTGAAGAGATGATTGAACCATATCTTGTCAGTGTGCAAATCCATGAGCAGCAATGGACTCGTGCACTAAAAGCCACCCCCTCCTCCCCTTTTCTCCTCAACCTGCAGATGTTATATCGTGAGGGGGTGACTGGAATTACACTGAGTACAGAGACCCCTCTCAGAGCCTTTGCTGCAGTAAAAAGAAGAAAAAAAACATAAAAACAAATATATTCGACAGAAACCTAAATCAAACCACACTGAATCACACTTCTGGGAAAAAATATGAAAGTGCAGACATACATGTTTGGGCCCACTGTGTTTCTTTTTACCCAGTTGCTTCTGTTTCATTTTAAGTTATAAAATGAATATTATGCAAACAATGACATATTCTCTATAGCATGAAGATGTTTTTATTTAACATGAAACACAGACCGTTGTTTTGCATATGAAAGATTACATTTCAAAGTGATGGAGTCACACTCAGTATGTCTACCAATGTCTTACTGTACTTACTGTATATGTTTCAAGGTTTTATCATTTTGATTTATAGGTAGCTAGATAGATGCAGAGCATACATGTATAGCTATGTACTGTGAGGTGGTAGTAGAATAAGCCAAAAAGTATAAGAAAAACAACAAAAGCTCTAAGCACTCATGCTAATCGTGTATCTGATGGGAAAGTCATTTAATCAAGCTCCATTAAAATGACAGTGAAAGCAGTTTGTTTCACTGTCTGCAGCCATCTATCATGTACTCTTGTACAAAGTCATTAAAATGCCTACAAGACTTTCTATTAGCACTTTTACTACATTCTTCTGAAGGCTTTTTTTCAACCCACGTGTTTGATTCCAGCAGATACTGCATCCTATAAAAAGAAGAAAGCAATGAAGAGAGAATCGTTCTCTGAAATCTTTCCTTAATATCCCTGATATACTTACATTCCACTTGTATCTTTTGTGGTGCCATCTTTGCCCATGATGAGATACTGTTTTCCCATGTCTAGTTTTCCTTTGCAGTGAACCCTCTTAGCAAACACTCGGACAGAGTTCTTACTCACCAACACATCGTTATCTAGTAGAAGGATTATAATTATTATATTTAAAGAAAGTCTTCAAATAAACATAATGAAAGGCAACAATAGTTCACTTACTCGATTTGAGAACCTCAATTATAAGAGTGGTGTACAACTCAAAGTTACTCTTCACAGAAATACTGGAGACCTCAACGATGTATGCTGGAATACAAAACAAATATAGAAATAATGCAGTGATTAACACCCCCAAAAATGCTAACAAGCTAACTAGCAAACAGTTAATATTTGATTCTTTTCACGTAAATGTCTTGTTTAGAATACTGACCGTAATCTACGATAGGGAAGGAGCAAGCATGTTGGACACGGGTAACCTTCCAAATTTTTTGTCTTGGATCAAATGTTTTTTGTAGGGTATGACAGGGTCCTATAAAAAGATTTTTAAAAAGTCAAGACACTTATATTTTTTTGATTGTTTTTTACACAAAATTACATAAAATTAAAAACAGACATGTTTCTGTTATGGAAGTCCCAGCATGGACTCAGGATCACTTTTCTGTGAATACAGCTGTTGGCTTCATCAAAGTCATATATTAGCACATCTCGAAAGGCACCCTCAATTCTGAAAGGTCTGTATGCATTCCAGAGCAACATATGCTGCTATCCAGGCAATATATATCAGGGAAGGTCTTGCATATTTCAGCAAGACAATGTAAAACCATACAAAGCATCAAGTTAAGAAACATGATATTTTAGTAACGAGCCTGGGTGCTCAACTAGTCTGCCTGTAGTCCAGACCTCTGCCCAAGTGAAAACATTTGGTGCTTGACAAAATGTAAAATATGACAAAAAAGACCCACAAGTGTCGAGCATCTCAAGTCCTGTATCAAACAAGAATTGGACAACATTCATCTCTCAAAAGTCCAGCGCTATTTCAGACATATACAGAAATTTACAGACTTTTGTTTTTTGAGATGCGTTGCTGCCTTTCAATTAAAAATGGGCTATTTTTTTTTAAAACATTTTAAGCAGTTTAAACATTTAATATCTTTTCAGTTTTATTTTGAATAAAATATGACTTTATGAAATCTGAAAATCATTGGATTCAGTTTTTATTTTGATTTTAGACGGCCGTTTTAGATTTGGGGGTGTCATTGTAGTGTACTAAATTTTTTTTGTACTTTCTGCGCATTCGCACACGTCCTCTGAACACAGTTTGGATACCATCTTGCTTCTTTGTGGTGCAGCGTAGAACACAGTACACTTTCTGTCTGTAAGAAAAACACATAGTACTATTTATGAAGTCCTATTCAATAAAAGAGATCGCATATGTGTTTGTATAAAGAGAGAAAGAAAGAACGACAGTCTTACCTGGTTCATAATAATCATAGAATGTGGCTGGAGCAGGCTGTAGAAGCCCAACTGGTACCAGTTGTTTAGCTTCAAAACTAATACATTCCTCATCCTCTTTCACCTTCACAGAGATAAAAAAGTAAATCTAACATTTGACAAGCACATTTATTTTCCATAACCTGAATTCATCCATACCTCGTTGAAGTAAATCAGAAGTCTTCCAAAATACGTCTCATAATGGTCAATGTAATGTTCAGGTGAATCTTTTAACTGGGGAAAAAAAGAATTAAACAATTTTGCATTTTAGCAGAAAAAAAGAATCTTCTGAAGTTTCAGTGTGAGTACAGGTCATTCCAGTTTCACATGTAACTTTTATTATAATATTTTTGATGTGCTCTTTGAAACCACAAAATATTTTTTTCTTGAGTTAAATGAGATTTCTGTATGTTAAATATAGCTAACTTAAAATAACTTCACACATAGATAAAGAAAAGATCTAAAGACTAAATACATTTTTTTCATAAGTTTTCTCTCTTTAACAGAGAAAACTAAAGGCTTGTATTTGTTTACTGTAAATTTGCAAAAACATCTTATTAAGGTTATCAATTGTGTTTTTAAACTTAGCACAAAAAGTAAGATCATTTGTGTTTGGTCAGTTTTTTCTTTTTTGTAACAATACTTCTTGACAAGAAATCTAATACTGCCAGAAAGCCTGTGTTTTACCCTTAAATGGCGCCACATTTGTAAGCAAAATATATATGTATAGTTCTGTGTAAATAATCATTCTGTACATACCATAATTTTTAATCCTAAAACTGTTTATAACCTGCATAGTTCACATTTCTGTATAACTGTATACCTCAGATTTCTGTATAGTTTTTTTTATTTCATATTTATATCCTGTTCATAGTCTGTACATACTTATAGTTATAGAATATTCATAACATACTTCATACTGTGTACATTATAACATACCCATAATAGACCCATTTCTGTAATACACTTACATATCTATATTATTGCTAATATATATTGTAATATATCTATATCATGGCTAAAGCAAACTGCATTTCATTGCCCTGTACCTGTGACATGTGCAATGACAATAAAGTTGAATTCTATTCTATTCTATTCTATTCTATTCTAAAATGCCTTATGGGTTAAGCATCACAGTTGAGTATGTGGGTTGCTCTGCCAATGCCAAACAGCTTATACTCCTGTTGACTCTTGTTTGGGTTGCTTCACATTGAAGTGTGAAGCAACAAGACATGTTTGCATCTTAATTCATTTGTTTCACAATATGGGCTCCAGCACCACGTGGAAGAACCATACACAGCTATAAAAGCCTGGCACCTCGTCCTCATGTTGGTCAGCAGCCCGGTTACACACTGCTGTGGGATGATTTCATGTTCTCATGCTGAAAACACCAGCTGATAACCACCTTTTATGTAACCACTAAGTCTGATTACTAATGTTAGTTTCCTGAGTATGACGAACTTACTTGGAAGTAGTATAATGCAGTTTATACAGGATCGAACCTTCCATATAGGCTTCTTGTCTTATTTTATGTTTATTTTTTACATTTTTGTAATTTCTAATTATCAGAATGACACCCCAGCACTTGTATTTATGTCACAGTGCAACTCTGACAAATATTGCCTCAAAGAATGTTAAAATGAAGCACACCACGTGCAATTCCCCTTCAGCGTAAATAATTGCTGTGGCATCGAGATTTGCACATGTCTAGAAAATCTTCTCTTACTTTGTAATGGGAGTAATGGTGAAGAATACCAACCTTATCCAGGTCCTCCGTTTTAGCCTCAAATCCACTCAATAATGTAATATCGGCAATGGCCATTCCTGTAAGATTCCTCTTCTTACTATGACCATGAATACAAAAAACAAAAGGACATTGAGAAAGACATTGATCAGGAAATGGTTTTTTTTTTTTTTGTTTTTTGAACTGCACAGCTCATACTCTGAATTCATATTCATGAAAAGTAAATATGAATTTACTGGATCTCATTTAACTAACCTGACACAGACAGTGTAGGTAACAGCCTCATTTGGACTGAAGTTATTATCAATCTCTCTCCTGTATCGGGTGTGAGCATCAGACCCCTCAATGGCTGTTCGTCCCAGGTCTTCCTGGTCTTGTTTTGCATCATCGTAGTCATAGTATTCATAATTTTCTAATATCGGAGCTAGATAGACAAAGATTAATGTAAGTGTGTGCCTTTTATCAGTAGTTGTGATTTGTTAGCATTTACAAATCTCACCAGTGTACTTCACTTTCCCCTCCACTCTGACACTGATAGACACCTGGTCACATTCATCCTTGGGTTCCAATAAATGGTAAGCCTTAACAATCTACAAGGGACATTTAGAGTCAATTATAGATCTGATTGATAATATACAAATCAAAGATGTGAATCCAACATACTTTAAGCTTAATTTCTCCTTTTCCAGTCAGATGCACGGTGATGTTGTTCCCTGTAAATTTCTAGGGCAACAGAAAAAAAATTAGAAGGGGGTTTCATCTTATACAGATATGTCTGAGCGCATTGCTTTATGATACCTTCAGGCTGGTCTCTACTTTTTCCTTCTTATTTTCTAGTTGAAGTGTTACAATTTCATTCCTTCCAGCAGAGGTGAAATCTGCTTTCAGTTTTGGTTCTGGACTGGGAGGCTTTTTTAACTCGTACTCTGCGAGGGCTTCTAGGGCCATGAGCGTATCCTGGGAATGGTAAGAATTCTTAATAATATAATGGTTGACATGTCTTCCCTGACAGTGAATAAATGGTGTTAAACAACAGGGGAAACAGGAGTTCCACACAAAGATGGATTCTCCAGCTCTAGCCTAATCACCTGTGTTGACTTGAAGCCTCCATAATAGTTTTCTCTGGAGTTTAACCAACAGGCTGCTCTCTCTGCCCAGTTTATATGCCCAAGCTGAACAGCAGTTAGAAGGACGTAGGCTGTCGTCTCTATTGTGATAGCATCCAGCTTTGGGCTGTCATTAACTGCCCAAAAATAGCAGTCATTCGTTCCTAATAAAAAAAACAAAACAGAATAATTATACAAAAATTAGACATTATATGATAATATAGGAAGAGACAGCATATATAATTTGGTCATAGTAATAGATTATTGTATGTATAGTGCCCACACTCATTTTCTTGTACTGGACATACCTTTAATAGCCGCTGCTTCCACTTTTTTCCATATATGTGAATGATCTGTTGTATTTGGCATGCACACTGAGAGGCAATAGGCTGTAATGGCGACAGCATAGGGATGCTGCAGCTCCACTGCGAGTGACTGGAGATATGATGTTGAAGAGGAAATACTTGGTCTCTGGAAGAGAATAACATGAAGGTGGTGAATTATTTTTTGCTCATATTTGTTGTGACTTATGGGCTAACTGTGGCAAATAAAAATTAACAATTCTCAATGTAGCATCAATTATTTTGTGTCCCCGAACCTGATGAATGTCCTGTTTTATCTAAATAGCAACAGTAATGCTAATATATAGAACGTTTTTCACAGGACTCCCTGCAGGTGAAACACTAAGTACATCCTGACACCTTTCATAGGAATTAGGAAGGTAAGTAGCAACCTAGTGCTTCTAATTAAATGCACCGGAATAACTGATCATTTGTGAGCGTGCTCACCACTACAAAAGCAGGAAATTTGGCATATGCTTTGGTTATTTTTCTCTTTTGTGTAATATTCCATCAGAGTTTATCATTTAAATGCTGTCTGGACTGCAGTCTGGACTCAGATACCAGACTGACTACAATTACCCACTTGTAGTCAAAACTAGTAAAAAAAGTACAGTTGGTTTTTAATATCACCACTCACCACTTTATTTTGCATATCAGGCTGGAGAAATTCGACAGACCGGTACAGTGCAAGAGTTATGAAAGCAGTCACTGATGCATCTTGGTCTTTGTCTATCTAGATTAAACACACAGATATAAAGTTGCACTCAGATCACTGTATTTTGGTTTGTTGTATTTAGATCTAAATGGGAGACAAATTAAAGGAAAAGAATGAACATTATAAAATGCAGTGCATTGGCCCATCACATGCTGCCAGAACAGCTTTAATGTAACTTAGCATTGACTCGACCAGTGTCTGGAGCTCTGATAGTAAAATAGTATGTTCTTCTTCCAAAAATATTCCCTTCTTTTTGTGTTTTAGTTAGATTTAAAGATGATGACTATTGCAAAGAAACCGCTGCCATCAGGATGGAAATGGGCCAACCAAGGCTTTATGACTTTACCTTTAATTTGTCATCTGTTTATACCCCTAATGTTCTAATTAGGGGTGCAACGATATACAAAATTCAGGGTTCGGTTCGATACTTTGGTGTCACGGTTTAATATTTTTTCGATACCAAAATTTTTTTATGCTTTTTTAATTTGTCATTTATTAAAATTATAAATATATATTTTAACTCAAAAGTACAGTTTTTAAATTTAATGTTGCTGAAAGAACAAAGTAATAAAAAAATAAATCTATCTGATCGAGAAATCACTCATCTTTGGAAAAGAGAGTTTATTACAGAGAAATGTCTCTTTCCAAAATAAAAGCTATACTATACGCTTCTTCTGGGCTATATTCTCAGCAGCATATTAAACATATCAGGTCCCCATAAGGGGAATCATGTGCTAACGGCTGTCTAAATGACTCGGGTAAAGTTTGTAGCATGTGTGCTTGTTGTTTTTGTCGGCTTCCACTTGTCTTTGCACTAGGATGATGTCGGAGTCAATGTGCAGTCATATTAATTGTGTTCCCACTAGTGCTGTCAGCGTTAATCTGAAATGACGTTAACGCCACAACACGGCAAATCTCCGTTAACGAGCTACCGCGGATCGCCCCGTGCTTGGGGCTGGACGGCCAACACATTAACGAGCCAGTAGTTCCCACCCATGTAATTGAGCATTGCGTGGCACATCCGACATACTGTTTTACTTTTGTCCATGATGCGCTTACCTTCAGGGTCATACTTCACATGAAGACTCTGTTTTGTTTTATTTATTTTCTTTTTGGTTTTATCTGAGCACAATGTGGAAAAATGTTGCCGTTAATTTCAGCATTTTTCACTTTACAAACGGCGCCCCATACATATGTGTGTATTTACATATATATTCATATTTGTAAATGCAAGTATGTGTACTTGTGTACATATTGTTTTTTTTCTGTATATGTCTGAAATAAAGATACAATAATAATAATAAAAAAAAAGAGACCAAAATAGTTCCAAAGGCCAGATCTGAATGAGGGTGGGGGAGGTTCAATTTGCCATTTTGCAATGAGCTTAGCTTCTGTCTTGCTAGCTTGCGCTGTGCTCAGTGGATCTGCGCTCAACAGTGCAGCCTAGGCGGAGTAGTCGAACGCAGATCCACTGAGCTCTCAACACGGACAGCATCGTCAGAAGAAAAGTTGATAAAATAAATTAAAAATTTTGTATTGTTCGATACATATGCTTACCGAACCGACAGCACTGTATCGAACGGTTCAATATCGATATGAGTATCGTTGCACCCCTAGTTCTAATATGCACAATACATTTATTTTGCGAGAATTTACCAGGGTTCCTTTGTGTAGCACAGGATTTGGGTCACTGAATGACCCATCATGTTTCTGGACTGAGAGCAAGTAACTGACTGATCTTCTGATGTCTTCTCCTAATCTGACGTTCTTCCGTTCTTCATTAGTCTGACGCTGAGTCACAAATGAAAACATTTTTACTATAAGAGCAGTCACCCTGAGAACATGAAAAAACAAAGTGAAAAGGTTGATTCATTATTATTCATAATGGAGATTTTAAAATATAAATATAAAGTGAGATTCAAATTACTACTTTACATCCAAAACTAAAGAAGAGTTATATAAACCCATACTCACCAATTACTCGATGGCACATAACTCAATGTACCATAGGCTCCATCATGCCTTCTATAGCTTGTGATGTGTTTACTGCCTAGCAAAAAAGTACACTGTGCTTATAAAAGTGTCAGTTCATTACTATATATATATATGAATACATATATGAATCACGAAGGCGAAATACAAGCATAGTGATGATTTGTGACACAAAACTGACTTTTCCCCTAATTAAAACACAGAAAGTTATTCCATAAAAAAATTTGTGAGTGCATTTCAGTGCATTTCAAGTATGATTTTTTTTTACAATAACTTTAACATATTTAATAAGGTTATGTATTTTTTTTTACCTTTATTCTATTGATTTTTACCACAGTCAAAAATTGTAATCTTTTTTGTTTGCATAATTTTTTCCAACATATTTGAGTCCTCATAGCTTCTGAACTACAGGAGATGAAAACACATGAAATCTTTTGAGCTAAAAACACATTCAAGCTCCATTTTTGGTTTATTATGCACCCAATCCAAAAATAATAATCTAAAAAGTCCTGTATTTGTTCATTAGGATTTGTTCTTCAATTACTATTGAGCAAAACTTTACCAATTTAATGATGCAGAGTACAGAAAAAAGCACTCACATCCTTAATGTTTTACTTGCTTTCTGATAAGTCACTAGAGAAAACTTTTTTTAAAAAGTGCATGCTGTGTATACTTGATGGTGTTGTATTACCATGTGGGACAGGAGACTGGTTAAATTGAGCTACAGTATATTTCAAGAGCCTGTAACTCAGCTCTAACATCATTAAACTAAGGTGAACTTCATGCTAAAATATTTGTTCAAGAAATCCTTCGGAGAGGTCAAATGGTAACTTTTTTAAGATCTGAATAATTGTATGTGGACTGACCAGTGAATCTATAAATTATAAAACAATTTTAATTTGTAGCATATTTAGCGCCTAATAAGGATATTTTTTCATGTCTTCCTACCTTGCTCAAGTTTATTAAGAGCATCTTCTCTGCTGCCAGGTGGCAGCTCAAACCACTGATTGCTCAAGTCAAGGTACCGGAAAGCTAAAACTGTAGGTCCCAGTTTTGACATTGTCTGCTCTAAACATCCAGTTGGCAAAACAATCATTTCAGCAACCCTTTCAGTAGAAAGAAGCTTTCTTGCATATGAATCACCAAAGCCATTCCCTGTTGAATGAGAGAAATTAAATAATAAGATGTCAGGTATTTCTAAAAGTCAACAAATTTTATGTCTGTGTCTCAGTGTCTACCTTCTACTGAAACAAATATATTGGAGCTGGAGTCAGGGACTGTGTCATCTGGTAAGGATCCGTCAATAGTTATAGTCTTTGTGCTTCTTCCTATCATAACAGAGATAAGTATAAAAAGGAGAACAATAACTATGACTGACATTAAACTATCCATCAGAAATACAAACCCACTCACCATCTAAGTTATGGACACTGGTTTCTTGATCTCTCTTTTCTAATCCTTCTTTCTACAACATAAGATAGAACCAGTTTATAGTATGCCTTGTTTTTGGAACTCAGACTGCCATAAAAGTATCTTATACATTTCACTCACCTGCACATTCAAAGTTTTTTCTATTGCATCTATTCCGAAGCTATTCTTCATATCATAGAGACGTATTTTGATGGGTATTGAACCAGCGACCATGGGCACAGCAGAGAAGGAGACAAACTGAGAGGATTGGGGTGCAAGAGTAATGTTAACATAAGATGATTTCGTGGCTGAACCAGGAGAGCAAAGTCCTTCAGTTTGTTCCATGTGCACTGCCACCTGTGAACATGCAGGTGTCCAAGAAGACAAAAAAAATCTTTACTTATTCCACACAAAGTAGTTACTGTTTCCAGTGACACTCAGCGCTGATGTTGAGGTTAATCTACCTGCAGTTCGGAGTCATCATAGTTGTAGATAACAGGTGAAACTGACAGCTGCTCAAATTTTTTCACAAATGAAGGCAGTCTCAGAGACACAAATGACCTCTTAAAGGCTCTGATCTCAAGTGGCTTATCGACACAGAAACCTGAGTGAAACACAGAATAGAAGTAAGTTGCAGTTAATGAGATCCAGTCAAATATCTGTGATGTGTTTATAAAGCACAGAGTAATGATTACCTGTGGATGGAGATAATGTGACAATCTGAATCTCCCATGTGGTGATGGAATCAGGAAGGAGCAATGAGTAGCTACAAGAGTTTTTGATGAAGAGAAATCAAATTAAATCAAATCAATCAGACAAATGACACAGTTTATACGGGGGTTCAAAGATAAGCTGCTTAAGTGAAATAATCACACATTATTCAAGCAATAACAATTAAGATGAGTACATAAACAAAGCAACTGCATGGTGTCATTATGCATCGAACAACTGTATTTGACTGGAAATGGATTTGTGTATATAAAAAAAAAAATTCCCCACTCGCCCCTTCAAGCTCGGGTCCTCTACCAGAGGCCTGGGAGCTTGAGGGTCCTGCGCGTTATCTTAGCTGTTCCTAGGACTGTGCGCTTCTGGACAGAGATCTCCGATGTAAAATGGTAAATGGCCTGCATTTATATAGCACTTTTCTAGTCCCTAAGGACCCCAAAGCACTTCACACTACATTCAGTCATTCACACACACATTCACACACTAGTGATGGCAAGCTACATTGTAGCCACAGCTGCCCTGGGGCGCACTGACAGAGGCGAGGCTGCCGGACACTGGCGCCACCGGGCCCTTTGACCACCACCAGTAGGCAAACATGGGGTTAGTATCTTGCCCAAGGATATTTGGCATGCAGCCAGGAGGTAGCCTGGGATCGAACCACCGACCTTCTGATTAGTGGCTGACCTGCTCTGCCACCTGAGCCACAGCCACCCCACATGATGTTGTTCCTGGGATCTTCTAGAGCCACTCATCTAGTTTGGGAGTCACCGCACCTAGTCCTCCGATTACCACTGGGACCACTGTTACCTGATGAAGGCTCTTAGACTCCTGTTGATCTTGTATAGCTCCGATAGTTGGCTAACCTCCCTCCCTACTACCTTGATCTTAGCCTCTTGCCTCCTTCTCCATGGAGGGCACTGCCCCTTGTGGCTGTAGCCAAGCATCTCACTGATCACTGCTGCCATGGTGTAGATCAGCTTGTTAGTCTCGGTAATGGTGGCTGTAGGTATCGTCCACAGTGCTGCATTAACATAGTCTAACAGACCTTCTGAGGGTACTTCACGTAGACTTGGTAACCGGCTACGGGGGATTCAGGTTTCAAGCTTGGCCATGATCCCATCTTTCAGGTCACTTCCTCTCGCACTCAACGATCCTTCTTCTATCGCACTTGGTGCTTGGTACCCAATCTCGAGTGGGGTTGATCATATCACCCTCCTGACCTGGCGTCCTGGCTCAGCATTTGTGTTGTACCTCGTCAATCTCTAGCTGTGAGAGCCGTCCCTTCTTTCGTATGTTGGAACACTGAGCTAGTTGTTTCGCCGTCGTTGTGGATGTTGGGTATCGAAGATTCCATAGGTCCCTCATCCTATTCATGTAACCCCTTCAACGAGGGTTACTAGTGTAGTAGCATTCCAACAATGCCCTATTTTTGTCTCTTGCCCACCGATGCCTTCTTGTTCCAGTAGCCCACTTCTCGTCAGGGTGCCCTGGTTCCTCAACACCTGACACGGACCTTGTTCATCCGGGCAACATCCAAGCCGGTATGCCTCATATTTATCTGTCTCGCTCATGTCTGCGGTAGGCTCGCTTAGCATGGGAGGTCTAGCCTTAGGACCCTTACTGGATACAGACACCCCAGGGGGGAATCGAACATGCGATCCTCTGCTCCAAAGGCATGTAGTCTACACACACACACATATATGTATATATATATATATATATATATACTGTATATATATATATATATATATATACAGTATATATATATATATATATATATATATATATATATATATATATATATATATATATATATATATATATATATATATATATATATACTGTATATATATATATATATATATACAGTATATATATATATATATATATATATATATATATATATATATATATATATATATATATATATATATATATATATATATACTGTATATATATATACATATATATTAAAGGTACATTAAAAATGCTTACCTTTTTTTGTTGGAGACGTCAAATTCCACAAAACCAAAGCTTGGAGGAAAATATCTTCGGATATACTGAGAGGTTTCTGAGAAGAACTCCTCTATATCAGCAACGGATGCAGCTAAAAGCCAGAAAAAGTCAAAGTCAGTCAAAGTCAGACTTTGATAATTAAGCTACAGCTATTAAATGCTACTCAAGATGATTTTTAAAGTGTCAGCATAAAGTGTCAGTTTCATCTCACTCCTGCCAAATCCTTTTTGGAGTTCTTCCTGGATCTTTTTTTGTCTTAGACGCTCCGCTTCAAGGCAGCACTTTAAAAACACTTCAGCACAAGTTGGATTTTTTTTCACTAGAAGGACCCGATCAGCTCTTTCCCGACATGTTCGTTCCATCGGGATTTGAGAAAATCCATAAACACAACAGTTTTGCAGCTCTTTCTCTGTGTAGTTCAATTCTAAAGAAAATAAAAGACACATTTAGCATGTTCTTGCAAAAAATATTTTATACAATCAGACCAAAGTTTTAATACTAGAATCTTCTTACTCATGGCCATCATTTCGGGTTGAAGGTCCACTGAGCGTCTTTGTCGTGTTAATGAAGAATTACAACCAAAATCTAGTAGTAGGAGAGAAGCAGGAAAGCAACAGAAAAATGATTCGAATGGAATAAAAAAATGTAATACGTATTTATTAGCTGTTGTTGTAGGAAATAATTTGGAAAAGCGAAAGTGCTTCTTCCTACTGTCCAAAGATATGCAGTTAGTGGGGATAGGTTAATTGGGCGACCTGCCCAGGGAGTAGGCTGCCTCTTGCTCTAAGACAGCTGGGATAGGCTCCAGCAGCCCCCCCCCCCCATGACCCTGAAAAGGATAAGCGGAAGAGAGTGGATGTATGTATGTATGGATGGATGGATGGATGGGAAAGTGTTGTGTTTATGGTTGGATTGATGGAAGCTTTATTCTCAAAGTCAGAAAATACAATTTTTTATTTAAACAGTGAAGTCTACATAAAATACAATTCCTTAAAAGACACTCATTGTATTTTAAAAAGGAAAATAACCTAAAGATATCATAATAATATGAAGTAACAACTGCTATGGCATTCAGAACACCTTGGTACTAATTAACAGAGGTTGTTAGTTTTCTTTCTAAAAACAGGGTATTTTACTACATTAAAATAGCATAACAGAGCTCTACAACAATGTCGAGAGGAAATAAGCATGTTTCTTCACATTTTTGTGTGTTAGGGTCCTGACTTCAAAGAGACGGGGATTGGTGCGAGGAAGATAATGAGGTGGAAATGAAAAAGGACCGGGCAATTGTGGAGGAAGCAGATAAGTAGGAGTAGAAAGTCATTATGAAAAGGACATGATATAGATATAAAAGTACAAATGTTGAATAGTCATATAAACTTTGAAAGAGCTTTTTGTGATCTTGATAAAATTTATAGGCAATAGGCAATACTACGTAAATGGCTAGTCTCTAATCGCATACATAAAACGAAACCAAGTAGAAAGGCCCTGTCCATCTCAGCTACTGTATTCAGGATGGTGGGACGACATGGTGGCTTCCACAGAGCTGTGCCCGCTCCTATGTATATTTTATTGGATTATTTCAAAAATGTATTAAAAAAGTTTCAAGGAGAAGATATAATTACACACTAATCAATTAAATAACCTCAAAAAATTACCTAATGTTCCTTTAACTAAATGAAGAAAAACTTTTTTTTCTTACCCTTTCTCCACAGAAACTGGTCATTAGATACAGAAGCCAAGCCATTGTCTAACAGAACTGATGCTGAGTCAGGTCCACCACCATAGGAACAACCCAGATCATATGAGTTCATAGTAGAGAATACCTGACAATTGAGAAGAAAAGCTTAGACTTACTACTATGATTACCTATAAATTACAAAAAATACCATAAGTATGAAAGTAGTGTGTGAGACTGTAACCTGTTTGGGTGTGAGTTTATTGTCAGCATTGAGAGCGTAGAAGGCCTTATCCACAGCCAGCAAAGCCACTTTTGCGCTGTTCCCATGTAGATCAAAGTCTATCTTTAAATGTGTGTTAGGTGCAAGGGTACCTTTGGGTTGTACCTAAATTAAGACATTTAAGATATACCAGGATTTTTTTTTTTTTTGTTTAGTGAAGGAAAATTCAAATAATACAAATAGACTTCTCAAACCAAAATCAAATAAATATATCAATATAAATACATGTAGATGTAGGCAATTTAAAAATCCAAATTATTTAAATATATGCAATGTTTGTACATCTCCATTAGTTAAATGTTAGTAAAAATTAGTTACAGCGCACACATTTGAAATAGTTTTGTTTTCTCTGCTCGTGCTGCACTTTTTTATCTGTTCTGTTTACTTACCTTGACATTTAGCTCACATTCATCCCTGACATCTACCCACACTGAATCAGCTATGACGTGACCGTTAGTGTTGTGATAGTAGCCAATCACACGGAACGATGGAACCATATTATGTGTTATCTGCAGTCGGTGTTTAGCTGATATACCAAGTGGGAGTGAGCCGGTGTTTACTACAATTCCCCGGCTTAAGACCTGAAACAAAGACAATTAAAACGTGTTTAATCAAGACAAAATGCTGCTCCTTTATGAGAATACACAATATTGCATTTAGTCAGATATTTCTGACCATGTAGTGTATATATCCACTGCGTGGGCTGTTGATGGTGTTGAATGTTATGGTAAGGAATTCATTCACAGAGTAGATCCTGCTGGTAAAAGTCATGTAAAGGTAGCTGTCATGTTGAGAGGAAGCACGTCGCATTATTTTTCTCTCTCGTAATCCATTTGTAGAAACCTGTTGGAGGCAGATGAACAAACAGTTAAAACTGGAATCAAATCTGTTAAACAACACCTTTGAATAAGGTTGGGGATACTAACTTCAACTGTAATATCAGCTTTATCATGAACATTAAAAGTATTGAACAGTGCCCCGTCTTGATCAGTGGTGCCTTCCCAAGGCTGTGATGTTGGTAGATTAATATTTACTGGCACACCAGCTGCTGGAGAGCCATCTGGCAGACGCACGAGCACCTATATGAAAAACAAAGAAAAGTTTTATTAAAGATCATTCCAGTAATTTGTGTAACTATTCCCATGTGTTAGTTTCAGACATACCACCACGTCCAGTGGATATCCAGGAATAAAATGAGATCGAGTTCGAGAGAGGTCTATCGTGTATTTGTGGGTGAAGATTCGCAGGTAAACTTCTGCCTCTTGTATTTCACCACCTAGGCCAAAAAATGTACACAGTATTATCAAGAAAAATAAAAGGTCGCATTAATATTTCTCCATGTCTTAATGAGTTTATCAATAGATTTATTATATTGGAACTTTTACTTATTAAATGCAATAATTAAATGTAGCTCCAGAAATTCTGTATTATGCACTGCTATATGAAACCACATTGTTTACAACAATTAAATACTCTCTAATATCTATGATTTCAAATAAAATAACCAAAAACAAACTCAGATATATTGATGAATGTAAATGTCTCCTTTACTTTGTATGTTTGTGACAAACACTCTCAAAAACAATCGATCTCCATTTTCCTGCATCTTAGAGAGGGTTGTTTTCAGCTGCCTCTGAAGTTTTGCATTTGTCTCATTAAACAAAAGAGAAACCTTTGCATTTCCATCTTTGACCTGCAAGAAACAGAGAAGTTTTGATAAAATGAAACAATAATGGCATGCAGTTTGTTACTCATTTTAAAATTAGCTGCATTGTGAATTTTGGATGGATTTCCTCACCGAACCGGTCTGCTCCAGTCCCTTGATAAAAGTCATTTCCTGACCGCCAGAGCCATCTTTTTTTACAAATCCAAACTGGCAGTGATAAGCACCTTTAACTTTTTCACCATGTGTGTACCTAAAGAAAACAACTGTTAACTGGAGCAAAGATAGTCTAAAAATGCAATAGTATATTTATACTTGAGACAGTCAATCCAAGCATTAAACGGTCTGACTCAAGCAGTGAATATTTTTTGTTGCTGAATCCAAGTTAATAAAAAGTTTTATTATTTTCACTGCATAGGAAATAATTATGGAAGAGAAAATGCCCAATCTCAAACTCCAGGTTTTCACCTGGTAAGTGATCAGAGGCTGCAAGGACCATCATGTGTCATAATGAGTCATTATGTGACATTAATTTCATTTTTCAAATCGTGCTACAGTAGACTTGCAGATTCCCTTACGTTTTTTGCATTTTTCATTGCATGAGTGTGCTTATTTGAATACTGGCAGCCCTTGGTCAGGTAATGACTTGGTTAAACAGTTAAACTGTTCTATTTGTTAAAAGTCATCCTGCTGATAAGATGTTGACAAAATCACCCCAATGCCAAAGCCTTAGCTTTTAACATTTCTTGACATGAATTTGCAAAGAAAGAGTTAGTTTAATGGAAGTAAAATTAGCACTTACATTGCTGAGATGGTGAATTGAAGATCTTTGTTGGTCAGCAAAATATATTTCGGATCCATTACGATGTTCACATCAAAGCTTGGTAAAACTACAGTTAGTAAATAAGTTATGAGAGTCAAAAGATACTTTCTGTGAATTTAAAAAAAAGATCTCAATTGCACGAATCAGTTTATAGTAAACTTACTAAATTTCTGAACTTTGAACTCTCTGAAGGCAGCATTTGCTTCATCACCCTCATAGTGTGCAGTAATCTTCCAAGTACCCGTTCTTTACGAACAACAAAGTACAGTAAGTGTCAAAATTCCTTGACATCTTCACTTTCATTGGAAATTTGTAACCTACTCAGAAACGTCAGGTATGAGGAATGAGTCTTGATGTACTCCTCCCTTTGCAATCTTCATGATTTTCATTATTCTATTTCCAGCAGCATTCTATCATACAGTGACCAAACACAGACCAAGACAAGAAAGAGTGAATATGTTTCTGTCTTTCAAACTTGTATTACCAAAGACATTTATAAAGAAAATATATAATATTAATAATTATAACTCACAATTACTGATATGTGGACAGGTTCCTCATGAGGCCTCATCGTGTGGTCAAGAGTGAAGATTCTGTACTTCACTAAAAGAATGATAACATAAAAGGAATATAAAATGTCTTTTTCACAAAATAATCACTGTTAGGTAAAGTCTGTAGAATTATTTAATTTTCTTTTACTTTGTTTCTACCTCTGTCTGCTGGGTTATAAATTGGCTGAGCTGTCTGAATGAAGATGTAGCCCCTGTGTTTTGACACCAGAACCCTTGTTAGCTTCGTGTTGGGTGTGAAGGATTGGCTCTCTGCCACGAGCATAACGTAAGAAGGAAATTGAGGCAATCCTAACAAAGAATCCATGTTTAGCTGTAAAGATGTAAATTATAAAGTTAGGGTAAAGTGGGTAGTAACATCTCAGTCCTGTCTTTTATTGTTTGCTTTTTGTTTGAGTGTGAAGTCTGCATACCTTGAGCTCAGCTATTTCAATCTTGTCTTCTTTAGTGCACGTAACCGTTTTCATCTCAGACACAACAGTACTAGAGATCTCATCCTTCAGGTAGAGCTTAACAGGTTTGTTAAGGTGACCCGGTCCCATCTGGACAAACACTTTCTCATTAACGCCCACGTGAAAGACTTTCGGGCCTGAGATGAAGAATCTGCACACAAAAATGAAAGATAGTGAACATTACATCTTTTAATAATCTGTTTCACATAATCTGATTTTTAGATAACTATGCAATCTGCAGTGCTGCATATTTGAGCGTATCTTACATTAAGTCAAGTTGATTATTAGGAAATAAATATGGGAATACCAACATATGATTTTTTTTTCATTTGTAAGGTTATGAAATTGTTTGAAGACAAAAACTTTAGTTATATTTAATTATATATATCAGTTAAAATGAGTAGACATCAGCCATTAAAGCATTACACTTCATTCTTCCTAAATTTACCTGTTTTGTGCTGAACACTCCGCGATCCATATCAGCAGCAGTATCACAAAAATGTGGCACTTCATCGCGCCGCTTTGATTACTTTGCCTGCTTTGACACAGACTTTAGATTAACTGCTGTTTTGTAAGTCACTCACCCCTGTTTCACAATATCTGGATCTCATTAATGCCCTCCCTCTGTTTTTTTCAGCTGCAGATGAACAGACTTATAAAACTTAAAACCAATAACAAAACTTTGAAAAATGCATGCATAAACACTCAAGGCATAATATGATAACAGTTTAATACTGCTAGATATAGCATGTTGCTCGATGCATGCTGTTGTTTAACACACAATGTGTTTTTTTTGTCAATTATTAAAATTATTAAATCTATATATTTTTTTTTAACTTTGCACATTAGGTTTCAATAGACCACCAGACCAACATTTCTGACAACAAGCTGTTTGGTTTTATTAAAATCCGTTTTACATTGCTACTTGGCTTGCAGCCTGGAAAGTGTTCCTGTTTCACAATGTGTAACCATCTCCTCATTGGTCAGTTGAAGCCAGATTTCCCTTAAGTCATGTGGTTTACAAGAAATCATGTTTGTTTTTTCTGTTTTCATCCCCCCCCCCCTCCTAGCTACCTTTGAAACTAAATGGCTGACAAATTATTTGAAGAATACAGATTAATTGTTCTCTTTTTCTTTAGCAGTCATAGAGTATTTGTCATCTCTTTGTAATAGTTAGAAAAGCTGTTTATTCCACACTTGCTGGACATGGTGTCATGGTCCTGGGTCGAGCGACCCAGTGTTTGAGTTTTATGTATCTTTTGTATTCATTTGTGCCCTAGTTTAGTTCATCTAGTTTATTTTGAGGTTGCTGTTTAGTCCTTTGTTTCTTAGTGTTTATGTCATCTCCTCCTGTACGCAGTCTCCCTGGTTCGTGTGTCTACCTGTCATGCGTCATGTCTGTGTGGTTATGTTCAGTTCAGATCACGTCTAATCTCCATGTTTCCTGTTTTACTTTGAAAGTCTGTGTCTAATGTCAGTGTATGTAGTTTCACTTTTCCTGTCCTGTCATTAGGTTCATGTGTATCAGCTGTTCCCCCTCATGTGTTTCCACTTCCCTTGATCATCCCTTATGTGTATTTAGTCTCTGTGTTTTATTCAGTCTGTGTCGTGTCCTCACGACCAGTCTTTGTCATGGTTTTCTGAGTCTTCATAGAGAAGACTCATAAGTTACTCCGGTCTACTCTCTTGTGTTCGCACCTGGGTCCACCACATGCACCACCGCATGGTCTGTCTCCTCAGATCGTGACACATGGTCCTTATGTGTGTATTAATTAGTGAATTGAATAATAAGGTAAATAAATATAGCAAGGCACTTCATGATATTCAAAATTAAACATCATTATGGTAATTAGATTGTTTTAAACTATAAATATAAATCTTTTTTCCAGTTGCTTCTGTTTCTTGCTACTTTGTGTGTGTATTACTGCTCCTTTGGACTAGTACTGTAATACACATGCAATGTCATTTGCTCAATATTAGACGATTTAAATGAAACACAGAACATTGTTTTGCATATAAATAAATGGTTAAAGGTTACAGGTTAAATCACAACGTGACTGAGTCATAAGCTTATACCATTTTGATTCATGGGTAGCTAGTGTTGAGAAAGATGGCATTACCTCTCTTTACATCTGAGAGAGGGTAAAAGGACTTAACATCCAGCCTTTTATGTTAAAAGTGTTACAGGGTGCTAAAACAGAGTTTATCTGTATGTGATTTTGCTAATAGTTAATAGGGTCTCTGTTTAAAAAGTCTTAATCTCTAATGCTATGATTATCACCCAGTAGGCAGACTGAGGTCAGATGGAGGCAGGAAGGATACTCGCCCAGCTCTAACTGCCCTCCTGATGTTGATCCTGCTCCCTCTGATTGCGTGCTTGTCAGTGTAGCAGCAGCTCTCCTCTAAATCTGTGCGCTTGGTAACTAACTAATGAAAATTAGTGGCCTTTAATAGACCTCAAGAATCTGTTCATTTTTAATGGTAGAGTAACCTGTGATAAAACATAGGTTTTTACCTTTGCTGTTTCACAAAAGGTTAAAAAGGGAATGTCCAGAATTTAGACTTTTTGAATGCAGGATATTTTATTAAAGCAGTTTAGAAGGAGCAAAGGAAAAGCCAAATCACTAGATACATGCAGAACATACATGTGCAACTATGTGATGTGGCAGTAGAATAAGCCAAAAAGTAAAAGCAACAACAGAAACTCTTAACATCCATGCTAACTGTGTATCTGATGGGAAATTCATTTAACTGACTTGCATGAAAATGAAAATGAGAGCAGGTTGCTTCACTGTCTGCAGCCATCCACCTTGTACTCATCTACAAACTCATCAAACTCCTTGCAAACATATTTATTGACACTTTTACTACATTCTACTGAAGGTTTCTTTTCAACCCACGTGTTTGATTCCAGCAGATACTGCATCCTATAAAAAGAAAAAATGGTTGACCAGAGAATCATTTTATGAAAACACACTTTCCTTAATATCACTGACATACTCACATTCCACTTGAATCTTTTGTCGTGCCATCTTTGCCCATGATGAGATACTGTTTTTCCAAGTGTAATTTTCCTTTGCAGTGAACCCTCTTAGCAAACACTCGGACTGAGTTCTCACTCACTGACGCATCGTTATCTAGCAGAAGGATTAGACTCAATAAATTATATTCATTATAATCATAATATTTAAAGAAAGCTTTTTAATAAACATAATGAAACATACGATATAAGAGTCAGTTTTACAGCATCTTATAAGGCTTGTAGTTAGTTCACTTACTTGATCTGAGAACGTCAATTACAGAAGTAGTGTACAGCTCAAAGTTACTCTTCACAGAAATGCTGGTGACCTCAACAATGTATGCTGGAAAACAAAAAAAAAAAGGCTTAATATGATTAATATTTAAAAATCATGATAGCAAGCAGTTATTATTTGATGCAAATAAATGTTTTGTTTAGAATACACACCATAATCTACGATAGGGAAGAAGCAAGCATGTTGGACACGGTTAATCTTCCTAATTCTTCTTCTTCGATTGAATGTATCTTGTAGTTTATGACAAGGTCCTATAAAAACATGAATGAACATGAGTGAGTTTTCAATTATACATCAACCTAATAAGGCACTGGAATGCTTTTATTCACAAATACTTGTCAGAATGTGTGCATATTAAGCTAATTGCTTTCAAACACTATCTAATATTCATTGGTAGATGTCATTCATTCATTGTTTGCATGATAATCGATTACACAGCAGGGTGATTTTACAGTCATATGATGCATTTTGGGTTTAAATCAATATTTCTCATTCATAGACTACAGTAACATTCACGGACGGTCGATATATATTACTGCATATTACCAGTATAGTAAGTATTCATTTACCCATCCAAATCATTAAATTCAGGTGTTCTTCCATGGTCACAGGTATCTAAAATCAAGTACCTAAGCATGCTTCTGCAAACATTTGTGAACAAATGGTTCGCTCTCAGGAGCTCAGTGAATTCCAGCGTGGTACCATGATAGGATGCACCTGCCCTTGCAGCTAAATATTCCAGAGTCAAGTGTTGGTATTATAATTAAGTGGAAGCGATGGGAAACAACAGCAATTCAGCCACAAAGTGGTAGGGCAGTCAAATCACAGTGTGGGGTTGGCAGATTTTGAGGCACGAGCGCACAGAGGTCGCCAGATTTCTGCAGAGTCAGTACCTACAAACTTCATGTGGCCTTCAGGTTGGCATTTCTCAAGCTTCTCGTGCTCTTCCTGCCTGATGTAGCTATCACTTGGTATAGCTAGATCTATTGCTGCAGCCATCTTCCTCTGCTTCTCCACTACTACTTTGTCTGGCTGCTTAGCCATCACCAGTTTGTTAGTCTGATAGGATCTTAGCTTGGTTATCACATTTTGACCTCAGGTCTTACTCAGCACAAATGTTCCAGTACAGACACTTTGGTTATGATAATCCTGTTCAGAGAGGTGGCTGCGGGCTGCTTTTAGACCCACTAACCACTAAGCATCGTTGTTATGTGTTGCATCCTTCTCCCATATGTTTTTCTAGTTTTCCTTCATTTCCAGGCTGAGTGGGGCTGTTCTCATATTGTTCCCCTGCCACCTAGAGTACTCCTTGAATGGTTCAGTGGAGTATAGCTGGTTTATTCTCCTGCCTTCTATCTCTGTATTCTACCTCATCAAGGGGTGAGCCAAGGCTGGGATCCTTTTTTTGGCAGGCCTCGGATTACTTCTTAGACCCTTTGTCAGTTAACACTGTTCTGCAGTTGGCTAACTGACCTTTATCTTGACCTCTAGTCTCCTTATCCATACAGGGTACTGCTCCTTGTGGCCCTTCATCTTGTAGCCAAGTATCTGAAGGATAACTGTTGCTGTGATATAGATCACCTGGTTGATTTCAGTGATGGTCGCAGTAGGGATACTCTGTAACTCTGGATTAAATCTTATGGTAGATGTTCAGAGTTTTGGTATTCATTCATGGAGGGTCCAGCTTAGCCGGGATCTTCTCTTTCAGGTCAGTTGCTCTGGCTTTTAATGTACCTGTTTTTTCTTGATACCTGATCTCAGTGTGTGGGGATGATGATATCTCCCTCCTAACCTGATATCCTGATTCTCCCTTGCTATAGCATTTGTGTTGTATCTCATCAATCTCTAGTTGCAATAGCAGTTGCTTCTTGAAAATGTTGGAACACTGAGCTACCAGTGTTTTGAATGTTAGTCTAGATGAAGAATTCATCGGTCCCACATCCTCTTTCACTAGGGTTACATGTATAGTAGCGTTACAGCAGTTCTCTATTATCATCCCTTATCAACTTATGCTTTGTCCTAGTAGCCTAATTCTCATCAGTATACCCTGGTACCTCAACACCTGACGCACACCTTGTTAATCCTGGAGACATCCGAGCCACTATGGCTTTATTTATGTCTCGCTCATCCGATGTGGGTGTATTTAGGTGCACCCTTAATGAGCCCTGTGAAAAATTTCTTTCTTACATTAAATGAAAAAGGAGTTTCAACAGAGTCTGTGCAGCCCAATCACAAATATGGGCTAGTGGTCTGTGGCAAAAGCAGTTTAAAGAAAATTTCATCTAATTTTGAGTTATGCTTTACAAACAGCACTGATAATAAAATAAAGATTGTTTCAGCTGAGATAGTTACATTAATTTGACTGTTTCAGTGTTTTCCAGATTTAGATGTTTCAGTTTAGACAGAGGCCCTAATAAAGATTGAACAGTAAAAGTATTTTCCTACTTTCTGCGCATTGGCACACGTCCTCCGAACACAATGTGGAGACCATCTTGCTTCTTTGCGGTGCAGAATAGAACACAGTACACTTTCGATCTGCAGGAAAAACACAAATAGTCCTGATGATAAAATCCCTTCTTTCCTAACAAATACATACAGAAATTTCTGAAATGAAAATCTTACTTGGTTCATAATAATCATAGAACGAGACTGGAGCAGGCTGTAGAAGACCAACCGGTACCTGCTGTGTAGCTTCAAAACTAATACATTCCTCAGATTTAAAAAGCTAGAGAGATTAAAAAAATGTTTCAGTGTTGGCCAAGTACAATTATTGTATATAATTTGAATTCAGCAGTACCTCATTGAAGTAGAGCAGAACTTTTCCAAAAGACTCCTCAAAATGGGAAATGTATTGCTCAGATGGCTCCATTAGCTGGAGAAGACAAGAATTAATTGATTCTACGTTATAGCAAAAAGGAAGTTTCTGAAGTTTACCTTTGATTTCCTTTTATTCCTTTGTATTTTATCTATTCATGTCCATGTGTGTTATCTTTCCATTTAGTTATTTCCCTTCCTTTTTCCTTCCCCAGCTGAAAATAATGTGCCGGGAGTCCAGTGTTCTCACCGGTTCTAGTGAGCCTCGACCTCCCAGTGGGGCAACAGACTTTTGCAAATATGTGATGTCTTGATTAATCGAGCAGACATTTGAAGTTTACACAGCTACATTCTCGCCTGAAAATATCTTAAAGGTTTAGTTTGTGAACCAGAAAGAGTAATATTAAAACTAAGTAGCTGCCGCCATTGTTAGAAACTGGAATTGGTTGGGCGCGCTATGAATTCTGGGATAGTTTGGGCCACAAAGGATACACCCAACCAATCTTTCAAATCAGGGAAAATGAAGGACGCATTTGTCTGCCCCATTTGGTGCATCCTTCGAATTGGGATGGCCTTCGTCGCCTGGCTGTGACGTAATCGGCCTAGGAATTGGGACACAGCTAATATATGGTCTTTTGTTTGATCATATGAAGCTTTTCTCCTTCTCTAACAAGCATCAATGAGAAACCTTGATTCTTACAGAATGGAACTTCATTCCTTGCTTCTTTTTTCTGCTAGCTGTAAGATATTTCAAAGCAATTTTATGGCTATAGGCCTAAAGAAGCTTTGTTCTTGTTGATTGTCAGTTTAAAAATAAGTGTATTTGGAGTTTTGAAATCTGTGTTTATACTGCCTGTGTCCAAATGCAGCTAAAAAGGCTAAAACGTTACTACATGCCAGACAAAATGATTTAAACACCTTGATTCACAGAAGCACAGAATATTAAACATATCCAGGTGTTACCATTTGTTCCTAAAGTGCAAGTTGTACTGATAAAAAAATGACACAAGAAACATATCACATGACGCAAACACATGATACCTCTTTCATGTGAACATGATGGCATGATGATCATAGCTTGTTATAGGTCACACCCCAGTCACCCTCTATTTGAACTTTTGTTAAGTTCATGCATGTCTTTGCATTCTCTACTGAGCTACAGTTTTTACTTCCTGCTTTAGTTTGATAGTCCTTTGTCTCTCCTGCTTTGTATTTAGGTTTACTTTCCAAGTTTTCTTGTTGCTTATTAGCTGTGGTACACTCATGTTTCCACTCCTCCCTAATTGCCCTTTTGTGTCTGAGTGTACTTAAAGTGTTTTACTGTTGTTTGTGTTTTACTGTTGTGTTCACTACATGTTCTATGCTAGTTTTAGTTTATTTGGAGTTTGCTATCAACCAAAAAGGTTAACTTTTTGCTTACATCTGTTTACCTGTAGAGTCTGCTTCTGGGCCCTCACTCCTCCAAAATATGACATTATTTGTCTGAACTTTTGCTGTTTATAATTATTGGACTTTAAGTATTCATTGACTGCAGGACTGATTTGTGCCCTAATAATAATGGCTTGTTTTATTATGTGCCCTTTATTTCCTTTGATATCAGCATCCAGATGTGACACCCAGGACCACAGGTGACTAAAACAGATGTGGTCCTCCCTTGCTCCTGCTGAGCAAGCAAGGGACACAGTGATGAAGAGTAAGAAAAGACACCCACTAACCCTCTCCAAAGTTTTAGTTTCAGCCTTAAATCCACTCAGTAATGTGATGTCAGCAATGGCCATTCCTGTAAGATTGCTCTTCTGCCTATGGCCACGGAAAGGAAAAGAGATGTTCTGAGATGGCTCAGGAGTTGTGGACTTTTTATTGCAGAGTTCTTTCTTTTGTGTATATTAATAAATAATAAATGTGATGTGGATTTTTTTAACTAACCTGACACAGACAGTGTAGGTAACAGCCTCTTTTGTACTTAAGTTGTTATCAACAGTTCTCCTGTATCGGGTGTGAGCATCAGACCCCTCAATGGCTGTTCGTCCCAGGTCTTCCTGGTCTTGTTTTGCATCATCGTAGTCATAGTATTCATAATTTTCTAATATCGGAGCTAGATAGACAAAGATTAATGTAAGTGTGTGCCTTTTATCAGTAGTTGTGATTTGTTAGCATTTACAAATCTCACCAGTGTACTTCACTTTCCCCTCCACTCTGACACTGATAGACACCTGGTCACATTCATCCTTGGGTTCCAATAAATGGTAAGCCTTAACAATCTACAAGGGACATTTAGAGTCAATTATAGATCTGATTCATAATATAAAAACAAAGAAGTGAATCCAACATACTTTAAACTTAATTTCTCCTTTTCCAGTCAGATTTGCAGTGATTTTGTTCCCTGTAAATTTCTAGAACAACAGACACAAAAAAATGTATTTAGAAAAAAATTCAGAATGGGATTTAATCTTATATAGATATGTCTGAGTGCAATGTTTTATGATACCTTCAAGTCAGTTTCCACTCTTTCCTTCTTATTTTCCAGTTGAAGTGTTACAATTTCATTCCTTGTTGGGGATGTGAACTCTGCTTTCATTCTTGTTTCAGAACTGGCAGATTTCTTTAGCTCATACTCCGCGAGGGCTTCCAGGGCCACGAGGGTATCCTGGGAATGGTAAGAACTTATTAATATAATATTTAATATCTCTACTCTGATGGTGAATATATGATGTCAGACAAAAAGGGAAACAGGAGCTCCATTCAAAGATGTACTCTTTGGCTCTAGCCTAATCACCTGTGTTGACTTGAAGCCTCCATAATAGTTTTCTTGGGAGTTTAACCAGCAGGCTATTTCATCAGCCTCTTTCACATGCCCAAGCTGAACTGCAGTTAGGAGAGCATAGGCTGTTGTCTCTACTGTGATAGCATCCACCTTTTGGTTATCATCAGATGGCCAGAAAGAACAGCCATCTTTCCCTGGTAATTAAAGATGCATAAACAAATAAATCAAATAACAGCAAAGAGTAATGTAATTATTAAACAATATAATGCTAAGTGATCCTTCTTTCCAGATATCCCAACTTTTCTCAGTTGATCATCCATTATTAGCAATATCGAGAAATTCAATTTAAATTACAGATAGCAACAGTGGATTGTACACCGATCACCCAGACTTTGTGCATTGAAGGTAAGTCCAGTCCAATCGAGTTCTCAGTGTTGGTGTTGTTCCTACATAATCATAATAATTTTGTTCCAGAGTAAACATTGGAACTGACCATTGACATTGTTTAAGCATTTAGCCAAGAAGTTAGTGTAACCTAGCTGAGAAAATTTCTTTTATTTTTCAAATTTCTTTCTTTCTCCCTTTTATTTGTATCATTGCATTTTCACACTTTTACTTGAAAAAAATACTTGTTTTGAAAAGAGGTGCAATCCTCTCTCTAATTTTATTTTCCTGCTTCACAGATCGCGATGGGTGATACTAGTTTAGAAGCAATGCTCGTCCCGCCTTCCAAGCAGGAGGATCACCATCACGTATTAGCTAGGTCTTTTGCACTTTGAGAAGTAAACAAGACAGGCTGCAGACAGTCCATGCTGAACTATTGGGGTCTTCTTGTTGATAGGAGCATGAGCTAGAGAGACCGTGTGACTGTGTGCCTTGCTATGTTCGCCCTGATACCTCATCTTGTATTTATTTTGGTGTCTAAAAAGCAGCTTGAACTGATTCCTGGATTTTCTCCGGATGGAGATGGCGAGCTGGTGCCCAGACTGAACTGAACCCTTGTTAAAGAACTTCATTCTTTTCTAGCTCAATTCAACAACAAGGTGATTCAAAGTGCTTTAGATAGACATTAAAAAATAAAAAGCATGATTTAAAATTGATTAAAAAAACTGTAGATAAAATCAGAACAATAGATAAAATCAGTAGTTAAAATATAAGTTTTGAAATTTAAGCTTAAAAGTGTGGATTTGGTGCTTTATTCAAATGCAGCTGAGAACAGGTGAGTCTTCAACCTGGATTTAAATAAACCGAGTGTTTCAGCTGATCTGAGGCTTTCTGGGAGTTTGTTCCAGATATATGGGGCATTAAAGCTGAATGCAGCTTCTCCGTGTCTGGTTCTGACACTGGGAACTGATAAAAAACCGGATCCAGATGACCTGAGGGATCTGGAAGGTTCATACTGGGTCAGGAGGTCACTGATGTATTTTGGTCCTAAACCATTCAGAGCTTTATAGACCAGCATCAGAACTTTAAAGTCTATCCTCTGACGGACAGGCAGCCAGTGTAAAGACCTCAGAGCTGGACTGATGTGGTCCACTTTTTTGGGTCTTAGTGAGGACTCGAGCAGCAGAGTTCTGAATGAGCTGTAGTTGTCTGACTGATTTTTTAGGTAGACCTGTAAAGATGCTGTTACAGTAATCAAGCCTACTAAAGATGAATACATGAACTGGTTTTTCCAGGTCCTGTTGAGACATCAGATCTTTTATCCTTGATAAAAAACTTGAAACTGCTTTTTCAATGATCTTACTTAAAAATGGGAGATTTGAGATCGTCCTGTGGTTGTTCATTTGTGTCTTGTCAAGATTGTCCTTTTTCAGTATAGGTTTAATTACAGTTTTTAGTGGTTCTGGAAACACACCTGACATTAAAGAAAAGTTGACAATCTGTAACAGGTCTGACTCTAAAGTCTTTGAGACCTTTTTGAAAAAACTTGTTGGCAGGACATCTAAACAGCAAGAGGAGGAGTTCAGTTGACCTAAGATGTCCTCCAGGTCTTTGCTGTTAATAGGGTGAAACTGTTTTATGGTGTTTAAACAGTTTTTCGGTGGACACAGTACATATTCTGAATCTGCTGTTGATATACCAATTGCTTGTCTAATCTTTTGGATTTTGTCTGTGAAGAATTTGGCAAAGTCATTGCAGGCCATGGTCGAATGAAGTTCAGCTGCCACTGACACAGGAGGGTTTGTTAGCCTGTCAACTGTAGAAAATAAGACCCGAGCATTATGACTGTTTTTAGTGATGATGTCAGAGAAGTAGGACCTCCTTGCACTCCTCAGTTGTGAATTATAATTGTGAAGTTTCTCTTTATAGATGTCATAGTGGACCTGGAGGTTTGTTTTTCTCCATCTGCGCTCAGCTTTCCTACACTCTCTTTTTTCATTTTTCACCAGTGTGGAGTTTCTCCAGGGAGACTTTTTCCTTCCAGAGATAATCTTCACCTTAATGGGAGCAATAGAGTCCATTACATTTAACATTTTAGCATTGAAGCTATTGACGAGCTCATTGACTGAACCTCTGGACAGGTCAGGTGTTAATGGGAAGACCTGGTTAAATATCTCACTACTGTCTTCAGTTATACACCGTTTTGTGATCACTGCTGTTGATATATTTGTGTGGGCTGAAATTTTACTGTCAAAGAAAACACAGTAATGATCAGACAGGCCCACATCAGACACAGTAACCTTTGAAATGCTCAGACCCTTGGAGATCAGTAGGTCAAGAGTGTGTCCTCTATTATGTGTGGCCTCTGTTACATACCGAGAAAAAGAAACACAACTTTGGATGGGGCCTTCAGCCGTAAAGCCACATATTCAAAAGACTGAAAACTTCCAGGTGATAGCTGCTTACATTGAAATGATTCATTGAATAAGACAGCAACCCCCCCCCCCCCCCCCCCCCCCCCCCTCTCCTGCTCACCCTGGCCTCACTGATAAAACTGTAGTTAGGAGGGGTCGTCTCGATGAGAACAGCTCCACTGTTACTTTGGTCCAACCAAGTTTCAGTTAAAAACAGTTATCATTAATTAAAAATGTTTTCCCAGCTAAGGATCTAATGTTTAATAAAGCCAACTTAAGTGTTTTAGAGTGTTTGGGAGCAGTCTGTGGCACACAAGGTATGTTTACTATATTTAAAGATCTTTTAGAGTGCCGCTCTCTGTGTTTTGACCAGGCCACATGTCTCCTTCTGTCACCTAAAAGTACAGAAATTTGAAAACCTTCTAGTAAACAGGGTCCCAGCTTCTCCTGGGAAAAGAAGCAAAGCATTTAAAGAGCAAAGAGAGGAAGCGTCCACACTCACAAAAGGGGGAGGAGCAAGCCTGAAGTTGGCTAACACCAAACCTAACTTGATCATTTATTTATTATACTATATAACTTATTAAATAAATCACTTGAAATGCTTACCATTTGTTCCAGAAAAGAGTTCTACATAATGAAGGGAATTTGTTTTTCTTTTTTCCCATATTTCAAAGCAATGACATCACAACAATATGGCTGGTTAGTTGCAATTTTGATCCCGGACTAACATTATTATGGTGATGCAGAAACAGCCCTTACATAAGAATATCAGATACACCTACTTTTAACAGCCCCTGCTTTAAGTTTTGCCCATGTACGTGAATGATCTGTTCCTTCTGGCAGGCACACTGAGAGGCAATAGGCTGTAATGGCAATGGCATAGGGATGCTGAAGCTCCGCTAGGTGTGATAGGAGATATGATGTCGATCTCAAAATACTTGCTTCCTAGCGGCAGAATAAAGAATAAGTGAAAAAAAAATTAAAAGTTCCAATGCAAATTATTAATTGCCATTTATAAGAGAAACATCATAATCATACAAACATGTTGTACTGGGAGATATTACTATTTAAATTAAATGTTATCATTCCAACTTTTGATGACGTTCTGCTTTCTTCATTTTTCTGATCAATAGTGTTTGAAATTTGATCATAAAATAAACTTCTGTTAAGCATATTTTTGTATTTGATGAGTCATCAGAGTTATGAGGATTCATCCTCAGTGCAACTTGACTCTTGATATTTTAATTAGCTTTTGAGATGATTGACTACGTTGTCCCACTGTCACTGCTAATAACAGTTAGCACAGACAGTAGGTTCAAATATCAACTTACCACATCATTTCGCACTTCAAGCTGGAGGAATTCAAGGGACCGGTACAATGCAATAGTCATAAACGCAGTCATGGATGCATCTTGGTTTTTGCCTTTCTACATTAAACACACAGAAACAGTAGTGTGCATTCAAATGTATGTACTTCAGATTTATCTATAAAAATCTGATACTGGGTTTACATATAGGCCAACATGCAGACCATGTTTTAACTTTTGAGAGAAGTTACCAGGACTCCTCTGTGTATCACAGGATTTGGATCACTGAACGACCCATCCTGAGTATTCTGTATTTTGAGCAGGTATTTGACTGGTTTCCTGATATTTATTTCTGGCACAACTTTATTAATTCGACCCTGCAGTCCAAAAACGGCTGTTTGGCGTTGTGCCACCAATGAAAATATTTTCACAACAAGGGCAGTCACCCTGAGGACAAAAGAAGATAAACAAGTGAAAAGAGCATATGGAAAAGTTTGTTTAATAGTCGTACAGAGTAAAAATGAAGAAAATTTGTTTTTATGTGACACTGTGACAGTAACAACCAAAAAACAACAAAAATTGAAGAAGTAATAATAATAGTGGCAATAACAAATACTCACCAATTACTGCTGTGTGGCATTGTATAGAATGAGCCATAAGATCCATCAGCTTTGGTTCCCCATTTTGTCATAACCCACGTATAGCCTGATTAAATATATATATATATATATATGTATGTATATAATATTTACAACATAACTGCTTTTTCAGTTACACCAGACAACATATTCAATCGACCAGCCCAACCTAATTTTCAGTGCCACAGATCAATATTATATATATTATTTGTTATTTTTAATGGAAATTGAAGAAGAGAACATTTGAAAAAAAAAAAAAAGAAGAAGAACTGGTTGAGAACCAGTTACACCAAAATAGTTGATTTATAGGGTTTAAAAGACAGAGTTCTTCACCTGATCCAGTGAAAGAATGCAGCACAATAGTAATTGTGTTTGTGTCACATCATAAGTCTTGTTACGTAATTAATTTATTCAGTTAATAAATGTTTCAGGGGTTGTGGCAGGAAATGTCATCCAATTGCTTCACAATACGGGGCGCTAACAAGAGTATATGTAGTGGATTTTTTCCTCATGGTGTATCTATAAAAGTAAACTTCGTTCTACTTTATAAGCCTACTTTAGAGAGGAACACCTATAATAGGGAGATGTGTAGTCTCTCATTGAGTCTTGTTTACGCTGGGGGTGACATTACAAATATGTTGCTGTTGCAACAGAGAAACCAATAACATAATGAAGAAAAACTTAATCCAGCTAAAAAGTACTCATTCACATTTGGAGAATGGCCACTAGTACAGCCTCGTGATGTTTTCTCTGTATGTATTATTGTAGGGTCTACCTTACAATATAAAGCATCTTGAGATGTGAGGTGCATGAGATGAGGTGCTTTATAAATAAATAAAATTGAAATTGAGTTCCTTTCTTTTTTTTTCTTTTTTTTTAAGTATTTTTTAAAGACAAAGAATGGATTCAAGAGATAAGCCAAAAATATTAGAAATTACAATTACAAACATCCTCAATAAATAATAAAGATGTAGTTATACAAGGAATTAACTGTTCTGGTGTGTACCTACCATGCTCAATTTTATTAAGAGCATCATCTCTGCTTCCAGGAGGCAGCTCAAGCCACTGATTGCTCAAGTCAAGGTACCGGACAGCTAGAACTGTGGGAGCCAGTTTTGACATTGTCTGCTCTAAACATCCAGTTGGCAAAACGATCATCTTAGCAATTTTTTCAGGAGAAAGAAGTTTTCGTGCAAATGAACTGCCAAATCCCTTCCCTGTTAGATGAGAACACTGGAAAGTTAAGAGTCCAGCTATTTACGAACGTCTGTGAGTTGTATGTCTGTGTCTCTCAGTGTCTACCTTCTACTGAAACAAATATATTGGAGCTGGAGTCAGGGACTGTGTCATCTGGTAAGGATCCATCAATGATCAAGGTCTTTGAGCTTCTCCCTATCATAACAAAAGTAAGCTGATATAAAGATAACATCTGACATGAAGGTTTTACTGAGAAATACCGAATCACTCACCATCTAAGTTGAGGACTATGGTTTCTTCTTCTTCTCTCTTTTCAAATCCTTCCATCTATAACATAAGATGCCTTGGTTTGGATTGTTAATTACTATAAAAAACATTTCATAGAACGATAAACTAATGCATTTCACTCACCTGCACATTCAAAGTTTTTTCTATTGCATCTATTCCGAAGCTATTCTCCATATCATAGAGACGTATTTTGATGGGTATTGGACCAGCGACCATGGGCACAGCAGAGAAGGAGACAAAGTGAGAGGATTGGGGTTCAAGAGTAATGTTAACGTAAGATGAGGTGGTGGCTGAACCAGGAGAGCAAAGTCCTTCAGTTTGTTCCATGTGCACTGCCACCTGTGAACATGCAGGTGTCCAAGAAGACAAAAAAATCTTTACTTATTCCACACAAAGTAGTTACTGTTTCCAGTGACACTCAGCGCTGATGTTGAGGTTAATCTACCTGCAGTTCGGAGTCATCATAGTTGTAGATAACAGGTGAAACCGACAGCTGCTCAAATTTTTTCACAAATGAGGGCAGTCTCAGAGACACAAATGACCTCTTAAAGGCTCTGATCTCCTCTGGCTTAACGACACAGAAACCTGAGTGAATAGAAATAAGTTGCAGTTAAGGAGCTCCTGTCAAAAATATCTGTGATGTGTTTATAAAGCACAGAGTTATTATTACCGGTGGATGGAGATAATGTGACAACCTGAATCTCCCATGTGGTGATGGAATCAGGAAGGAGCAATGAGTAGCTACAAGAGTTTTTGATGAAGAGAAATCAAATTAAATCAAATCAATCAGACAAATGACACAGTTTATACTGGGGTTCAAAGATAAGCTGCTTAAGTGAAATAATCACACTCACAGTATTCCCAGCAACACCAATAAAGATGAGTACATAGACAAAGCTACTGCATAGTGTAATTACGCATCTAACCACTGTATTTGACTGGAAATGGAAAAAATGAAATATGTTTATTAACATTAAAAATGCTTACGTTCTTTTGTTGGTGACTTCAAATTCTACAAATTCAAAGCTTGGGGGAAAATATCTTCGAATGTATTGAGACGTGTCCAAGAAGAAGTCTTCGATATCATCAGCGGTTGCACCTAAAAACAAAACAAAACAAAAAGATAAACAAACAAAAGTTCATAGTCAAACTTTAATAACCCATTAAAAGCTACTGAAGTTGATCTTTAAAGTGTCATTTTTATCTCACTCCTGCCAAATCCTTTTTGGAGTTCTTCTTGGATCATTTTTTGTCTTAGACGCTCCGCTTCAAGGCAGCACCTTAAAAAGACTTCAGCACAAGTTGGATTTTTTTTCACTAGAAGGACCCGATCTGCTCTTTCCTGACAAGTTCGCTCCATTGGGATTCGAGAAAATCCATGAACACAACACTCTTGCAGGCTTTCCTCTGTGTAGTTCAGTTCTAAAGGGAATGAGAAAAGACAAATGATGCACTTTCAGGAGGTATTTTTGTTATAAGACTAACATTTTCAATACCAGAATCCTCTTACTTAAGGTCATCATTTCCTGTTCAAGGTCCACTGAGCGTCTTTGTCGCACAGATGGTGAAGCACAGCCAAAGTCTGAATGCAACAGAAAAAAATAAAATAAAATAAATATATATATATAAAATTAACAGTAACAGTCAGCATACCTCATACATTTGCTCAACAGTAGCTTTATTTTAACTTTCAGCTTTTGTCTATTTAAAAAATCCTTGTTGCTTTTTAAGGTCAACAGGGCCCATATTACAAGAATAACACAATAGTGGTGTGTAATCAGCACTTCCTAAGACTTTTTTGAACCCATATTTTGGATAACTGTCTATTCCAGCAGACAACCATTTATTTGACACCAAATATAAAACACAAACTCTTTTCATTTAGTATTTTCATTTCAATGTTAATTTTTCTCTTACCCTTTCTCCATACAGACAGATCGTTAGATACAGCAGCCAAGCCAGCGTCTAACAGAACTGATGCTGAGTCAGGTCCTCCACCATAGGAACAACCCAGATCATATGAGTTCATAGTAGAGAATACCTGACAATTGAGAAGAAAAGCTTAGACTTACTACTATGATTACCTATAAATGACAAAAAATACCATAAGTATGAAAGTAGTGTGTAAGACTGTAACCTGTTTGGGTGTGAGTTTATTGTCAGCATTGAGAGCGTAGAAGGCCTTATCCACAGCCAGCAAAGCCACTTTTGCTCTGTTCCCATGTAGATCAAAGTCTATCTTTGATTGTGTTTTAGGTGCAAATGGACCTTTGGGTTGAACCTAAATTAAGACATTTAAGATATACAAGGATTTTCATTATTTTATGTTCAGTCAAGGAAAATTCAAATAGTACTTCTAAAACCAAAATCAAATAAATCTATCAATATAAATACATGTAGACAGGGGTAAATCTAAATTATTTAAATATATGCTATGTTTGTACACTTCCATTAGTTAAATATTTGTATGTAATGTCACTTCCTGTGTGTGTGTGTGTGTGTGTGTGTGTGTGTGTGTGTGTGTGTGTGTGTGTGTGTGTGTGTGTGTGTGTGTGTGTGTGTGTGTGTTGGAGTGGGGGGTGTTATATGATGATCTAAATGATCATTGGAACAATTTATTAACCCCTTAAAAATAAGAGGAAATTACATAGATAAACTAATATTCATAGGACATATTACAGTGTCCTGCAATGTTCTTGTCCAAATACTTATGGAAGTTATAGGTTAACGAACACTAAAAAAGGATCCAAATTAATGAGAATGAACAGATTTAAGCGCACACATTTGAAACAGTTTTGTTTTCTCTGCTCGTGCTGCACTTTTTTATCTGTTCTGTTTACTTACCTTGACATTTAGCTCACATTCATCCCTGACATCTACCCACACTGAATCAGCTATGACGTGACCGTTAGTGTTGTGATAGTAGCCAATCACACGGAACGATGGAACCATATTATGTGTTATCTGCAGTTGGTGTTTAGCTGATATACCAAGTGGGAGTGAGCCGGTGTTTACTACAATTCCCCGGCTTAAGACCTGAAACAAAGACAATTAAAACGTGTAAAATCAAGACAAAATGCTGCTCCTTTATAAGAATACACAATATTGCATTTAGTCAGATATTTCTGACCATGTAGTGTATATATCCACTGCGTGGGCTGTTGATGGTGTTGAATGTTATGGTAAGGAATTCATTCACAGAGTAGATCCTGCTGGTAAAAGTCATGTAAAGGTAGCTGTCATGTTGAGAGGAAGCACGTCGCATTATTTTTCTCTCTCGTAATCCATTTGTAGAAACCTGTTGGAGGCAGATGAACAAACAGTTAAAACTGGAATCAAATCTGTTAAACAACACCTTTGAATAAGGTTGGGGATACTAACTTCAACTGTAATATCAGCTTTATCATGAACATTAAAAGTATTGAACAGTGCCCCGTCTTGATCAGTGGTGCCTTCCCAAGGCTGTGATGTTGGTAGATTAATATTTACTGGCACACCAGCTGCTGGAGAGCCATCTGGCAGACGCACGAGCACCTATATGAAAAACAAAGAAAAGTGTTATATTAAAGATCATTACAGTAATTTGTGTAACTATTCCCATGTGTTAGTTTCAGACATACCACCATGTCCAGTGGATATCCAGGAATAAAATGAGATCGAGTTCGAGAGAGGTCTATCGTGTATTTGTGGGCGAAGATTCGCAGGTAAACTTCTGCCTCTTGTATTTCACCACCTAGGCCAAAAAATGTACACAGTATTATCAAGAAAAATAAAAGGTCGCATTAATATTTCTCCATATCTTTGGCACATTGCAGTGGGTTTCTCTTTAGGTTTTAGTTGTATTAATATTAACTGCATTATCAGTCATATTGTAGTGTAAGTTCTGTCAATTAAATTAAAATTTCCATATAAAGTAATATATAGTGTTTGCACAGTAGGACAGTCTACTTCCACTAAGTTTCAGTAATTTAATAGTTTCATGAGATTATATTCCATCTAACCATTTTTATAACTGCTTTTGCAGTTGTAATGAAAATGGATGGGTGAAACTAGGGTAATGCAGAGACTGTACCACTCCCAGCTGACATATAGGTGAGACAGCGGGAAACATCTGGTGGTAACAGTATAACTTCTAGAGGGTAGAAAGTTTCTAAAATCTTGTTTACACCAGAGTCTGCAACTATTTTTTTCTCAAAACATAACTGCTCAAATACATTTCCAGAGGGTTACCCACATGGTGAGACTGACTTCTAAAAGGACAATGTTTGAATGATTTCAACACTGTCATATCTGCAGCTGTTGGTCTACTACTGTCCTTGTATGTTTTTCAAGATGCTTTATTTATTTAATTATATCTTGCTTTACTGTGACTATTGTACATTGTAATTCCTAAACTACAGTATACTAAAGTAAAAGAGAAGCAGTATTTAGATTGGCTCGTATGTCCTGTGTATGTATCCCGTGTATAAATTGACAATGAAAAATATTCGAATCTTTCACTCTAACATATTGTATGTGTAGGGTGTACTTACCTACAAAGAACATTACTGATCAAGTAACAACAATAAAACTACAGTTGAATAATTACAAACGGATGAATGTAAATATCTCCTTTACTTTGTATGTTGGTAACAAACACTCTCAAATAGAGTTGATCTCCATTTTCCTGCATCTTAGAGACAGTTGTGCTCAGCTGGTTCTGAAGTTTTGCATTTGTCTCATTTAACCAAAGAGAAACCTTTGCATTTCCATCTTTGACCTGCAACAAACAGTAAAGCTTTAAAAAAATGCAACAATGCTGATTTACATTATGTTACTGATTTTAAAATTAGCAGGATTTTTGAATTTTGAATGGACTGTCTACATCCTCACCGAACCAGTCAGCTCTAGACCCTTGATAAAAGTGGTTTTCTGATCACTGGAGCCATGTTTTTTTACAACTCCAATTTGGCAGTGATAAGCTCCTTTAACCTTTTCACCATGTGTGTACCTAAAGAAGAAAAGCAAAGAAAGAAAGAAGGAAATATGATAGTAACATGTACACTTGAAGCATTCCTACAACTATCATATCTACAATTTTAACTGATTATCAATCAAGCAGAGGTCTTGGGTCTGGGTAATTGGTCACACAGGGTACAGATTTCCAGCTGAGCCTCGTTCAGGTCAGCTGCTGTCACCCTCAGCACATTCAGCGCAGTAGTTATTCTTGGGGCTTGGTACTCAGTCTTGAAGGTCGGGGATGATATCTCCTCCCTGACCTGACTGTTGTACCTCATCAGTTTCTATTTGTGATAGAAGTTGCTTTAGAACGGCATGTTGTAAAATCCTGTTGGGTCTCAGAGAATCCACAGGCCCCACATCCTCTTCATGTAACCCCTTCCACTGGGATTACTTGCAGCTCCCTATTCTCAATCACAAGAGACTCCACCCATCCTGCATCTCACCTGTTTGACCTACTGTCCTCTGGGAGGCGCTACAGGTCAATCCAAACCAGTACCAACAGACTCAGGAATGGTTTCTATCCACAGGTGATCTCCATACTGACCACATACACACAACCCAAACTCAAACATCAATAACTGTGACAAGCATACAACACACACACACACACACACATGACAATGTGCAATATTACAGAACTCACTTTTAAAATGTTCATATTTTGTTTTTTTAGATTTGTTTTTATTGTATTTATTCATACATGCTACAACGGGGAGGTGTTTCTAATTTCGCTGAACATCCTATGTTTAATGACAGGATATGGGATCTGACTATTTTCAAGGTTTTTCTTGATATTAATTTGTAAAGAAAGCTTATCAGCAGAGTTATTTTAACGGAAAGAAAATAAGTACTTACATTGCTGAGATGGTGAATTGAAGCTCTTCATCAGTCAACAAAATGTATCTCTGATCCATTGCGATGTTCACATCAAAGCTTGGTAAAACTAGAGTTTTTTAACAATAAACAATTTTTCCGAGTCAACATATACTTTCTGTGAATTTTAAGAACAATATAAACTGTGTGAATCAGTTTATAGTAAACTTACTAAATTTCTGAACTTTGAACTCTCTGAAGGCAGCATTTGCTTCATCATTCTCATAGTGTGCAGTAATCTTCCACGTACCCGTTCTTTACGAACAACAAAGTACAGTAAGCGTCAAAGTTGCTTGACATCTTCACTTTTATTTGAAATTTGTTGTAACCTACCGAGAGATTTCAGGTATGGGGAATGAGTGTTGATGTACTCCTCCCTTTGCAATCTTCATGATTTTCAGTATTTTGTTTCCAGCAGCATTCTATCATAGAGTGACCAAAACACAGACCAAGACAAGAAGGCAGGAAAACTGTATGTCTCTGTCTTTCAAAGTTATATTTCCAAAGATATATTTATAAAGAAAATATATAATATTAATAATTATAACTCACAATTACTGATATGTGGACAGGTTCCTCATGAGGCCTCATCGTGTGGTCAAGAGTGAAGATTCTGTACTTCACTAAAAGAATGATAACATAAAAGGAATATAAAATGTCTTTTTTTTTAAAGGTTCACCGTTAGGTAAAGTCTGTAGAATTGCTTCATTTATTTTTTTTAACTTTGTTTTTACCTCTGTCTGTTGGGTTATAAATTGGCTGAGCTGTCTGAATGAAGATGTAGCCCCTGTGTTTTGACACCAGAACCCTTGTTAACTTCCTGTTGGGTGTGAAGGATTGGCTCTCTGCCACGAGCATAACGTAAGAAGGAAATTGAGGCAATCTTAACAAAGAATCCATGTTTAGCTGTAAAGACGTAAATTATAAAGTTAGGGTAAAGTGGGTAGTTGCTACTCTGTTCTGTCTAAGCAACTTGAGGCAACTGTTGTTGTGATTTGGTGCTATATAAATAAAATTGAAATGTCTGTATTGTTTACTTTCTGGTGAAGTTTGCATACCTTGAGCTTAACTAGTTCTGTCTTCTCTCTGCATGAAGCATTTCCCTTCTCAGACAAAATAGTATTAGAAACCTCATCCTCCAGGTAGAGACTAACAGGTCTGTTACAAGTTTCCATCTGGACAAATACTTTCTCATTAACACCCACATGAAACACATTTGGGGCTGAGATGATGAATCTGCACACAAAAATGAAAGATAGTGTTTGCTGCATCATTCATTAATCTATTTCCCATTAAATGATTTTTCGATAACTATGCAATCTGCAGTGCTGCATGTTCAGTATTATCTACAACATGAACTCAAGTTGAGTCTTAGGAAAGATATATGGGAATACTAATACATGTAATTTATTTAATCTATAATGTCAATCTTCTATATAACAATAATAAATGAGTCAACATCGCATTAAAACATCACATTTAGTTCTTCCTAAATTTACCTGTTTTGCGCTGAACACTCCACGATCCATATTAGGAGCTGTATCACAAAAATGTGGCACATCATCGCGCTGCTTTGATTTCTTTGCCTGCTTTGACACAGACTTTAGATTAACTGAGGTTTTGTTAGTCATCCACCCCTGTATTTCACAACATTTGGATCTTATCACTGCCCTCCCCCTGGTTTGTTTTTCCAGCTTGAGCTGAAAAAACATCTATTGCATCTTAAAGTGATAAAACTACATGACACTCAAGACATAATATGATAACAGTTTAATACTACTAGATGTAGCATGTGTCCTGATGTGCGCAGATGTGTAACGTACATGTGATTTCCATAGTGTGAACATTTTGGTGTTAAAAATATACTTAATCTGTACAGATTTACATAAAACATAGATTTTAATTTTGCATATTACAATAGACTCTCAGGCCAACATTTCTGAGCACAAGATGTTTAATTTAAAAAAATCCTTTTTATATCCCTGCTTGGCTTGCTGCCTGGAAAGTGTTTATTCCTTTCTTTCACAATGTGTAACCATCTCAGTTCAAGCCAGATTTCCCGCATGTGATTTACAAGAAATCAAGTTCCCCCTCCCATACCTGTCACACTAAACAAATGGTTTATAAATGATTTACAAATAATCAGTTATGTTCATCATTATTCTTGGTAACAGCAGCTTCTTTTCTTTGAGCAAATCAGAGTATTTTTAATCTCCTATTAATAATAACTAAAGTGTCCCATTTAACACTGTACATGATCCATATTTGTGTATTGATCGTTCCCCTTTAAACAGCCAGTCTTTTGCAAATTGAGTGGCTCTGGTAATAATGACAAAGACTGAGATGATATCTAAAATTTTATTTTTCTACACAAACAGCTTGATAAAAGAAAATATTTCATTCATTATATATTTTCTAAGTCAGCAAAGCACATTGTGACATTTTATGTTAAACATCATTATTATAGTTATTAGATCAATTTAAGCTTAAAACATACGAACAATGGAATTAAATCAAAAGTTCAACTTAACATTAATGCAGCATTATATTCACTCGCACAAACGACTCTTGTGGAAATATAAACACAAACATCCATGTAAATATTGAATACCTTAATTCCGATTAAATTTGTCAGGTTAGTATAATGTTCTCCTAAAAACAAATTATTAACACAGACTTCTATACAGATTTGTAAAAGAAAAGAAAAAGTAAACCCCACAATAATTACATGATATGCCACAGTCCTGCCTCTGAAGACTTAACTGAAATTACCAAAAGTGACTTTAATTTGAGAACCAAGTTCTTGTGGTTGTTATAACTCTAAATAAAAATGCCAATAAAGTTCAAATATAACATGACTATCACTTGAACCATTATAGCAAATGCCTTAATGGTCCACTTGAAAAAGTAAATCTTTTGGGCATTTTTTGGCCTTTAGAGTTCATTATTTGTTTTCACTTGCTCTAACTATACATGCCATGACTGGTTAACTTCGTGAGATGGAGAGTCATCCAGAACAGAGCAGGAGAACAGTTACCATGAAGTCAAGTCTTTGGACAGTCAGTTAATTCCTCTGTTGACTTCTGCGCTATTGCAGGAGGTAGAGAATGAGAGTTGGGAGCATGATGTCCAGCCACAACTCCTGGATATGGATATTAAATACAAGAATTGCGTTTGGACAATCAACACCAGACTCCCTGTCAAGTTTTGGTTGAACAGTCACAGCAACCTTTAGGCTTGGGATTCAGTCCTGCAGTGGATGGTTTGATAAAATACCCTGGAAGATTAATTGAAACACATAGAAAAATAGCTATGATAAAATGTGCAGAGTTCTTTCAAAAATTTGTAGCCTGTCAGCAGACTGATAATTAAAATATAAGCCATGGGTAGAAATGTGGTATTGAACTCTCAAATGCTTCAAAAATGTTTAAATATTCATTTTTTAAAAAATCTGTGAACCAGCTTATTAATGAGTTAAAGTGAAAAAAATTAATTATTCCAATACTTACATAATGCACCATCAACAATATAGTAATTATAGTCCCAGCGAAGTTGTTATTAATCATGTATCCATATGCACATGGAACATTAAGCTATTTTTTCTTACTTTTTGAGGGTGTTTTTAATAAATATTTCTAAGTCCGCTTTCCTCTGCATCCATCTTCCACTACTTCTCGTTCATTTTGCCTGTCCCTTGTCCCCCTCTCTGTCTCTTCACCGATGTCCATCTCATTTCATGCAGGAGTGAGGTTACCTAAGAGACTGGGCTTCAATGAAGAAAATCTCCTTTTCTACAATTAAATGTGAAAGTGACAGAAGGGTGGGATCTGCATAGGGCTCCACACTAACATAAGGTATGGAGAGAGAGGAAAGATAGGGCAGTCAAAGGCAGGTAGTAAGACATGAAGACGTGAAATTTTCTTAAATTTGAATATCAAAAATATTGCCCAAATTGAAGTGTGTTTGCTGACCACATCTATGGATGAATTTTGGATAAACCTTGCACTACTTTGCAGAGATTGCATTGACTAATTGCAATGTTTAGTTGCTATTTTAGATTTATTGAACATTATATGTATAGTTTTTAGACTAAATCACTAGATATATTTTTTGTTGTGTTACTTTCCACACACTCAGATTGCTTTGTAAGTTTCACATCTCACACTTGAATTGGGATTAGGCCAAATTAGGTTGCATTGCACTGATCGCAGTGGAAATGCATCATGTTTCACCATAATCTCTTAAAATTCAGAGGGAGTGACCAGTGGTTTAGGATGGAGAGATTTGCACAAAAGGGTGTGGCGTGGGAATGTTGCCAAAGGTCAGGAGTGAGGGTGAAAGGTCAGGGGTCAGAGCCAGCTGGACAGCACACAAGAGGAGATGAGGGTGAGAAAAGGAGGGGAGGGAGTAGTCCACAGACTGATTGACTGACTGCGCCCTATTGGAACATTAACATTGAACTGATGGGAGACTCACTGACCAATGGCTGATCAGGGAAAACCTGTGACACACTTGTGTAATGATCCGTAGAATTGAGAAGTGACATGATTTTCATCTTGGATGCAAAAGCAGTTAAAAAAGATATAGCAGTGAATTTCAAGCTGCTATTTACTGACTTTATGGAGTTATTGAAATCCACACTGCAAATGTTCTTAGATACTAATAAAACATAAACCAGTGCTAACATTCTAGAAAGGTATTAGAAAATGTAATATTTGCAAATGAATGCATGTTTTCTATAATTTAGTAGTTTAGCTGCTCATCGTGGTGCATGCCTAATATCACTATTTGATTTTTAATGTTTTTTAATTGACAGTAGATATAATAAATTATAGTATCAAGCACATGATATTTCCTGTGTTGTATGGTTTCATTTGTGATATCAAGGAGCTATATAAGGAGATATAATCATTTATAAATTGATAAAGAATAACACAGGTATTTGGAGGGATTATTTATTTACTTAAAAAAATAAGACATTTTGTTATGTATATAAAAACAGATAAACATACAAAACATACTATTTTGTATCAACTTCTTTGACATATGCAATTCTGCTATAGATAAAATTTATATACAGTTTATCATATTGAATAAGGCTTCATCATGTCCTGCTTCCATGGTTTATCAATTCTCTGTGTACCTCAAGGGTAAAGGAAGGAGGGTGAACGTCTGTATTGTCCGGCAGCCTCGCCTCTGTCAGTGCGCCCCAGGGTGGCTGTGGCTACATTGTAGCTTGCCATCACGAGTGTGTGAATGGGTGGATGACTAGATGTGTAAAGCGCTTTGAGGTCCTTAGGGACTAGTAAAGCGCTATACAAATACAGGCCATTTACCATTTACTTTCTTTTCCTCTTGTTCGGCCGGCTGGGTGAGGGATTAAACGATGCCTGCTCTTGTAAATGACACATGTAGAAAATGTCATATTCATTAAATGCAAAGATTAAAAAACATTTTCATATCTATTTAAATTCAATATTAACAACAGAGGAGGCAGCTGTATTTCAACAGAGATATGATGTCATAACTTAGCATTGAAACAATCAGGATCACGGCCCCCAAGGTTCACTGGATTGATGGTGTAACTGAACACAGCATGAATTTTAAACCAAGGGGTGCACATGTCAGTATAGGAAAATGTGTTAATTTTTTCATACAGCACAATGAAAATGTTAACATTTGCATTACATTAAGAGGCACTGGCCCTCATTCATCCAGCACATGTGTTGCAGATAAAATTCAGTTTTTCTGTCTCGGGCAAACCTACCCACTGCTGCCCCCCAGTGGCCTCCATGGCACCACTAACAGCACTGCCATAATCCCTTTGAGGTCCTTCTCCTGGTAACCAGTTCTGGTAACAGCTAGACGTTGACCTAATCCAGAACCAAAAATTAAATTGAACAGTGTAGCGTAGACCCAGCCACACATAGGATGATGTAGCATTCTTTGCCTTTTGAGCAACCTGGTCCTGTATGTTTTTGGTCTTAATGTCAACAAGATCAAAATAATGTTTCCTGCAGTAACTCAGAGCTTCAATCCATGTCATGTTTTCTTGAATTAATATCATGTTTCCTTCTGGAAGAAAACGTGAAGAGAATTACTTAATTGCATAATATGTAATGCAAAACAAAATCAAAGATGTGAAATTTTAAACATACCTGGGTGCAAATTTTGACTGATTACACTGGCCGTTACGATTGAGGAATGTGTGGTGTTCTGGGCTAAAGTCCCTATGTATGCTGTAGTGTTTGGGGTTGAAGTCTCTATGTATGCTGTAGTGTTTGGGGTTGAAGTCTCTATGTATGCTGTAGTGTTTGGGGTTGAAGTCCCTATGTATGCTGTAGTGTTTGGAGTTGAAGTCTCTATGTATGCTGTAGTGTTTGGGGTTGAAGTCTCTATGTATGCTGTAGTGTTTGGGGTTGAAATCCCTATGTATGCTGTAGTGTTCTGGAGTGAAGTCCCTATGTGTGCTGTAATGTTTGGGGTGGAAGTCCCTATGTATGCTGTAGTGTTCTGGGCTGAAGTCTCTATGTATGCTGTAGTGTTCTGGAGTGAAGTCCCTATGTGTGCAGTAGTGTTTGGGGTTGAAGTCTCTATGTATGCTGTAGTGTTCTGGGCTGAAGTCCCTATGTATGCTGTAGTGTTCTGGGCTGAAGTCTCTATGTATGCTCTAGTGTTCTGGAGTGAAGTCTCTATGTGTGCAGTAGTGTTTGGAGTTGAAGTCTCTATGTATGCTGTAGTGTTTGGGGTTGAAGTCTCTATGTATGCTGTAGTGTTTGGGGTTGAAGTCCCTATGTATGCTGTAGTGTTTGGGGTTGAAGTCTCTATGTATGCTGTAGTGTTTGGGGTTGAAGTCTCTATGTATGCTGTAGTGTTCTGGGCTGAAGTCTCTATGTATGCTGTAGTGTTTGGGGTTGAAGTCTCTATGTATGCTGTAGTGTTTGGGGTTGAAGTCTCTATGTATGCTGTAGTGTTTGGGGTTGAAGTCTCTATGTATGCTGTAGTGTTTGGGGTTGAAGTCTCTATGTATGCTGTAGTGTTTGGGGTTGAAGTCTCTATGTATGCTGTAGTGTTTGGGGTTGAAGTCTCTATGTATGCTGTAGTGTTTGGGGTTGAAGTCCCTATGTATGCTGTAGTGTTTGGGGTTGAAGTCCCTATGTATGCTGTAGTGTTTGGGGTTGAAGTCTCTATGTATGCTGTAGTGTTCTGGGCTGAAGTCCCTATGTATGCTGTAGTGTTTGGGGTTGAAGTCCTGATGTATGCTGTAGTGTTTGGGGTTGAAGTCTCTATGTATGCTGTAGTGTTTGGGGTTGAAGTCTCTATGTATGCTGTAGTGTTTGGGGTTGAAGTCCCTATGTATGCTGTAGTGTTCTGGGCTGAAGTCCCTATGTATGCTGTAGTGTTTGGGGTTGAAGTCTCTATGTATGTTGTAGTGTTTGGGGTTGAAGTCTCTATGTATGCTGTAGTGTTCTGGAGTGAAGTCCCTATGTATGCTGTAGTGTTTGGGGTTGAAGTCTCTATGTATGTTGTAGTGTTTGGGGTTGAAGTCTCTATGTATGCTGTAGTGTTCTGGAGTGAAGTCCCTATGTATGCTGTAGTGTTCTGGAGTGAAGTCCCTATGTATGCTGTAGTGTTTGGGGTTGAAGTCTCTATGTATGCTGTAGTGTTTGGGGTTGAAGTCTCTATGTATGCTGTAGTGTTCTGGGCTGAAGTCTCTTTCTGTATTGTAGTGTTCTGGGATGAAATCTCTATATGTTCTGTAGTGTTTGGGACTGAAATCCCTGTCTGTGTTGTTGAGATCTGGGCTGAAATTCCTCCCGGGGTTTTTAATATAGAGTCACCACCTGTAGTTAAATTCACAGTAGTTGCAGGAGGTGGCTGTGTCAAAGATGACATTTCTGTAGTTGTACTTTGGAGATGAGTACTTGATGTAGGTGACATAAACTCTGTGGTATTTGGTGTTCTCACTCCACCTGCAGCTGTTCCTTCTGTTGTGGTAATGGTCCTTGACTGTTTGGTAGCAGCAGCTGCAATCAAATTAATTTGAAGTACATTTGTCTCAATTACAGGTCACTGTCTATTGTGAATGGCAGTGTTGAAAATGATTTCCCTGATGTAAAAGTGAGTAATGAGTGGACAGATATAGATTGTTGTGTCTTGTGTAATAGAAAACAAAAAGTTATAATATAATTTTGCTGACATAGTAAATACATACAATTTATAAATAAATAACACAAACTTACCCCCATGGCAAACAAAATTGAGTTGGTTACTGCAGCTTTGCTTATTCCACTTCCCATTATCTTGAAATACTGCAGCAACACAATCCTGATTTGGAAGATAGCTGGGCTGAGAAGCTCTCCAGAAACGAAAAGATGAGTTACTTCCATCCGACCATTTCCAGGGATCTTTGAACAGCCCAATCCAGACAGTTTGTGATGCAGACACGTTGAGCACTGCCATATTCTCTGCTTCAGAGTGTATGCTAACTAGATCAGATGGCAAGCCCCTGCAATGACTCTGAGCATCCCACCACGATTTGGACTCATTAACAAAAATGAAATCACCAGTATGTGTCCCTGTAATGTAATTAAATGTATTATTATTAGTATTATTGTTATTATTGATCTCTGAAATAAATTATTGTAATTTTACTTACCTTGACAAACAAACTTTCTTAGAACTCCACAGGCACTGACAAACCACCCACCAAATTGATCCAATGCTGCACATTCTTCTTGATTATTTGTTATTACTTCTCCTGATTTCCACTTAAAAAAATCTGTTAATTGACCAGGCAAAGACCAATGCCACATCCACACAGCTCCGATCTCCAGTCCTATCCAAGTGTTTTCAGTTATATTTGAAGCTAAAGAAACCAGATTATTCATATCTTCTAAGTTGTAAATTGTTGCTAAATCAGTGTACATATCTCTGCAATAACTCTTGGCTTGTGTGTAGTTCTCAGTGAGAGTAATATGGTGAAAGTCTGAAGATCCCAGTGTGAAAAAGCAAAAAACTGTGGAAGTACAGAAAAAATATTTCTTTTTCATCATGTTATGTTTAATCAAACGTTATATAGCTAAATTTATATAAATTGTAAATACAAATGTATCATACTAACCTGACAAAAAAGTCAAATAAGCAGCAGAGGTCCTTTTCATCGTGGTTAGTCTATTGTTTTCAGTCATGATGACAAACTGCAAAGCAACAAGCCAAAAGATGTTACACATATAATACTGCTCACCATATTGCTCTGTTCTGATCAGCTGCTGCTCCTATAAGGTGCAAGCAGTTTCAGGCAGCACAGTGTTTGCAGGAGGAATGCCACCTGGCTTGTTAACAGCCACCTTCTCACCAACTAACAAAAAGCAAAGCAGTTTTTCAAGTTTATTTTGATTGCCTGCATACTGTAGGCCATATGAGTTTTCTTGTTTGTTGAGATGAATTTATATGAGAATATTCACCAGGTAGGTCTAGAATGCAGGTGTCAATGTCTAGTTGTTCTAACTGAAATAAAACAAATTTGTTTTGCTTGTAAAATGTCCTGCAAATGGTACAAAATAAACTGAACCTCAGCTTTTGAGGTTTTAGGAGGCAGTGCAACTAATTCATGAGAACAAAAGTGCAAGTCATTCTCCAGCCCAGGAGAAAAAACGTTGGACAAAAATGGTCTTTAGAAGAACAGAACACTGTGTTCAATATTTTGAATAGTGGAAAATATTACTGCACAAATAAATCACTGGTGCAAGAACAAGTTGTGCAATACTGTATATACCCCTTCCTTCTGTCAAAGGGAAAACATTCCAACTCTTTTTGTAGGTGTGGCTGTTTAAAACAGCTTGCTCAGATTCTTAAATAATAGCATGCCATAATTGGGCTACGCGAAAACACACACAGTTTCTGGCTGAATTTACTACTGTTTACTTACATTTTTGTTTACCACTCCCCCTATCATACCCAAAACAATCACTCGCTTGTATTTGTGCAGGTATGAAATGTTCAGTGTTTCTTGAACGCATCACGGATGGCCTTTTGATGTCGTGTATTTTTGGAGCGTAGTGTGCTGAATTTGATAACAGTATATATTGAGAAGATAGATATTATTTAAACTCAAATACTGCATACAATTGTGACGCGATAATCGCCAACCAAATTAGCTGTGATTAAATACTAAATCAAGCTGAACCTCTGCAGCGGGGGTGTCATATGACGGTGCTGTTATGGGTGGTCCCTTGGGACATTTTGGCTCAAGTCGATTGTGGCACTGAGCCATCATGGCCTGTAAACAACAACAGCTTCTGACCGAAGCAAACTGTGTCTGAGACTCGGCCTTTATCTAGAAGTGATTCTCAACAATGCTTCGAAGGTGTGTCTGGTATGTAATTCCAATCTTCCAACAACCATGAGGTAGTTGTGAACAGTCGCTTCCTTGGGGTATTACCCCTGAATCTAGCATCGAGCTAATGTTGGCTATATTAGCCGTAAATTAAGCTAACAAGCTAATCTTAGCAAATGCAGGTCGAGCGGATTCATTTGCGGACTGTCGATTATTATGCAACATTTTTAGATGCGAAACAAGGTCTGTTTGCTATATCCCAGTTTTACAAAAAACTACAGAAGGTAGTATCACTTAGACGTGTGAAAACCAAAGCTAATGTTTGCTAATGTTGTTGTATAGCATGGATCTTTGAAGCCGAAGATTTGCAGCTAACGAGCTATCGATAAAGGCAAACTCCGACATTGTGTATTTGTCGTAATTAGTTAGGCGTTGTAGTTTTTACAGAATACGGACAATGTATTTGCTTTTTGTTCTAGTAAGGTCTGGTATGTACTTAATAGTGACTCGGCGGTAGCGCTGCTGCGTACCTTTAGCAACATTTTGGCAAACATGAAACGCTAACGCACACTGATTAATGTAAGCAAATATTTGTACGTACAAACATTACCTGCCACGAGAATTATTTCCCTTTTATTTGTCCAGTTTTTTGAGGAGGGGTGATTTGCTTGCTTGTTTGTTTTTTTGGGGGGGAAGATTTTTGAGTTCAACTTAGCTAAATAAACGGACCTTTTTATGTTCAGTGATTTATGGTTATAGATTTGTACGTGGCCAGCTAACTCTATGGGCAGAAATCTGTGCCATCAGAAACTAAATTTGAATAAGTTAAATTTGAATTTGAATTGCTCAGATTGAATCTGAATTGTAACTTGAATAAATGCTTTTGAAAACGGAATTTGAATTAGTCTAATTTGAAATTGAATTTATATTTTGAAAATGATCATCACTAAATTGAAATTGCATTTTATATTTTGAAAATTAATTGATTTGCTTTGAAACGGCATTTTATCCTTTAAAAATTCAGCTCTCGAATAATTTCAGATTCACTTTTCACCATTCAGTTTTCAGGTCTACAATTCAATTTCAGTTCCAAAATTCAGTTTTTTGAAACTTACATCCGGTTCCGGTTCAAGAGCAGATTAATAGAACTACGTTTTACTAGCGGACCCAAAGTGTTACTGACGGGAATCTACAGCGTCTTGAGCTTGTCAAACATCGTAATGGAGCAGTATGTTTTAAAAAAAAAAAAAAAAAAAAAAAATCTAATTAAGCATGCACTCAGTACCCTAAGAATTATTATGGTAGTTAAACACAGTGATAGTTTTATATCATATTATATCACTTCAAACAGAGGTGATCCAGTAATGCTGCACTAATGAATTAGACTAACTATTCACTTTAGCTAAAGAGTTGGGATGCTGTGTAAGACATAAATAAAGCTAAAATACAAAGGTTTGGACACCGTTTTGCATGTTTCCCTACTGTAGGGGTCTCTGCAAGCATACAGAGGGGGTACTCTGAGAGGGTACAAGATGACAACTTTGGAATTCTACTAGAAACAGTCGATCATATTTGTTTGTCAAAGCTGAATCCAGGGCAAACTACGCTAAATTAGCGTTTTTAGCTAGCAGCTACAATAAGCATAAAAGTTACCTTACGGCAATCATTTGTTAACATGAAGCTTGTTCTTATACATGTAATACATTTATTACCAACCTGAGAGTTCATCCGCTGGTCATTCGATATGACGAATGACTTCTGAAGTCTTAATTCAGCTCAAGACGCTGTAGATTCCCGTCAGTAACACTTTCGGTCCGCTAGTAAAACGTAGTTCTATTAATCTGCTCTTTAACCGGAACCGGATGTAAGTTCCAAAAAACTGAATTTTGGAACTGAAATTGACTTGTAGACCTGAAACTGAATGGTGAGAAGTGAATCTGAAATTATTCGAGAGCTGAATTTTTAAAGGATAAAATGCAGTTTCAAAGCAAATCAATTCATTTTCAAAATATAAAATTCAATTTCAATTTAGTGATGATCATTTTCAAACCATAAATTCAATTTCAAATTAGACTAATTCAAATTCAGTTTTCAAAAGCATTTATTCAAGTTACAATTCAGATTCAATCTGAGCAATTCAAATTTAATTTATTCAAATTTAGTTTCTGATGGCACAGATTTCTGCCCATATAACTCACTTATGGAAAATTGGTTTCTCTGCCACTTAATGCAATCGCAGCTATAAGACTTCCACTACTTTATTTCTGAAATGGGAGAAATAATGATGTAATCTTGGCAAACGCTCAACATTTGAGAACTGAAAGACACCAAATGTGTAATGATTAACAAAATACACCCCCCCCCCCCCCCCCCTCGTTTTTTCCTTTTTTTTTTTTTTTTTTTGAGAAGTTGCAACCAAATCATGTTTGGCAACTTTAGCTCAAAATAATAATTGTCAAAGTCAGTCTCTGTTATCTTTTAATCAAGATCGATCAGAAAGGTTTCCATAGCTTATTATATTCCTTTTTTTATTTTTTTTTATTTTTTTATCACTTTCAGATTGATATCCTTCGAACGGGACGTTTTTCTTTTCAGCGGGCAGCTTACAAGCCATGTCCTCACAGCAACCTAACAGCTCAGCCTCCAACAGCCCCACCAGCATCTTAGGATCTCCGTTTTCAGTCATCAGTCCCTCACTTAACTCCCCAGTGGTGCCACACTCTCTGGGATTTGGACCCATCAGCAACAGTCAGGTAATTCATATGCATGAGGGTGTATGTATTGTACTGATGTCACAGTGCACTTAACTCTTATTTTTAATTTTGTAGCCTGAGAGCCATGATGCTTGTTTAAACTGGGCCGAATATACACAGCCACTTAAGGTACACTGTAGTGGGGAAAAAACAAACACTTTACTGACTATTTACATTACTCCACTTATAGAGGCAGGCATTTTTGAATAATGGCTCCTAACAGAAGGCGTTGTAAGCAAAAATTGTCACAGTTAGTGCTAATAACAAAAGGGCATTTGATTATGAAAATATTTCTGTATTTATGTGAAAAAATGAAAATAACTAAGAAATAGTGTCTGTCATAAGCTGTGTAGGATGCACCGCTGGATATTGCAGAGTAAAAGTTGTTAAATCAGTAGCTGTGACTCTTAGTATTTCGCTGTTCACATGACTTATGCCATATTATGTGGAAAAATCAGAACAACATAAGATACCTTAATTAGTAGATATACATGAATAGGTGATGGTGAGAAACTCAAAGTTATAGTGTGAACTCAAAATTTGGAGGTTTTTAGTGTAGCACATGATCAATTTCATCTAGAAACAGCCATCAGGTTTTTGTCATCCATTTGGGGTATACGTGTTTTTTCCCAGTGACCAGAGCTAAATATCCACACTAATTATCCCAGTTTAAATGCACTCACAAAAGTAAGAATGAGTCTCGTATCAATTTGCCTTCTTGTGGATATAATTTAGATATTTGAAGATATTTTTGAAGGAATAAACAGTGTTTTTTATTTTGTTTTTGGGTTTTTTCTTTGCCTAATTTTGACAGCCCTAGCCTCCGGTTATTCAAATTGGTGGAAAATACTGTCTGGCCATTACATACAAATAATGACATTGTTACATTGTTTCCCTTGTTTTATTTGGTTGCAATCGTACCCAGATTTCATCGTCAGCGCCTATATCAGGGATGCACTCTGTCAGCAGCTCAGAAGACATCAAGCCTCCGTTTGGCCTGAGGCCCATGCAGGCTCACAGCCCGGGAATAATGTTGTCTCAGAAACGACTGTGTGTCATCTGTGGGGACCGCTCTTCTGGTGAGTGAACTTAATCAGCACAAGGTAAAGGACAGAAGTGAAACATCAGCCAACGAATATTTCAACCCATGATAACACTTTCATGTAGTGGATCTTACTTATTATGAATGATAGCAAAAAGTTTCCCCAACTCATACATGCAGGTTGATGTTGTCTTCCTTCCAGTCTTCTCATTGGGCCGTAACGTTCGTTCCCCCCCCCCCCCCCCCCACCCCCTTATGTTACAGGCAAGCACTATGGAGTGTACAGCTGTGAGGGTTGCAAAGGTTTCTTTAAACGAACTGTGCGAAAAGACCTGAGTTACACCTGCAGAGATAACAAAGAGTGCCTGGTTGACAAACGCCAGCGCAATCGCTGCCAGTACTGCCGCTACCAGAAGTGCCTGGCCATGGGAATGAAGAGGGAAGGTATGCAAAGTATTAGAATATTGCCGTAGAGAGCTTGTTTGGCAGTCAGACGGTTTAGCAACGCGTTTTGTTCTGACTTGTCTTACATGTAACTGTACCCACAGTGATAAGTCAAAATGTTGTATGTTAGCGGTAAAAAAAAAAACTAGCTGTGAATTAAAATTTCATGAAGTTATTAATTATACAGAGTTAAGCCTAAATAAAACAGTTTAAGTAAATGTGGACTATTGATAACATACATTAGGACAGACAGGTTTGTTGGGGCTGGTGCAACTAACCTGTCTCCAATTCAAATCTTTCTCCATCTTTCACTAGCAATCAAACTTGTAAAGGACATAACAGAAGATGGAAAAGTTGAAGGATGGATGAGTATGACATTGAATTCTTGAGGATACTGTATTTTAATGTCACATGGAGAATTAGAAATTGTTAGAAATGCAAAGTTCATGACATTTGTGTGTGAATTTGACCTGAGAATGATGGAATGATGGAGAGTGATGACTGCCAAATGTAGTATGTGGCACGTATGTGGTCTAATAAACAGTAATCCAAGGAGTTCTAATTTTGGTTGCTGTTAAGGGCACAGATCGGATTCGTATAGCTGCAGTTTTCAGTGTCTGATTGCCTAGTGATAATGGCAGATTATCCCTCAGTGTCAGCATTTTAAGAAGAGTCCTGGCTTGTGTTGCTTATACTGCTTCAAAATTACTTAAGTTTTAAGTAATATAATACCAATACAACAATTCATAGTCAGTTTTGAAAATTCTGGAAAAATGGGGCGGGAGGAAGAGCATGTGTGAAAACCTTCAAATTAACTTGCACGGCTGCTTGACTGCTTTAAATAGAGAAAGATTATTTTGAGTTGGTCCAAAACATTTTTTTTGTTTTTGGGTTCAAAGGCTTGTATTTGTATGTTTATGCTTAGCTTCATTCTTGTGCTACATAAACCACTCTCTACTGAGTGAGCTTCCACTGGTGAACATCCACACAGATATTATATAGAGTCGAGTTCTGATTTGACCCTAAGGTTCTGAGCAGAAAACCCTAATTTATTTATAGTTTGAACTTGATTGAACATCTGGTTGTACACATTAATACACAACAGTAGATAATTGTGTTTCATTTCCACTGTAAATTAGATCCAGTGAACTTGTCTTCATCTTTAAAACATGATGTCTAACCAGATTCTTTACTTTAGCTTTGAACACTGTGAGTCATATTCTTCAGCATGCACTAAAAACAAATATGTAGCACCGCATTGTTTAATTTTTGCAATGTGACTAAAAGAAAATTAAGCATGTCTCAGACTGATGCTGAAAATCTAGTTCATGCATTTATTATATGTAGGCTGGGCTATTGTTATTCATTATCCTCATCTCACACTAAATACTCCCAGAAAGGCCTCAAGTAATTCCAAAACACAGCAGTGTGAGTGCTAACTGGGACTAAAAATATTTCTCTCATATTAGATTTTCTTCATTGCCTTCTTGTCGAATCCAGAATTGAATTTAAAATCCTTCTCATATACAAAGTTTTGAATGATCATTTCCCATCATATACTGCCCCACCCTGGGGTTTCTGAAAGTAAAATGGGAGACAGAGCTTCAGCTATCAGGCCCCTCTACTGTAAAACCAGCTCCCAGTTTGTACTGGGGAGACAAATGCCTATTCTTTTAAGATTAGATTTAAAACTTTGCTTTTTGATCAAGTTTATAGCTGGGGCTAGAACCCTCTCTTAGTTATGCTGCAGTAGGCTTAGGCTGCTGGGGAATTTGGGCCCTGAACCTTTCTTCTTTTCACTTTGTGTGTTTATACATCACTGTTGCATTTAGAGGTTTCAACCAGCAGCAGTAATTATTAAACTGTGGCTCCCTCCCACGGTGTGGCTTCTTTGCTTTCTCCCTCTGCTCCCTTTTCTTTGTCCTCAACCCGCACTTTGGTGCCTCCGCTCACCCCCAACCAGTCGCAGCAGGTGGCTGCCCCTCCATGAAGCTGGTTGTGCCAAAGGATTACTTCCTTTTAAAAAGGAGTTTTTCCTTCCCAGTGTCACCAAGGGCTTGCTCATAGGGGGTCGACTGATTCTTTGGGTTTCCTTTGTAATACTGTAGGGTCTTTACCCTACAGTATAAAGAGCCTTGATGCGACTGTTGTTTTGATTTAGTACTATATAAATAAGATAAAGTAAAATTCAATTGAATTTTGGGTCCCACCACTCAGTTAAAATTGATAACAATTCACTACATTAAAAGTCATATACATCTATATTGCTCTTACTAAGTTTTGTCTGTATAGCAGACTTTCTCAGTGCATCAGAAAATGATTGCACATAGTCAGAACACTTTGCATTTTAACTCTTACAAGCATCATTGATGGTCTGTTTGTGTGTTTTGTGTGATGCAGCGGTACAAGAGGAACGACAGAGGAACCGAGAGCGGGAAGGCGAGCTGGAATTCAGTGTTGGAGTGAATGACGAGATGCCTGTGGAGAAGATCTTGGAGGCAGAGACGGCTGTGGAGCAAAAGACTGAGCTTCACTCAGACGGAGGCTCTGCAGGAAACTCGGTGAGTGGTTGGAACGTAAATGCATTTACATGGCAGCACTATAAACAGAGTGATAGCTATGTTTATTAAGATGAAAGCTTACTAAAATTACTGGAAGCATTGATTGTCTTTTTTTGTTTTGTTTCAGCCACATGATGCTGTTAGCAACATCTGTCAGACTGCAGACAAACAGCTGTTTGCCCTGGTGGAGTGGGCAAAGAGAATCCCTCATTTCTCTGAACTGCCCCTTGATGATCAGGTCATCCTTCTGCGTGCAGGTATGAACAAGCACACACAAGTGATCTGATCAGCTTTGATGTTATAAGTTTATCAAAGGCACCATACAGTATTCTTCTGAAGTGGCCAAATATGTCCTTTTATGCTGGTTATTGTAATTCTTAACATACAGTTACATTGCTATCTAAGTTATTGTTGTTTGGAGCCGTTTAATTATATTTGTGTACTTGAATACTCTATAAATTGCATACCTTGCAAAAAATTGCAAAATCGCAATAAATTGCATACCCTATAAAACTAAGCAGTGCTAAGAATTAGTGTACGAGAATGTCTAGTAAAAACAAAGTGTAGAGGAAACTTAAAAGGCTGTGAGTGAATGACCACATTTCTGCCCAATTTTGCTGAAATGTTTTAGAAAATATTTTTGAAGTAGTGACTGTTCCTAACTCCAGTTGTTATGTGTCTGGTGATTCCCCAGAAGGGTTTTTTGCCCAGAAAGGAAAGTGGCAATAACAACTTTTTTTTTTTTTTTTTTTTCCTTTCCCCCATACGGAAAGTGGTTCAGAACCCTGAGGACATAAATCTCACAGCAGCGGGGATGGTGTATACAGTTGCACTAAACTGTCTTTGTATTATTGCCTACAACTTAAGGGAGAAAGGACTCTGAGACACATGAGTCTTTGTTTTAAATGTCATGATGAATTAAAATCTTATTGCTTTTTACATATCTGTGTGTAAATGGACTTAATTTCTCAGGGTGGAATGAGCTTCTTATCGCCTCGTTCTCCCATCGTTCCATTCCGTTGAAGGATGGAGTTCTTCTTGCCTCTGAGCTGCAGCGCGATAACGCACACAGTGCAGGAGTTGGAGCCATTTTTGACAGGTACATTGATGGAAGTAAAGAATTGCCAGGATACAAACATATAAGCTGCACTTGACTGCAATGATTTGTGTTATAAAAACGTATTGTCTAATTTGACTTTTGTTTTTGATACAGAGAAAGTGTGCAGAGCGCAGAGGTCGGCGCCATATTTGATAGGTACATTTCCTCTTGTTGTTCAGAGTGTCTTACACAGTGTAGGCTCAGTGTTTTTGTTTAATGCTTTGAAACCTTGCATTCTTTCTCAGAGTTCTCACTGAGCTGGTCAATAAGATGAGAGATATGCAAATGGATAAAATAGAGCTGGGCTGCCTTCGAGCCATTGTCCTGTTTAACCCAGGTACTTAACATGGAAGAAATTAGAAACATTTAACTATTTCTTCAAAAAATGTTTTGGGCTTTTTTAATTTTCTGCATTTTTCATGTAGATGCTAAAGGGCTCTCCAACACCGGTGAGGTGGAGCTCCTCAGAGAAAAGGTCTATGCATCATTGGAAGCTTACTGCAAACAGAAATATCCAGAGCAGCAAGGAAGGTAATGGTCCTCTGCTGTAACAGTCTTTGTTGTAGTCCTGTCTCGTACATTTTGATCTTGTTAAGTGAGATGATGTCCTCTCTGTTCCCTGCAGGTTTGCTAAGCTCCTCCTTCGACTGCCAGCACTGCGATCTATTGGCTTGAAGTGCTTGGAGCATCTTTTCTTCTTCAAGCTGATCGGTGACACACCTATTGACACTTTCCTAATGGAAATGCTTGAAGCTCCCCATCAGTTGTCTTAGATAAGAAGCGTGTACTGTGGTTAGATAGCTGAAGCCTGGGCAGCGGGCGTGGGACTGGAGTGGCACTTTAAGTTCTTTGAAGATTTGTCGATTTGTCTCACTGCTGTCTGCGTTACACTTCTTTTAGTGCGGCACAGATTTGCGCTTTAGACCAAACCCAAGGCTTGGCATGATCTACAAGCTGGTGCTATATGTTTAATTAACTTCATGTGTAACTATGGGTAAACACAAGTATCTTTTGAAAATATAAACATTTACATATTTCCCTCACAGGATAAACTATAATTTGGATATACATTTTTGTATAAACTTTTTAGACACCTCAGATTTTAAGATTGTTGTTTCTCCAAATGATGGGATACATGAGAGGACGGCAACCAGATTCTTTTCTTAACGCGTTAACGACGCACCCTTTTTTATAAATTTACACTCAACTCAGATCTAAAAGTGCATTATTGTACCAAACGACAGCTTTGAGTTTACTTGTATCCATTGCACATGATAAAATCCAGCAGTGACCCTGAGACAGAAGACAAGTGAGCAGTTGAAACTGTCAGGCCAGACTCGTACTGCTCATCAGGGTCAGCTTTATGTGTCTCATATACATATATATGCAGAGTATTGTTTACTTTGCCATTTAAAAGAATAATTATGTTGGGGTTAATGATTAGACTTTTCTGCACATTTGCAACGTGCTGTTTCTAAACCATACATTTAACAAATGCCTGACCTCTGAATGGTCAAGTGTTTGTCTTTTGGTGCTATTTCAGAGATGATTATTGGCGCAGATGCACACCAAACCACAAACCTATGAATATATGCAAAGCTAAAAATTCATTTGTCAATCTTTGTTTAAAATGTAGCAATACAAAATGTTAAACTAGGTAAGCCTGTCAGTTTTTCAGGGGTTTTACAAAGAAAATTATGTCCTGTGGAAAGGGAAGACTCCATTTTGTAATTTATCTTCACAAATCTAAGGTACTGTGCAAAAGTAATTGTTCAGGGACAGTGTATATTGATAAATTTGAACTATGATCAGGAAATACAAGTTCTATAATTCTTATTTACCCTTTTTTCTGTTTTCAGCTAGTATAAAGCAGAACGTGTCTTGGGTTGCACTGGATTTGCTGAGACAGTTTCGGCTTCTTTTTTTTTTCTTCTTCTTTTTTGAATGCTTGTTTTTCCTACCTATCCTCATCATCGTGATGTCTCTGCATTTTATTGCAAGCAAACAATAATCGCATTTAGCTCCATACCACCTGTGAACAGACATGAATTTTAAGTCCAGATGAGTGGGCCGTATGTAAACACCAGCTGTAATGGTAAACGTGTCACTGACATCTGTATGCTCTTGAACATAAAAGTGACTTGAAAAATGGGTTGTGTGGACTAAAAATAAACAGGCTTAAGTTTTTCTTTCACATGCTTTGTCTGGTCTAAACGTGACTTATTTCTGTATTCATAGAAGAAAAGGTGGCAGAAAGAAGTTGATGACAAAAAAAAAAATTGCATTTTGCCTTTTTATTGTAGTTGTTACATAGTTTTTGCTGTGGGTATAGATGCAATTGAAGCCTTGGTAGTAAAGCACTTTAGTCCAAGTTCCACAGTGATGTTATGGCACAGGCAGCAGTGTGTGATGGGCTAATGATAAAAATATAAGTGCAATTAAATCAAAGGCTTCCATCTGGATTTTACTGGAGTAACTGGTAAAGCCGATCGCTGGGTGTTCATGTTACAGTCTGAAGTGAAAATCCTACAGCTCTTAGAACCAAAGTGAAACCACCTCCTGGATTAAGCAGAAGTGTCACTTTCTTTTAAAACCATGCATGGCTTGGTTTTCTTAAATTATATTTTGAATAACACTGCTTTTAGTCTATAATACACTATTCTACACATGGAGCAAAAAAAAAAAGACAGTTATGACATGTACATCTGTTTACAACATTCCCCTGTATTGCTTCAAACATGTTTTTGCTCTTGAAAAGTCAGTACAACCCGGGAAACGCACTGAGCTCCCAGCTCCTCCTGTAACTGCAGTTTTACTAAGTGGCATGCTACACATCGAGTCTAAGGTGCTGAAAAGGTTCCAGTCAATTCAAAACAAAATAAAAATGGAGTGCTCATTTGATTTCTTTTTTTATGCAGATTTATCACAATGCGCTAAATTATTTTCTCAATGGCTATGTTTCCATCACAGTGAAAATTAAAAGTGAATAGAGATCATTATGAATTCAGTCAAGGCCATTCCAAATTGATTAACAGCACGTGGACCTCTAAAATATTCAGTTCAGTACAGATTTTGATGTTTTAAAAAGTCTATAAATTAAAAAATTTTATGTGCTTCCTAACTAATAATTATAAATGTGCCCCCTGATGGTTTGCATTCATTGAGAATTAAAAAAATACACCCCACATACCCTGAAAATGGCAAAAATGGCCTGATCTCTCTCTCTATAATTTTACCTACACTATGAATGGAGTGAACCTAAATGAATCTTACAATAAGGCAACAGGATAACAGCTAATGTGCATAGCCAATCCTTAAGTTGTCATAAATATGTTAAAGCTATCTTCATAAACTACTTGATCCAAGACATAGCATGGAACCAAAAAAAGTAATTCTGCCATGACAAGTTTAAAAACACTGGTTAAAAATAAATCACAGCTCAAGAATGATCTACACTGCAATATTAACCTCTGCTCCCTCCCTGCCCCACAGACCGCACATCTGTAGCAACATTTTCGTTATTATATGTCCCTGAAAACATCTTAATAAATAGCTGTCTCTGAAAGGCACTCTGAAATGTGCAGCTCATAGTCTCTACAAAATAAAACGAAATAAACTCTGTGAAGATTGCTCACTTGTACTTCACCTCACTCCAGCTGTTCATCGGTGAGAATAGATCACGACGGTGACGATGCGACTTCAGTTCAAACTATAAATGTTTGCATCGTTAGCATTAGTCTGAAACTAGTGGGATTGCCAGTCAAACCTGTAACGGAGCTGTTGGCAATCGCCTTTCTCTCTTCATATCAACTTTAAAAAATATCTGCGCCGTTTCTCTGATGAATTCCTTCTTATTTAGTAAACTAATGCACGCTTGCCTTGGATATGTTGACTTTGATTAAATATTTAAAAACTGTGCTACTGCTGAATTGCTGGTTAACTGCTGAGTATGTTCTCAGATTCAGATGTCTGAATGGTTAATCAGTGTCAAGGATCTCACTTTCCTTTGAGACCCAACTTTTACATCCAGTGCAATTGTTCCTTATTTGAGCACCTTCTTGAGCAAAACGAAACACAAAACTACCACAGTAGTATATAACAAAATAACCCTCTGCACAAGGCCATCTATTCAATAGATGAAATGTCTTTTTTGTCATGAAAGCTCCTGGGCTGAAACTAAACCCAAACACATTTATTTGAACTGATTTTCTAGCCCTCTCAATTCACTGAAGGCCACGGGGATTAAACTGCCAACTGTTTTGACTCCCTCGGCCTTAAAAAAACCAAACATTTCTGCAGGTGTTTGTATGCAATATCACATTGAAAGCATAACTGTGATGAAGCCTTATGAAAGCAAATCATGTGTAAACTGTGTTTAACCGGCAAGGGCAAAGCTTAGTGGTTTTAATGCAGCACGCCGTTTCTGCTCCCTCTGCCCATCAGTTCAGGAATAAAATCCTGTTCTCCCTTCTCTTTCGTTAGGAAGCACTTGGTCAAGTCCAGACATACAAAGATGAGATCAACTCATCAAAGCTGGGGTTGGGGAGGGGGATTTTAGTGCCAAACCGGAGCAGAGTAGGTTGACGGGTTGGGTCTTTATGTCCTTATGGGGGGTTTGGGGCAGTGAAAGGGCTTCCAGATAGCGTGGTGTCCCATGGGGGTCCAGCTCACACTTGCATCTCCGAACCATTAGACAAGCCAAGAGCGTTTGCCTCCTCTGTTGTCAAACCATTCCTCAGTGTCCTCCTCACTGTGCACACAAGAGGAAAATTCAGAGTGGAAACATAATCGCCTATCATGGAAAAATGTTTTGTTTTTTTGCATTATATGAGTTTACATATGGAGCTGATTGGAGCTTTCTGCTCTGTGTATGATAAGAAATGAGGCAGCTCGCCCAATATTTGACACCACTCACATGATTTTCGATTGGCTCGGGATCGTCTCCTCTCCCGCGGCTGCGTCCGCTGGCTGGGCCCCTGAGTGGCTGACCTGACAATCCTCTCCATGATCTCGTCTGCTGTGTCATCTGTGCAGTTTACTGGGTCGTCGTTGGCAGAGCACCATGGGGCAACACGACCTAAAACAACACAGTTAAAATGGGTAAGCGAAACGTCTGATGGTACCAAGGTAATAGCATCTCATAATATTCTTTAAAGGGCTAAGTCATTTAGTTAAACTACAAGCAGGCTTAACGACAGACTTGATAACCTGTAATTGTAGTTATTTCTGAATTCAATTAACTAAACTTGAGGCATCTGGCTCTGTAAATCTCAGAAATAGCATGTCTGAGCAGATATTTGAACTCAGTAGCATTACCTTGGCCTGTAGTACTAATGCAAATCGTTTTTGATAGTACTTTTAGTTTGCATGCTTACTTTCAGCAAATGTTGCTACAACATTTAGCAACATCTTGTAAACAGGATGTCATAATAGGCCCTTGAAAAGCCTTCAGCTGGCATTTTGGATCAACTGAAGTAAACGTAAAACAGGAAGATGTTCTGCTCCTCTTTTATGTCACACTCACATTCCTCCCACAACCCTCCCTCAGCCTGGTTTTACCAGTTTATTTGTGTTAAAAAAAAAGTCTTCGTCCTCCATATGCTTTGTCACTGAGGATCACCAAATAATTTTGTATTCCTCTCCTTAATTTTGTAGTCTGTGCCATGTAATATAAAGCCCCTTCACTATTGTGAATTGGTCTTATGTAAATAACATTTATTTGTAAAATCCAAAACTTAACTAAAGATTCATGGATGACCATTCCCTGCTATAATGTCTCCCCCCTATAACTGAATTGCTGCTTACTGCCTTGAAATGACTGATTAAAAATGAACTGAAAAATAATAATAAGCCATCTGCCTTGACTGGTTGGGGTGAGCAGAGGCACCAAAGTGGTGTATAAACATAGAGATTGAAGAGATTTGCTGCTACATTGCTAAATAGTCCTAATTAAACTTAGGTTTTAGGTAGAATTCCTTCAATAAAGATGAAACAACTGTTACTGTGTTTGACTTGAATAATGCAAATCTAGTTTTCTGGATGGCAGTGGTAAAAATAAGGAAATATTTAAAAGTGTAAAAGCACAACACGTAAAGGAGAAGAACCTCTGGTGCTACTGGCTCTGGTGCGTGTTCGAAGGCCCGGCACTGTGGATGATCCACTCTCTCCACTCTGCAGGCTACTTTTTAGGACGGCCTTCATGTTCTCGTGTTCTGCTGCATCTTCGGCACTCTGGACACTCTGAGGCTGACTCTCCGGTTTGTCTGAAGGGGCTCCACCAAATTTACCACTCTACAGCAACAGACGGGCACATGAGATTGTGTTAGCAGTATAATGTGACTCATCTCCACGCTCTGAGACCTTTTACGTATGAAAGTCGTCACACAGGTAAACCTTTACAGGTGACAGTGCTTTCTAACCTAAAACAGGAGCAGTTAGGCATTTCAAACACTCCACCCACAACTCTGAGATACAATCTTTTTTCTCCCTCAAGACTGGTTCTTGAAACAATGCTGACATGCCGGGTTCAAGAATTTCATTATATTTCACCTGAGTATCTGTGAGTTGTTGAAGTTAGATTCAATCAACAGAACATATCATGCAGACACTTCTTTCTGTCCATCGAGTTTCCTCATCCACGCTCGGTCTCTCTTACACACACAGCCTGTCAGTGTCACAATCGACTCTGTTTTTCCTGATGTTACAACACTTGGTGTTTTCCAAAGTTACAACAGCGTGTCTAAAAAGACAGGGTTAAATGCAAACACCCATGCACTTGTCTGCAAACACAATTACCTCACTATCATTGTCATCTTCACTCTATGGAAAAAAAAATAGTAAAAATTACATTTTTGCAGACTTTAAAATAATAGTATAAGTTTTTATATACGAGTTTTAAGATAAGACAGTGGTGCAGTCTTGTCACCTAATTTTTAGGAAGAAAGCAAATACCAGAAGTCCTTAAATATTTAAACACGTTCTTTTTAATACCTGCATTTTCGTGAGACTTTCATCTCCTAGAACAGGAATGCCAAACTCATTTTACATCTTGGGCCATAATTAAGCCCCCTTTTATCTTAAGTGAGCCAGACTGGTGGAAATACCCTTTCTGTCAGTGTAAAGTAGTTTAACTGTGCATTTAATTGCTGAGATATGTCAATACAAGAAAAAGAAATGCAGTGTTAATATCTCAGTTTTTCAACATGATGAAGAAATGCTGTTGTGGTTATTGAAAGAAATGAGTCAGGATGACTCTTTGGGCTTAAATTGTACAGAATAAATATATAAAATTACAGACAATTCTGGTAGCTCAGTATTAAGTGGAATGATTTGCTAATTCACAGAAAATGCCCTGTTTTACTTATTTATTCTACTGCTGACACATTGTGAAATAAAATAGAAATGTCTATAGTAGATAAAATTACTATAGACTTCCCTGTCATGGTTTCCTGTCAACTTTTTATCAATTACTTTCTTACTGCAGCATGAATGGCTTTGGTCTGAGGTGTTTATCAGTAGGAAAAGCTGTACAAGTCCTAAAAATACAGTTAAAAGTCTAAAAACTTATTCCATCCTTTACATTTGACAAATATGTCCAACGGGTCGGATTGGATCGTCTGCCGGGCTGATTCTGGGCCCCGGGCCTTATGTTTCACACCCCTGTCGTACACCATAAAATCATCACTGCAGATTCAAGCTGTGCAGCCCAGAGGAGCATATTTGACTGAATTTCTTTGTAGGAGTGTGAGCTGAGGAGTGGGCCATCCAGAAATCCAGAGTTTGAATTCTCACACAGTGATTGAATTAGGGACCTTTTGAAGAGCGGGTGTTCTTGCCAGAGCCCGCTGTTGAGTCTGCTCTGACAGTCCGGGGGATTTTAATCATGCGGTGAGGTGTTTGCTCTGGCTTTTCTTAGCTGGCTCCAGCTACAGAATAGGATACACTAAAAACAATTCACTGATTGTTGTTACAGAAACCTATACATGTGAATACCAAGGAGCTATACCGATGTCCTTACAAATGCCGCATTTGGCGCTTTAACCAGATTAAGGATATAAGCAGCGTCTAGGGATGGGCCGTATTGTTTCTCAGAAATCAGAAAGCTCAAACTAAACAAAGACGAGGTTTATGAAATGGAAAAATGTGCGTGTAGGTCGACTGAAGACGACTTACATCTGTTATCATTTTTCCCCTGGTCTTGTTCCTCTCTCGGTGGTTGGCCCTCTTCTGTTTCTGCTGCAGCACGCGCTCTCTTGTCGTGCGATATTCTAGAGCAAATTCGCTCAGTATCTTGCTAAAGCGGTGTATGCTGACGTCACGTACTGCATACACCGGATGGCCCAAGAACAGCAGGAAAGCATGAAACCTGGAGAAGAGTAGAGCGACAATGCATCATTATACATGCTTTATCATTAACGAGAATTCAAAATCTGATTACACAGTTATATTTCTAAGATATAAAAATTCTGGAAAATGCGTAAGGAAAGCTTTAATGTGTAAAGGATTATCTACATGTGAATGCACCTGTTGATAATTCTTCGATGTACAATCTTGAGTATGATGATCCTCTCTGCACAGTCTTTGAGGAAGTCGGACATTTTTTGTTTCAACGCTGGTTTCATCTCATGTTTTGCAATGACTTTCAGGTGATCCCATGATGCTTTGCACCTTCTCTCCATCTGGGCCAGATTGTCTTGAAGCTGGTCAAAGTCCACCTAACAACCAAGACAGACTTGAGGTGATGTGGCATTGGCATTTATGTCTACTAACAACAAACTATTTTAGATTAGTTGTTAAAGTGAAATTTTAAACGGAACCTTGGTCAAGCGGGTAACAGCGCCAATCTCAGAGTAGAGATCAGTACTGTCTGGAAACTTCTCAACCACGATGGAGCAGGCGTGGTGCAGCAGAGATTGCTTATGAACTGTATCCTTCACCTCAGGGACCTTCTCCAAATAGTTCAGCTCAAAGCCTTTAGCCTAGAGATATATGCAAGCACAGGAGCACTCTCAGAGTGTGGGATGGAAACAATGGTCTAAAATTAAAATCAAATGCTGCTACTCTAGGACCAAAACTGCAGTGAACTTCCTCTTTGGCAGAGTCAGGGGAAAAAAAGGGAGTTGAAAAGAGCTAAGAGTAGATACGTAGATTCATTAGACTGAAACTACACTCTATTTCAGGGCTGACTGATTATTCTGCTCACCACAGCGAAGCTAAAAAGCCAGAATGAAAGACATAATCCTAATCCTAACGGGATCTCCCCTTGTTCTCCTGCCAGCTTTAAATGGCTTACTGCAAAATATAAACGTGGCCATTATTTACGGTAACTGCCTGTTTTGATGTTGATGACTTATGTTTCCCCTTTGCATGTTTGGCTCGCATATCCCAGAGGTTCATTCATAAATACACTTACTCACAGCTGCATACACACCGAGGCACACGCAAGGGCAAAGAAACACAGATGACAAAGTGAGACAAAAACAAAACAAATGAGGGAAAAAAACAGAGACACATATGCAGGTTCACACATAAAAAGGCCAGACAGAAAGAAATTCTCAGAAATCCCAAAACCTTCCCTCCCCTTTTCTCTTTTTGACACACACACACACACACACACACACACACACACACACACACACACACACACACACACACACACACACACACACACACACACACACACAGAGAAAGGACCAGGTTTAGCAGAGGCCTTGACAAGTGTTTTTACTGTAGAAGGACAGTATCTGGTGCAGTCAGGCACGCAGAACTCTTGCCAAATCAATAGGCTGTCAGAGGAGGTGGGGGGTGAGGAGCACTGCAGAAAATGTACAAAGCGAGTAAACGCTACAAACGACTTGGAGGTTTACTTACATTGGAGCCATTGAGAAAGTTGCCAATGGCAAGTAACGTGGTCAAAATGTATCTGAGTGTCTTATTTTTTTCCAGCTGATCCATTCCTTCCTTCAAGTCCTGCAAAGGCTCTGCCACTTCCTAAAAGAGCAGGAAAATACAGTCATGAAGCACATGACACATCCCTGCATGCCTATTTTTTTTCCAGTGAAGTCTGTTCTTCTCTCATCATACAGATGTACCCCATATAGGAAAAACAAATCTTGTTTAAACTATTCACTGTATATAAAAGGCGGATGAAGTTTGTGGACGTCAAAAGTGAAGATAGTTTGAAAGTGCCTCAAACCTGCATTCTTTCTAGTGGCCAGCAGGGGGAGACCACTGGGTGCAAAAGGAAGTACAGTTGTACTGAAGTCTACTGGAAAGCTGTTGCTAAGCCAAGATAATCACCAACTGGCTGTAGCTTCATATTTACAGATTTCGTGCGATAATTGCTCATATTTCACTAACTAATCGCAAGCATATTTCCTAATATATCCTTTTTAATTCACAAAATTAAATTTTATTATAAGAAAATTAGAAGCAAAAATGAGATATCATGCACTTTTGCTACTGCTACAGGCATGATTGATTCTGACCTTCTCAATAATTTCATAGTCCATCTTGAATGCCCACAGCTGCAGGCGAGCAGACAGCTCTGTGATGGAGGAGAGGGTGAGAAGGAACTGTTCAGCGCTGCCCAGGGGGATAGCAGGGTTGACCAGCTGAGCTTCCTGGATCTTTTGCTTCTCCTCCTCTGTGGGGATCATTGTGAGTATTTTCTAGTGGCAGGAAGAGAAAAGTTGGGGAGAAGGTGGGAAAACAGGCGTATAATACCATTTAAACACATTGATTTTTTTGTTTTGTTTTGTTTTTTTTACTGTAAATCAGAGTAAATAAAAGAGAAGATTCAATTCAAAATTGCATGAAAACAACTCGAAATCAAGCTGATGATCACAATATATCTTAGCATCTCTGTATTCTGATAAGCTGGGGAGTTAAGATGAGTGGGAGAGAGAGGAAGAGTCCATAGGTGTGCGTCATAAGGCAGAACCTTATTAAAAAGACTTACCTCGATGCCTTCTTTGTTTAGTGCGTACTCATCAAAGTTGAGAATGGCAGTCTTGATTGTGCGGGGAGGAGGTAAGACAGTCAAACCGATGTTTATAGCATTGCTGCGCTTTGAGTCCAGGACTATGATCTCTTGCCGTTTGCCATCAACAGCTGCTTTCTACAAGATACAGAATATTACCAGTGTGTAAGAAGTTTGCAAAAATGTATCCAACACATCAACCTTGGTAGAAAAACCTCAGTTATAATTATTTTTTCTTTTTCCTGATTCCCTGTGTGGTCTGTGCTTAAAAGACTTGGAGGTCTACATGGCAGTGTTTCTTGGTGTTACAGTACATGTTTCTTAAAATGTCACAGCTTTCTGCACTTGAAGGCATTATTTTAGAACATATTTTAGTTTCCGGAGCAGGGTTGGCCCCTGAACCTACAGATTTTTGAATCAGTGGATCCTGTAATAACTCTGAAGATTTAAGAATGTGTTGATGTGCTCTGGTCCCATAGTTTACTTTAACATAGAGGTAGGGGTGACTTAATCTAAAGTCCATCTTGTACCGTGTGCTTCCTGATTTATATGAGACAACAAGCACAATTAGCACCAAACTAAATCACAAAATGATCCTTTCAAATAACCAGCTAGGGAGGAGAGCTGCTCTAATAGCAGTCTAGACAGCAATTACCTTCGTGACAGAGAGCTCCTTGGATTTGGACTCAAACAGCTGCTCCAACTTGGATGTGTCCAGTGTAACTGGCTCCAGTTTGGACCAGAGAGAATCCTTACAGAATTTATGACTCTTACACTGCCAGTCCACAGGACGAACCTCATTCCAGAAGAGACGGATGGTCTTCTTCTTCTTCTGGAAGAGAGGAATATCCCCTCGGCTCAGCTGAGGGGATGGCGGAGGGATAGGGGCCATAAATGGTGGAGGTGGAGGCATCATTTTGCCAAGGATGGGAGGAGGTGGGGGGCATCCAAACGGTGGTGGTGGTGGTGGCAGGGCGGTATTGCACGGCAGGGGAGGAAGAGGTGGTATTAGGTCACCTGACCCTGTCGTGCTGTCCATATCTAAAATGTCCATGTCATCCTCATCCTTCAGGTCGGTGAAGTCCATATCTTTGATCCGCAGCTCTCTTGGTTTGGCCATCAACTGGTCCCAGATATAGTCCGACTCTTTCTTTGGGGCTAACGTTGACGAGGCAGCGGGCGATGATTTTTCAGCCTGTTGCTGCTCTTTTGACGTCTCTGCTTCAGGTGGAGATGTCAGGCCTTTGACCAAATTTCCAAACTTCCCCGCCACTGCCCGGACGCTGCCCTGATTGTCCAGATTTCCCACCTCCATCTTTTTCACATTTTCTTCTCTGGCCTGTCTGTGAGCCTCCAGTGTGGAGATCCTGCTAGCCAAACTCGCCACAGAGTCATTCACCTCCTCCTTCTCACATTTACACTTCTCCTTTTCAGATTCTCCCACTTTCCCATCATCCTCAGCGGCCGTCTTCTGAGCATAGAGCATGTCCAGCATGAAGCGTTTCCCGTTGAGAATTTTGTTGCAGTGGTCATTCACATCTGCCTCTTTAATGCACTGAGTCCATTGGCCTGAAGGTATAGAAACAATTTCGATCAAATAGAAGGTAATATGAATAGTTGATCATCAAAGTAAGCAAATAAAATCTGCAAAATGTTTTAACTCTACCTGCTTCGATTTCACGGTTGAGTTTCACCTCCCGCTCCTCTCTCTCCAGAGTGCTACTTGTGGAGGAGATGCTGGATGCAGAGCAGTTGTCCTTTTCATTCACCTCTTCATTCTGCCTCTCTTTTTCACTCAAGAGCACACTGTCATCTACATCCCTTTCTGTCACCTGCTCCTTCTCAGACTCCTCCTCCAACTCTACTGCTTCTGCTTCTACATCCGGCTCTCCCTCCTTTACCTTATCAGTTACATCTGCTTCTTCTTCTTCTGCCTCATCCATACGCTGTCTCCGCTCCTCAAGCTTCACCTGCTCTCGTGTCTCTTCCTTACTCTTGCCTGACTGTCCAATTGAAGCCACCTCTACCGCTACCTTCTCTTCAGCAACAACATCCTCTGTCTCTGCCTGCGACGCCGCCTCAGTTTGCTGTTTGTCTGGTTCAGGGGGAGGTGCAGGGGAAGGTTCTAATACTGGTAACTCTGGTGCTGCGCTTTTTATTCTGGTCTGTGGTTCAGCATGTGGGATGTGTTCTGTTCCTGGAAGAGAAATTACGGCAATATTAAAGAAAAATGTTACTTTAAATGTTTCTGTACAGAGTTATGTGCCAACGTATAACTCTGATAGTGTTCAAGAACAAAAAAAAAGTTAAAGGAAAATCTAAAAATATATTTAAAATTGCTTCCCGGCATATCATTAAGTGTGCTGATACTGACATTCTCAGACTGAAATACATAAATCAATCACCTAATCCCTTTATACGACTGGCTGAAACACTGCAATGCTTTACAAAAAGTCTGAGAAAAATCCTTCAGCTTCAGCCTTTATCTTCAGTTTAAAGTCACCAAAGAAGCATGCTTTACGAAGATAAACTGAAGAAAAAAACAAGAAATTTCTGATTACAATCTTACATTGAAGTATCTTGAAATTACTGAGTCCATCAGCTGTTAACCTTTGATATCAATCCATAGGAGCTGAAGGCCGAGCGTAAGCACCTCTGCACATCTACATTGCAGTGCAGCTTCAGCCCAGCTTCTCCTTTTGTTGCTTTGTCTGACTTTATCATTTATATAGCGCCAAATCACAACAACACTTGCTTCAAGGTGCTTTATATTGTAACGTAAATATAGATGGTTTCCCTTATTTACTAAGTGGTCACAACAACAGATGACTAAGCACAATTTATTCGGCACAGGTTTTTGGACTGGATGCAACCCTCCCTCTTACACAGGCTTGGAACTGGTACAAGGAGTACACTAGAACCCTATATTATTTGCGTATAAGGCAAATGTGTTAACCACTACACTATGGAGCCATTAAATCACAGCAGATGGAAACAGAATTATTTTTATCAAGTTTTAATGACAGGCCAAGTGAGGGAGACAGGAGCACAAACAGCCAGTATTGTGTCCTTCCGCTGTGTCATCAAGCATTCATTCACTCATTCATGCACATATCTCTCAAGTCCTAATGAAGAATACATGTTTGACAAACAAGGTGTACCCAAACTCTGGTGTGTGATGGTGGAGGTGTCTTCCTGTGAAATCACGGATGAAGGTGTAGCACAGCGGGATGCTGAGCGGCTGGCGGGGTTTGGACTCAAACACAGAGTTATCTCCGTCCGCCCTCTTGTTGGCACTTTGGGGCGCTCCCGCTCAAACTCCTCCGCAGCTACCCGTTCCACAGCCTTGTACCTGCAGTGACAAACAGCTGCTTTTACTTTTATGTGGACACTGCGCTGTAGTTACATGAAAAGCGGTAATGGATAACTAAATAAAATACAAGATGCACAGTAAATTTGTTATGGTGATGAGGATGATGTTTTTTGGGGTAGTGACATCTATGTAAGCATAAATCTCCAGCAACTCTAACTATTGAAATATACATGACAGTTTAGACTTTAGAGGTATGATGACCTCATATAACAATGATCAAAAAGTTATGTCAATGAATAGAAGCCATTTACGTTGTCTCATTCCAGGGTAATTACGGAAAATGGAGCCATAGTCCCATTACTCAATGACTGAAATGATGACAAATCATATCCATGTTGATAAAGTTGCCAAAGTTCTCTATAAGATTTTTGGCACGAGGTAACACTTCACATGTCCCTCAAAATTGTGTAAGTTGCATTTTCAAAAAACATGCATGCCAAAAGACAACTACACACTATTCCTGTTAAACGTTGGAACAGCTTAAGGCTGAGGCAAATTGTACATCTTATATCTGATCAGATATTAAAATGCTTTTTAGTTTTTAACCTAGCTTCACAGCTGCAGCAGTGCATGCATGTGAAACCCTGAAACAAAGTAACCTCACCTTTCTTCTCTGGCTTGTCTTGCTTCTTCCCTCTTTTCAACATAATCTCGACTGAGACAGAAAGACAGAAACGGATCATGGAGAGCAGGGAGAGCATGGGCAAAAGACAGTTTAAACCTGCATTCATACTACATAAGATTTTTATTTACATCTGATATGTACAAAGAGATCGCCGTATGATGCTCCATCTGCCGTTATTCTCTTTACAGTGTACACCACTGTATGGACAAAAGTACTGGGCTGTGTACACATTAAACTTACAGGAGCTGCTGATGTTGATGTCAGAGGAGGAACTGTGCAGTTACTGGATCAGCAGAGCGTTGGACTTACATGGGATCTCTTGCCACCCCCTCTGTTCAATGCTGGATGTTCAGAGTGGACATAGATGGCCTTTTTTTACTCTTGTCAGTTCAAAACGTGAACACTGGCATCCTCGAAAGAGTGGCCTTTATGTTTTAGATGCAGATCCACAGCCAAATTTGTCCTGTTGAGGTGGCTCTTGTATGTTGTGCGATTTATGATGTGGCAGTTTGGTTTCTCCAATGTAGACGTCTGAGCATTGCTCGCCGCACTGCACAGCAATACACTGTGTTGCTTAGCTTGTGTTTGGGAGTTTTGAACCAGTGTTCATCTGAGGGTGTGGCTGGGTCTTAAGTCCACTGGGATGTCATGCTCAGTGAAAATTCTCCTGAGCTTCTCTGACAAGAATGACCTTTAAAACGACCCATTAATTCACAAATGTTTGCAAAGATAGACTGAATAGTTAGGTGCTTGCTTTTAAACACCAGTGGCAACGGAGTGAAATTAGCTGATTTCAAAGTTTAAGAGGTGTGGCCCAATAATTTTGACCATTTAGTTTATCTGGTTATCCTCACCATCACCACGTATCCTCACACTGGAGAGATACGTGGTCATCTTTAGTGAGTGAAGATGGCCTGTTGTTAACCCGTCTTTAATAGGTTCCACTGTACAGAAGCTATACATCATTTTTTTTAATGCTAAGAAGTCACATAAGGGAGGCTAACCTAAAGCGGTTCCTCTCCTCTCTTTCAATCCTCTGCAGTCGCTCCTCTCTTTCCTGGCGTCGCCTCTCTCTCTCTGCAGCCAGAGACTCCTGATGCTGTCTGTATGATAATGTTAGCAGCCCCCCTATAGCAGGTCTGTGAATCAGAGAAAAAGAGCAAATAAGATTAAATTATTGCTAATTAAGTGAATGACATATACTTTGATTTATGCATTTGGAAGTTTCTTCAAAATAAAAGCTTGACAGAGTTATAGTTAACATTAAAAATCGTTTGCATTAGCCGTGTTGCTAACCTGTCAGGTTTGGATTCTGGTGTGGAGGTTGCTGAACTATTAAAACGATGGACGGGTGATGTAGGAGTTTGGTTCTGGGATATGGATTTGACGCCAGGATGTGGAGTGCCATTGCCACTGATTCTGTCAAAAGAAAAGGAAAAAATATGTATTGTGCTGAAGACAGACGAAGACACAGAGGTGGATGCACATCATCACCACTAAAACAATTTAAGTAAATAACTTCAATGTGGCCTCTTAATAAAAACAAAAAGATGAAAAAACCTGACAAATGACGTTTTTTCAGATTTTTTTTGTAAAACAATAAATTTGAGATATTATTAAATATATTTTAGCAAGAAAAATATAATATTTATTAAAGAGCTTGCACATACTTGTGGACTAGCCATTACAAGAACATCAAAAATGATTTTGGTAATTACCAGTACTCTTAATTCCGTGCAGCTATAGCTATGTGCTCTTGCACTGGGTGGTGGTGTAATACATTTCTTAAGCACTGTATGACTTATAACTGTATAACTTAAATCCCACTAAGGCAGTTCAGCAGCATCACTGTGAGAAAATCCATCCATCAGTTATTGCTCATCCATGTCTGTGTGTGAAAACAGCTCAGCTGTAATTATTATTATTTTTGACTAACTTGCACAACAGTAAAAATGGTATCATTACATTTTCAGTAACTTAAGCAGACCCAGTCACTGTTGTGCCAAAGGTTTTATACTACTGTTCAACTCTAAAGCTCTTATATATCTTGTTTAACATTGGCCTGTTGACTCCTTGTCTTACCTTTCAGCCCAGCAGGGCTTTCTAGCAGGGCAAGATGAAGGAGATGTATTATCTGTCAGACTGAAGATGTAAGTGAGAGAAAAGTCAAGTCAGATTTGAAAGACTCCAAAGATTAAATATCTAGCTGTTAGTCACATAAAGAAGACAGTTTGAGGAAGGAGGGCTGCAAGACTACAAGACGACAGAGCAGACAGGGACGATACAATATCTCCCTCTGTCTCACTGATTAAGCGTGCAATTTAAAAAGCAAAATCTACCATAATTTAGTGTTCATTTTTTATTGTCCAGTGAACACCATTTGCTACATGCAGAGCAATGTGGTTTCTGTTGCTACAGACCTACAGACTTCAGCTTAAACATGAGCAGAACTACACAGTAACTGTAACCCACAGTAACAATTGAAACTCATTAATGCTCTGACATCATTTATCGCCTTGTCTTGGATTAACTGTGGCACAGAGCCACAATGAAAGACAGATGAGGACTAAATGCAAAATAATGCTTTCCAACATCATGGAAAAGGACGGGGCTTAATAACTTCATCGTGTAGTGCAAGTCTTCAGTGATGGCATTTCATTTTTGTACAATTATTTGTATTTTTATGATTGAAATGCTGGGTAAAGATATAGTGAGATATACACAGACAACGGTGATGGAGTGGTTCCACATTGAGAGGTGTGCATGTAAAGTAGTGCTTTCTCAACCGCAAACGACACCTGCCTCTGGTTTAAGTCAGGGGACAGAGGGATGGAAAAGGGGTGGAGAGGCTGGGGTGGACTGATACAGAGGGTGTGTTGAGCTTGCCGCTCTATTCAAAGCAAATTGGAAGAAAGAGTCAGGTGGCTGTGAGGAACACACCAAGGACTAAAGGTCCTCTTTTTAGGTGGAACGGACACAGGAGAAGATGCCCTGGTCTTGACGCTGAGATACTCTCTCTGCCCTTCAGGGTCACTGGCTTTAGGGAGGATGTTGGCCATACACTTTATGTTCAAACACATGTTAGGAGTGTCTGCTACATCTGGAACCGCACTAGGATGACAAAATACAAGAGAGTAGGAGTCGAGAGAGAGTGAAAATAATCCAAAATGGAAGAGAAAGTAGGGAGGCACTGTGTGAATAAAAATGGAGAAACTGTATCACGGTAGTTGGCCTAAAATACCTGTGAGTGCCCTGACTAGAGGAATCAGAGACTGGATGACTTTCATCATCTGCCTCATCCTCCTCCTCCTCCTCCTCCTCCTCACCCTCCTCCTTATCAGCCTCATCGTCTTCCTCTTCCTCTTCCCTGTGGTGGGCGAGGAGGGGTTGAGGGTTGAAAGGAGGAACGGGAGGATGCAGGGGAGGCGAGAGAGAAGAGAAATTGGACAAAGACAACGTGAAACCACACAGCAGAAGATGAAAGGGAGAGCACACAGAAATGACGAAAATCTACAGACATGCTTTTTAAGAAAGCATTAAAATTATTAGTGTAGAAGAGAGACATGCCTGAGAAGGTTAGTAGAATTTTAGTAATCCTGGTTTTATGACATGATAAAACAGTTAAAGGACAACTTTAATAATACCACTAATACAAAAGAGAAGAAGAGTATTTGATTTAATAAGGAGTGTTAAGCCTGTAGGATATGTTGTGTGTTTGAGCTGATAGTTTGGGGGTCGCCATACACGAGTCTGGGCCGGTTTGCTGTTTGGATCTCTCTCAGTTGTCTGGATTTCATTAACAATATGGAAAATTGTGATCTTCAAAGGCGGCTTGAATTTCCTGTGGTGGACTGGAAGAAGCTAGCTAGCATGGTATCATATGACCTGCTGGATTGAATTTAAGTTAACCTGAAGATCTGAGTGCTACCAGGGGTAAGGGGTATGCTTCTTGTAAAAAGCTTGTTAATAATGATTGGGGAGAGAAAGACAAAAAAGAAGACTACAAATAATTTCCAGTTTGCCTCCTGGAGCATGATCTAGAATAAAGAGGTTAAAGTAATGTTCATCAAAAGGATCTGTGCTTTTATCGGGTATAATCCCTTTAAGCATTTAAACAAGGCTGCAATTTGCTTCTTGCCGGAGTCACCAGATGCAGTCTGTGCAGTCACCAAGGTCTGTCATATATAAAACATGTGGCATGGTGGAGTTTAAGTTCAGTGCACGCCCGCTGAAGGAAGCCTGACTTCAGAGTGAGAGCAGATAGCTCATATCTCGTGTTTGCAAAGGCTTCCTTTTTCCTCGAGCGGCAGGAGAATGTCTGTGACAGAAAATTAATTTAAATGTCACTTTGCTGCAGCAGTCTTCTCTTTGCCATTCTTTAAATTACTATATAATGAAATTCTTTTCCTCAGCTCTGGACAGGGTAGAGCTCCACAAATGAAATATAATACACACTTTTTAGTCGGGCAGCCTTCCTGTAAAATAACTCAATGGGAATCATTTGTGATTCCTTTTTACTTGCAGCTATCTTTCAGGCTTTAGATCACCCAGCTGGATGAAACATTTAATAACGAGGTCATGGTCGACCTGCCTGTGCATGTGCTCTGCTCTAGGTCATTACTTAATAAACGCCAAACTAAATCTTTCTTTTAGTGTCCTAATTCTCTTCCACTTCTCCTCTCCTTTGCTTCTTTTGCAAACTTTACCTTTCACTGATATCTTCATGTTGGCTACCAAAGCGGAGGAAGCCACTTGCACGAGCGTGACTAGTGCTGGGTGATGCTGGGGCAGAAGCATGGCCTCTGCTATTCTGAAGCGAATGTCTCCGGCTGCGTCTTCTCTCCAGGCCTCGCCTCTCATTAGTGCCGCCGACACTGGCCCGCCGGCGGTCCTTTCGCCCACTCGGGGGCAACTGGGTGTCATCGTCACCGTCCTCATGACGGAGAGTCATCTAGGTCAAAGAGACAGCGAGTGAATAAAGTATAACAGGGATCTTTACACAGACGCATTCCCGGCTGCTATTTGACTTATTAGACACACTGAGCTTGTTTGTACAGAGATAAAGGTTTGTACTGAAGGCTTCCTGACCTCATAGATGTTGAACTGTTCCACGAGGTCGAGATCAGTGCCTTTTCTGCTTAGGTGTCTCTGGGCCGTGGCTTCGATGCCTTGCTCCTCCAGACAATCCACCATGTCATAGTAGGAGTCCTGGTCTGGTAGGCCTGCCAACGTCTGAGACACGCACAGAAGCAAACACATGCGATTTTCCATCCATCCATTTTCTTAGCTGCTTATCCAATCATTCAAGCTGTCACAGGGCAACAGGAAGGGTACACCCTCGATACTTGCCAGGGCCAACACATGATAATGAAACAATAACAAAACTAAACTGATAATTCACCTGCAGGACTGAAGCTAATCTGAGTAATAAATAATATATTCAAGTAATATATTTAAAAACGATCTGTAGCCAGGCTGTATACCTAAACACATTAGTAGTATGTAAACACATTTTTCTATATCCACAAGGATAATAAACACTGAACACCAGCAGCCCTGTATCCACACTTAAATCATTTTACACTCCTGCAGTTTATTCTTCATTACCACAGTTACTGCAATTTCATATAAGCAACATTTGCAATCCCACAAACACACAAATACAAATGACCTCTCACCTCAAAAGACTTTCTTTGTTATCTCTACATTATTCAGGTGCTGATAAAACAATCTATATACAATATATAAAGGGGGCTTTAAATGTAGCAGATTGGGAAGGAAAACCACTAGAGACAGGCAGGTAAATGCTATACTCCAAGGTAATGCAGAAATAGTTGGTTAAATAGTATCTAAATAGTATTTACTGACCTTATTGATGAGCGTCATTGCGAACACCAGCAGCTCTGTATCCACTCCATCCTTCTCATCAAGGATCTCCATGACATTTGACCACAGTTTTGTACCTGCATCATGAAAACACATGCAACACAAGTGTGTATAAAAAGAAAAGTTATTTCAAGGTTTACAAAGATGCTGAACAACTACAAAATCTGAAATCATCCATTTGATCATCTCACAGTTTGTCATAAAAACCGATTTGGCTCTGTCGCTGTGTAGCAATATAAAAAATAAAACCTTTTAAGTCATCTTATTGCGCCAGCAGACTTTGCAGTATGGCTTTCATCTTCCTCTAGAAACACAGCAGTAAAAATGAAAAACAAAAAACGGAGGCGTCTGCATGTGGCAATAAGCAAGGAGCACCGTCTCAGCCATGAAGACCAACTCCTCTCATCGGGAGACAGGGGATCATGTTCAGTCCTCTTACGCAACAGCAGAAGTGACAGAGGGATACCTGAGCCCTGCACACGGATGACCAACCCCCTGCTGTATGCCACAGCACAATGCTGAGCTTTTAGGATGGCAGGTAACTGAACCCCACTGCAGGCAGGAGATAGACTCCTTCTCAATAAGCCTCATTCCATGTGTGGCTGTGGCGCGGCTGAGAACAACTGATCGGACTGCGCTTTCTGTGTTTTACTGCTCAGGTTTCACTGAGCAGCCGAGAATTAAAACTTAATGATGATGCTATGTAGCAACAAATCCCACAGAGACTAAATATAAGGTGAACATATTCAATGATTAAATAGTAGCACACACTGTAGTTTTATGGGGAAGTAAGTGGAATTTATGATTGGCTTAAAGACTAACATATGCAAATAACTCCATTAGCTCCAACATATTACACACTGAATTCACTGACACTCTGGTTAATGCAGCAGGTTTCCGATGTTTTCTCCTTTATTAATATCTATACTATGTGAGTGTGGGAATAGAGAACGAGTCGGTCCCTCCTTTGACAGTAGTGTTGTGCATTTATGTTTGTTTCTCAGTTATGCAAGCATCGTACCCCTTTTGGTATCCACAGCGTTCACAGCCTTTATGAGAAGGGCAGCATTGGACTCGGTGTACTCGACAAACACCAGCAGCAGCTTTAGGGATGTCTTCACCACCAGACGAAACTGTGGAAAGAAAAACAATCTGTTAAAGCAACAAACACAGAGCGCACAAATTCAACTGTGAACTTAATGTTTCTGCAAACAACTATGATGAGCATGTGCAAGCCCTTTAAATTCCAGATGCTTAATGGCATCAAATGGTAAAAGCCCTTTCCTTTAGGGGCAGTCTTGCAAGGTTTTGATAAGAGTGCTGTGTGCCTCTGACAGCTCATGGGAACACACTGTACAGCAGTCAGACGGTATAAAAATGCCATAAAAATCAAAATGCTGAACCACAGATGAGCCTCAAAATAAAGCAAGATATCTAAGGTTTAGTAAATGTTTCCAGTGATTTACACCACTGTAAAATATGGAAAAAGAGATTTAAGAAAAAAAAGTAGGTGAGAAGAGTGTTATGGTTATGATATGCTGCAAAGCTGAGGTTAAAATCAACACAATGGGAGGGGTGGTGCAAAACAAGTTTTCTTTCCTGGCGAGGTGATTACAAAGACAGGGTTCAAATTAAAAGAAAAATAAACCAGACACCAAATAGTTTGTCAGTATTTACACGGAAAGGCAGGAAAGTAATTTGTAAGAACATCAAAACTGTGTGAAAAGAGAGCCAGTGCAGCTCCCTCATCTGCTGCACATTTGCTGCACATACTGCAGTCTGGCCAGTAGAGGGCTGAGGTGACCACACTGACAGCAGGGCAGCAAGTATAGGATTTTATCCTTCTCATCAGTGGCCAGGTGGTGTCGTTGAGTTGATCTTACAGGATATCTACAGTGTGGAGTCATTTTTACATTTTTTTTTTTTTTTACCTTGGATCCAACCAGCGTGTAAAGCCACTGGATCGTTTCATTGTGAGATATGAGGCCGTTCATCCCGTCCACGTACAGCATTATTTGACCAAGAGCTGGAGAAAAGGAGAGTGGGAAAGGCAGACAAAAGAAAGACATGGGAGGAAAGAGCACAGGGATGGTCAATCTTATGGTATTACAGTTGATGTTTTCATCGTTTCATAATTGTCCATCAAACCTGTCTTTGCTCTCAGTGGAATCCTGACTATGCAAAGCAGGTGAAACTTAAGTTTCACCAATGATTAAGGGATAACAGACTGTATTCAGTTTACTTTGGTGCTTTTTGAGAGATTTCAGCCCCAATATATGACAGGAGACATGACCTTGTGGTACAATACTGTGCAAAAATCTTTATATTTTGCTAGATAAATGAGGTACAGTGGTTTACTCATACGTGCAAGTATACATGGAAATTTATATGGCGAAACCAGAGTTTGTACAATTGATTTTAATGAGATTGGAAATCAATATTTGATTTACTTTATCAGAGCCTGAACTCTCTTAGGCAGCTTTCTTGTCATTTCTTTAAGGAGTCTTCAGGAATTGCTCTCCAGGCTTCTTGAAGGACATTCAAAGCTCTTCTTTGGGTTTTGGCTGCTTTTCAGTCTGTTCTCTGTCAAGATGATCCCAGCCTGCTTCGATAACGTGGAGGGGGGGCTGGGGAGGCCAAACCATGACTCTGCTTTTACTGCATTGGCAGTGTGTTTGGGATCATTGTCGCGTCAAGAATGAAGCTTCTGCCAATCAGGATCTTACCAGATGGTATTTCATAGTGGACTAAAATATGATGGCAGTTTTCTGCATTCATAATTCCTCCTCTGTAAATACTGTTGACAATGCATCACTCTATAAGACTTCTGACACTGACCTTCAGTTGAGTTCTTGTGTAATTTGGCATACCTCAGGCTTTTCTACCCGTTTTCCTCCATTAAGAATGACTTCTTGACATCCTTCCATTGAAACCGTTCACTTCTGCTGAAGATACCATTTAAAAATGTCATGCATAGGCAAAACACTGTTTCACCTCTTGAGCTGGTTGCCTTCCTTATGCTTGAATGATTCATATGTTGATATTAAGTGGCTTAACGAACAAAAATCATTGCTCTGGTCGGGTATGAGGACTGGTTTGAAAATGGTTGAAGAAAAGCTTTGAAAACATTCAGAAAACCTGGAAAACTTGTTCAAGATGACAAAAAAATATACAAGAAAATCTGCCTCCTTGCAAGCAAGCTATCAAGAAATGAGGAATGGCTCAAGACTTGTGCACAGCACTGTATATAAGACCAAAAATGTACACTATCAGATCATTTCCCCCTGTATTATTCACACATTCTCTAATTCTTTTTTATTTTGGTGAAATAAGACAATGATCTTCCAACACTCTAGTTTTATATATGTAGTAATTGTAGTAAATGTAGTAGTAATTATATATGAACTGTACATGCAAACTGGAGTTGCTGTGAAAATTGAAAATCTCAACAATTAGGTGAAGATCTTAAAAAAAAACATCACTTGTCCACATTCAACTCTCAAGTTAGTGGACACAACTGGGGGCAGTATAACTGAGCAGAGTGCCTCAATGGAAGCTGACATGACTTCTATCTGTAACAGGATACATAAATAAGAACCTAATCAGAGCCAAGGGATCTCAGTGGGGGGCAGTAAAAGTGTAGGGCTTCTGTTGAAGGAGATGGGGGAAGGGAGATAAACATTACAGGACAGGAGTGGAACAGACAAAAGCACCATTTAAAATGTGGTGGGTGTTTTTGTTTTGTTTTTAAAGCAGCATCTCAGAGGAAGTCCACACATGTAGAAGTAATGCTTTCATACAGAAGACCACAACAAGATGAGTTCAGTTTGAACCCACAGAAACTTTACATGATACATTAGCTGACACGGGGGGAAGAGCATGTGATGCATTAAAAGTGGAACATTTTTGGAGAGCCTGTTTGACTGTTTCTTGGCAGAAGTTAGAGTGTTGGGAGGTAATAATACATAGGAGAATATTCTCAATAAGTCAAGCCATTGGTGTTTTTATTCAGAAGGATCATATATATAAAAGTGATCAGATATATTAGCAGCTGTGACAAAAAAGCAGAGAAACAGGTGCTTTGAAACTGTATACATTCACAGATTTTGATCTAATCTCTTCTTTGTATGTTTACATCACTTTCTTATAACATGTTATGATGACAGGCTGCACTTTCTGTTATATACGTATAAATTTCTTCATGCAGTCTTCTAGAGCGGCATTGAAAATCGCGAATATGCAGCTGATAGGCCAAAATTCCCAGGTGCAGCTGCTGTGTGTACATGATGTGTGAGAGCGTGTGGGTGGACAGGCCCTGTGTGTGTCTGTGTGTATGTGCTTGCTGTCGGCGTACTGCAGCGGCAGCAAGCAGCGGTGGCGACAGTGCATCTTTTATAAATTGGGGTTAAGTACTCGCAACATGTCAGAACAGAGAAACGGTCCTTTCCCACTGCGAGCTCTGGGCGTTGTGTCACAGCAGACCACAATAGAATGTGTTTTTGAAAAAGCGATTGACTATCGGTCAGTGCAGGCCAGAGAGAAACCCTCTGTAGCTCTCCCACCAGACAGCTTTAAAGAGATCATTTACAGCACACTGTGAGCACAGTGTACAAAATAATGATGCACAGTCAATTTTTATACAAACACAAAACAGCCTCAACTTTAAAGAGCTGTGTGGCATTAGCAGACCTGCAATATCATCACTGCACACTTATCTCTTGCGTGCACCTGTGTACGGTATCTGCCTTAGTGCAATGTGCTTTTAAGAAATTCCACTGAAAACACGCGTCTTTAATGAGACTTTTAAGTGTCATTACGCAACACGAATGTTCAGTTGCTGACAGATGAGACTTTATCTATCCACCACAAAGCGAGCAGGCTTTTAGATCACGCTGACATGTTATCACAAGGCAACATTTAAAGGTTTTAGCCTATAGAACAGAGGTGCCAAACATAAGGCCAGAATCGGCCCGGCAAAGACTCCAAACCAGCCTCACTGCATGGAAAATGTGAAGGCATATATTTTGCACTGTATTTTGCTACGTTTTACAGCTTTTATGACATTCATTGACGTGATTAAGAGAAAAAAGAAAACAATTGAATGAGAGAAAAGTTACCATTTTTTTCCCCACTATCTACCATAGAAATTTGTGATTGAGTGACTGGTGTGGTTGAAATTACACTTCTTTTTCTTACAGCGGCTTGCAAAAGTATTCGCCCCCTTTGAACTTTTCCACATTTTGTCACATTACAGCCAAACATGAATCAATTTTATTGGAATTCCAGGTGAAAGACCAATACAAAGTGGTGTACACATGAGAAGTGGAACGAAAATCATACATGATTCCAAACATTTTTTACAAATAAATAACTGCAAAGTGGGGTGTGCGTAATTATTCAGCCCCCTGAGTCAGCACTTTGTAGAACCACCTTTTGCTGCAATTACAGCTGCCAGTCTTTTAGGGTTTGTCTCTACCAGCTTTGCACATCTAGAGACTGAAATCTTTGCCCATTTTTCTTTGCAAAACAGCTCCAGCTCAGTCAGATTAGATGGACAGCGTTTGTGAACAGCAGTTTTCAGATCTTGTCACAGATTCTCGATTGGATTTAGATCTGGACTTTGACTGGGCCATTCTAACACATGGATATGTTTTGTTTTAAATCCTTCCATTGTTGCCCTGGCTTTATGTTTAGGGTCATTGTCCTGCTGGAAGGTGAACCTCTGCCCCAGTCTCAAGTCTTTTGCAGACTCCAAGAGGTTTTCTTCCAAGATTGCCCTGTATTTGGCTCCATCCATCTTCCCATCAACTCTGACCAGCTTCCCTGTCCCTGCTGAAGAGAAGCACCCCCAGAGCATGATGCTGCTACCACCATATTTGACAGTGGGGATGATGTGTTCAGAGTGATGTGCAGTGTTAGTTTTCTGCCACACATAGCGTTTTGCATTTTGGCCTCATCTGACCAGAGCACCTTCTTCCACATGTTTGCTGTGTCCTCCACATGGCTTGTGGCAAACTGCAAACGGGACTTCTTATGGTTTCTGTTAACAATGGCTTTCTTCTTGCTACTCTTCCATCAAGGCCAACTTTGTGCAGTGCACGACTAATCGTTGTCCTATGGACAGATTCCCCCACCTGAGCTGTAGATCTCTGCAGCTCGTCCAGAGTCACCATGGGCCTCTTGGCTTCATTTCTGATCAGCGCCCTCCTTGTTCGGCCTGTGAGTTTAGGTGGACGGCCTTGTCTTGGTAGGTTTACAGTTGTGCCATACTCCTTCTGTTTCTGAATGATTGCTTGAACAGTGCTCCGTAGGATGTTCAAGGCTTGAGAAATCTTTTTGTTGCCTAAGCCTGCTTTAAATTTGTCAATAACTTTATCCCTGACCTGTCTGGTGTGTTCTTTGGACTTCATGGTGTTGTTGCTCCCAATATTCTCTTAGACAACCTCTGAAGCCGTCACAGAGCAGCTGTATTTGTACTGACATTAGATCACACACAGGTGCACTCTATTTAGTCATTAGCACTCACCAGGCAATGTCTATGTGCAACTGACTGCACTCAGACCAAAGGGGGCTGAGTAATCACACACACCCCACTTTGCAGTTATTTATTTGTAAAAAATGTTTGGAATCATGTATGATTTTCGTTCCACTTCTCACGTGTACACCACTTTGTGTTGGTCTTTCACGTGGAATTCCAATAAAACTGATTCATGTTTGTGGCTGTAATGTGACAAATGTGGAAAAGTTCAAGGGGGCCGAATACTTTTGCAAGCCGCTGTATGTTACGATATCTCAGGTTTTAAATGTGTAGGTAAAAATCTTTGATTTGATAGATGGAGGCGTTTCATTGATTACACCTTGAGGTGACAGTTGTTGTGATTTGACGCTATATAAATAAAGTTCAATTTAATTGGTCCGGCCCTCTTAACATCAACGTGGGCTGTATGTGGCCCACCATGCAAAACGAGTCTGACATCTCTGCTACTGAGAGCCAGTCACTCAAGCAGTCAACCGCGCAAAAAACAATCAGAATAAATATCATATTTGAATTTAATTTAGCGAACAGTTAAGATATGGAAATGATATGTTACTTGAACCATTATGTGGCGCCAGAAAACACACAGCCATTACCTTTTTTCTCACATTCATTAAAACTGCTGCTTCATGAAATTATTCATTGCCAGCGGCCTCTTGATGTACGATTTGACTACAAATCCAAAAACCGCAAAGACCGAATGGTTAGGTAAAATGATACTGTAACTGTTTAGAAAAAAAATTAAATTACCTGTCATTATGGGAAACCTTCATATTCTGGTCAAATCAGTTAAAAGGAGACATTTAATTACTCTCCAAACAATCACGTATGCGGACTGCAAATGAAAGCGATTTACACACACTTTGCTTTAACTAGTCATTTAACGGCCCTTTAAGAATTAGGCTGCCTGCTTCTTACAGTTTTAAGCTTTGAAACTGGGATGAACGTTTGCCATACTTCCCTAAGTGTTGGCCCAAAACCCAGGGTTGTTTTTAAACTGTACAACAGACAGTCATCTATAACTTTAGAAGAGGGTTAATAAGAGGAACATGTGAGTCCAGAGTCTGTAAAGGACTCTCTCCACTCTCAAGCACTGATTTGGGGCCAACAATGTGGGCCTCCATTTATATAATCATGAGCAGCTTTACCATACCTCACACAAAGCGCAACAATAACACTGCTAACTCCCTTTGTATGTACTGTATGTCACGTAATAAGATGCTTGCAGACAATGAGCTCCCTTCAAAGCACAGTGATTAGAGTTAAGATGCATGCCACTGGGGAAAAGGACAGCCAGGGTAAAAAGGACAGCTTTAAAGAAACTTTGAAGTGTCGAGTGAGCAGCCTGTCATCGGTGCAGCACTCTTACACTCAATTTATTTCAACATGCAACTGCCTTAAGAGTGAGTAGAACATTTGGACGACACAGAGTTGCAGCAGGGAACCACAGACTAGGAGACTGGAGGAGACAGACCCTGCTCCCGTGTCTCAAATTCTGAGAGAAGTACAAAATCAAACAACTGAAGTCTGGTGGAAGTGTTTCTTCAGGGCCTCTCCCTCTCATAAACCACAGCAATTATCTTCCACAGCCCCAGGAATGTGCAGGAAGGGCTGCTCCGTGACCACTGCCGAGGTGAGAAGCAGTCTGAGGTCTGTGAAGTCAGCACCAATGCAAGCCAGCTGACGTATATGTTTTTTAAAAAGACAACTTTATCTATAAGGATGCAAGAAATCAAATGAACAACTTTCTGTTTACAGTAAAAAACTGTCCACTTCTCTCCCACTTACCACTCTGACCCGTTGGTTTCATTTACATTTTGGAATTTATCTAAACTGGGTCAGCCAAACTGTCTGTCAGTGTGCAACATTTATTTTACCAGGACTTTGGGAATGGGGCCAAATCTTTAGCCCCTACAGTGCAACATGGAGACTCTTATCTTGCATTCTGTGCATTAGCCAGATGCTGCGCTTAGATTTCTGAGGTGTACTTCCCTGTACCCACTGTACCTGGATCGCTGTATACTGCAAGGCCTAACAAAGGTTTTTTTTTCATCTAAATTGATTTTCTACTATGTCAGATTTTAGTATTCACAGAGTTATGGAGATTATTACTGAATACAGACTTGCAAAGCCACTATTTTTCCTGTTGTGACTCATAAACAAATCAGGAGTATTTCCAGCAAATTTGTATAAAGGGTTTATTTGGAGCAACCTAAGATGGTTTTACATATTTATTGGATGATCAGTTAAAATAAAAGATCTAAGTGCATATTAAAAGCAGCAACAATCAACAGTTTATCAACAGTGGATCACATGACTCATTGAAAAGGTCTAGTAGCAATGAATCTATGGAACTCGGCTCTAAACTTTATGGAACAGCTCTGTTTTCACCCACGGGAAAATGAGTTTGCTTATCTGCTCATTTTAAGAAACTGGTATCATGCAAGTATTTTGTTTATGGCTTGTTTCCACTTTCCCAAGTCTTCAAAACAATCAAAATCTGTTTTTTCTGCCCTAAGCGTAACCTGAATTGGACAAGGGGGTGAGAAAATGGATGGATCAATAAAGTTGGTTAGTGAGATTTTACCTTGCAGCCTTGATCTAAGTTATTTGACCATCACTATGTTGTTATGAATGTAGATGTCACAAACGAAAGGATATCTGACTGAGAGAACGAGGGATACTGCACACTAATACAGTGATTTATTGTTCCTTCTAACTCTAATGGAAAAGATAATATACAATATTAGCATCAAGTTGTATCCAATAATTCTTTAAACTAGCAGCTGAGACATCCTTTCTCAGATACCAAAACAGACTGGTTAAATGAGTTCATAGTCAGTTCATGGGAACCAACAGGATTTTCTGATTAAAAATATATACACATATCTCACATATCGATTTAGTTGCATCAATTCTTAACATACAGTTCACTGGCACCAGTGAATGCAGATTTAAAAAAAAAAAAGTTAAGAGGATATCCATCCATCTTCTATAGCTAGCATAGCAAAAAATGCTAGCTTAGTGTCTCTGGAAGTTAGCATGACACTGGGAGCTGAAAGGCAAACAGCATTATCTGATTATTCGTGGACGTATATTTTGGATAACCCTCTGCTCTTTAACGCGATACTGATGACAGTAGACCAGCAAGCTCATCAAGCTGTCCTCGACTCTGCTTTCACCACTCTGTGATCAGTTGTGATGAGACAGATGGGTATAAAACAACCGTAGCAGTAAAAACCTGTTTAACCAAATTAATTAGTGATTAATCATCTTAAATAACTTTTTTTTGTTGTTGTGAACCACCTACATCTGTAATGAAGAAGAGAAGTGTCACATCAAAATAAAACTTTCATAAAAACATTAAAGAGGTGTAGGCTCAGGTTTAGTTTGAAACATATATTTTTTAAAACTTCATCTGTACATATTCACAAGGTGTGTTCTTGTTTTTCTTTTCTCATTAGAATAAAGGAATAATTGCTCTTCACACAGCCCTTCTATATACAATGTATACAATATGATTTCAACTTTTCTGTCGAATAAACACTTATCTTTGATAGTTTCAGTAAAATTTGTTAACACACAGTTCTTTGCAAAGTATATTATAAAGAAGAAAAAGAATGAATTTCAGTTACTGATTAAGTTACAGTCTGATTGATTACTCTTATTATTTCTCATTTCTGCATCCATATCTCTAGCTCCGTCCTGACTTAGAGTCTGTCTGCCATAAAAAGTCAAGTTTATTACTCAGCTCTACTGTACTGGACCAAGACATTTGTTAGTCAGCTAATAACCCAGACCATTAAAGCCAGACTAATTCCAATCACTGAGCCAACTGCCAGACTTACCTGAACTACCAGACTTACTTATTTGAACCCCATACAGTAAAACAACAGGGGGACGCTTCCATTTTCAGACCTGAATAAATGTCTGCCAGCATTTGACAAAATTTACTGTGGGCCTAAATCCAAACAAATTCCCTGAAGACAAACAAACAGGCCTAATGGAACAATAGCATGAAGTAACGCAGAGCGCCTCCCCAGTATTTGGCTGAGCAAGCTCCACAGGCACCGCAGACCCACTGCAGTGCTGAGCAGGGCAAAATCTCCTACAACATTATGAGGAGAATAAACAAGCTAAATGTGGTATCACTTTCTGTTCTACTGCTCACCTCTTTGTACTTGAACAGCTGAGAGAGTAGAAGGGCTACTGCACCAAATAAATTTTATCAAATGATTTTAGGACAATGAACAACTGGAAGAAGTCCAACAGATGATTTCTGCACCGCATCCAAATGAGAAAGACTTTGGCAACAAGCTGCTGCGTTACATCCACCCTCTTGTAAAGTGAACTGAAAGATGAGCTGTGGTAAATTCTTACTGCTCCTCAGAGCATAGTAGTGTGATTGAGTCTGGTTCTGGCCAGTCGCATACTGAATTCAGTCCCAAAAAACAGTCAGCTTACAAAAATCAGCCTTAAAGCCGTGAAACACTGACGATTTCAATCTATGTGCCTGCGTGCTGCATAACTGCAAAGGATTTTTTTTTTTTTCCAAATTAGAGTTTATGTACCTTAGACAGCAAGGTCAGAGATGATAAAATGAGAGCTTGAGAAATGAACTAAATCAAACATTCTTATAATATAATTGGCTTGTATACTGAATTCTGTTATCGTAAAACAGGCTCTGGGATGGGATTGTAACTCTGCTGCCAGTGGGTCTGCTCAGGCTAAAAACTTCTACAGATGTAGGTAAGAAGAATAAGGGGAGCCAGAATATAGGTCAGGCAGGTGGGGTGAAGTGGGTTCAGATGTAAGCCGTCTGCTCACGTGAGGGCCGGAGGGGTCTGACACAGAGGAAGGACAGAGTGGGACACATCCGGTCGGAAGAAGGTTTCAAGTTTAACCCCAACACGTGATGACATGCTGCTGTGTTTGTGTAGGTAAATGGTAAATGTAGGTAATGTTAGTATTTTCAACACAGTGTCAAGCAGTCTATGGAGTATTTGCTTGTGTATATTTGAGTACGTGACTCAGTATGTCAGTTTAAACACTGGTGACTTAATTTATAGAGAACATGCTGGAAGCAAAAAACCAAAATGGTGCCAGTGGAGCAGAAAGAGTTGAGAGGCTGTGGGATGAAATCACGCGTAACACTCATTTCCTAAATTTCCACTGACCACATGAAGTTATTCCCATCATCCCAGAGGACCAAATTTTTAGGCAGGTACTGAAGCTATATAACACATGACTAGGATTACAGCCTCAGGGTTGTATGCCTCTGCCAACCAGTCGACTTGCTGTTTACGTCGGCGTCGATCCAGACTCGAGCTTTCAACCTTTGGATAAAAATATGTTTTATCACTTTACTTTATAAGACATTTGTGTACAATATTGTTATAATTAGCATATGATTTCTTGAGTTATGGATAAAAACTGGTTTGTGAGGTCAGAGCGACACTGACCTTGAGCCACCGAACCCCAATCAGTTCTTGTCTTACTGGAAATTTGTCCCAGATGTAATAAAATTTCCTCCAGCTGTACCTGACATCTCACATTAACCAGGATTGAATACATGAAAGGTCACAGTGTCCTTGACCTTTGACCACCAACATTTTATCACCAGCACCAAGGCATAAAAATATTATTAGCTTTTTCTAGACTACCAAACCCTGTTACTACCAACTACAACTATCTAGATTTTTTTGTGGGGCTTTGGTCTTTCATTTCACAATCAGACACTTTTATTGATTCAGGATATGCCAAATATCTGAAAACTACATTCAGCTGAGGGGAAAACATAAACTAAGATGCAAGTGAGAGCTCAAAAAATAACAAAATGCTTGCAGCCACCACAGAACATTAGATTTTATATCAATGTTTAGCTAGCTGGTTGAAACCAACTGTAATATGTGTCTTAGCAAGCTGTTGTAGCTGAATAAGGCACTTGCAAACACAACATTACTCGATTTCCTAAATTAACCACATTCTACTACAGTAATGCAAGTTGAATGTTGTGTAAATGCCTTAGCTTAACTTGCAGGAACTTAAAACTGACATTTAGATATTTGACCTATCAGTGACAAAATGTTTCCTATTCTTCCTGTTGATGGTGCCTGATATTGCACATCTTATTAAAGGCTCAGTTTTTCCAATTTTGGCAGCATTTAAAAATGAGGTTGTTCTATCCCACGAAACAGCAGCTTTAAAATGTTTTTCTTTTTACTTGCCAAGGGGACTGACAAAGAGAGACATTCACCTAATACAAATTCAATGGACAGCCATAATGTTTAATATTCTTTGTAGGTGGGACTTCATTGGCTGTGTCTCAGTGGCCTGAACCATCCCTTTGTTACCCTGGGGGCTTCAAATGATGCAATTAGGATTTCTTTTCCACTCACCTATTTTCCCTCTCCTTGTTTTCATAAACCATAATTACATTTAATCATTAGTTATTAATAATCTCTGGCTCTTTTCCACAGTGTGTATCTTATCCTGTCTCCCTCCCCTCATCCCCTAACCAGTGATAACAGATGGCTGCCCCTCCCCGAGCATCATTCCACCAGAGGTTTATTCCTGTTAAAAGGGAGTTTTTCCTTCCCACTGTCACTAAGTGCTTGACCAAAGGGTGTCATCTTTAGTTAACAATATAACATGCCTTGAGGTTATAGTTGTTGTGAACTGGTGCTATAAAAATAACAATGAACTGAACTAAATTGAATTACGACCATAACCTGCAGACTTAAGCTGTAAGTGTGCATGAATGAACATCCACGTCACCACAATGTCTATGTGTGTTTCAGTGAGTGAGTGCTTTTCAGATTGAAAAGATTTGCACTGAGAGGGCAGCGGGAGCAGTGGCTTTTCAAAAAGCTGCATGAGATTGGGTGGAAAACATGCACGTGTTCCCATGGGATCTCATTACAAACCAGGAGGTCAAGTTTCTATTGGTACAACAAGGGCATTCCGTGAGATCCCCGTCTCGCTCTTGTCTACATATGTGTGTCAGCAGTTCCCGCAAGGCCCTCTCGAATTCCCTTTACCCTAGAGAAAAATTAACAAAGCATGACTTTATCTTCTTTTAAAAGTCATTCTTGCACGATCACACTAACAAGGAAACGATTACACCTGTAATAACCAGCACATGCAGTATATTGATACATTCGCACAAATCCACACAGCTTGGTACAGACAAAATGGAAATGTTTATCCAGACAACGGGCCATCATAAAGGTCTTCCTCCAGCACAGCAATCCAGACAACACAATACGCACTGTTTCCAAGAAGAGCTTCCAACACTGCTGCTATGCCTGGGTTTTCACTCATAACAATCAAAACAGAATCTAAATTTAGGACTACTGAAAGTCTCCTTAGTGTGGATTAAAAAAATCCACGCTAAAAAAATCCCAAAAAAAATCCACACAGTATTAAAAAAATGTACTGCTGGTGTTTTGTTTTGCACTTAAGATACACAAGAACTTTCTCTTAACATATCAATCTATCGATCTGTCTGGTTAAAGGCTGCTCTAACCCTCGGTTTCCAACAGATTTTTTTCTACTCTTGGCTCTCATTGATGTCAGTGGCAGCCAATATCCCTAATATGGCCAACTTAAAATCATAGCCCAGTCAAATACTGTATATAAAACTTAGATTATTCCTATGGTGATTTTTCTTAACTACAGGTTTCCATTCCAGCTCGACACCACAGCCGCCCGTTCGGCTACAAAGTGCAGAGTACATAAATGAAGCTGGCTGCTCTTACCTTTGTTTACGGTGAAGCGTTTTGGATTGTGACACGCAGATGAAAACCGTTGCACATGTCTTGCTAGTGTGTCACATATAAAATTTAAAGCCTTTGCTACTACAGACACTTAAAATTTGAACAAAAGGCTCTTGTGTTTCAGGTGCACTTTGTGGAAACGGCGGCCACTAAAGTTCCTGCTGTGTGGCTCTAAAAGCTGATCTGTGTGCTGTATTGGGGGGGGGGGGGGGGGGGGGGGGGGGGTTAGGTCCTAGACAGTTTAAGAGGTAATGAAACACTTGACTAGAACACATCTATCTTTCCCACACGGCCCTTTTGAGAACTTCCTTCTGGAAACCAGGAAGTCAAGGTGCTTCAGCATTGTGGGATTATAACAGCCGTGTCATTAAAACCAGGAGATCTTAAAGTGGTAGCGAGACATAGAAGCCAAGGAAGAGCGAATGAGATAAAAGTATGAAATGAAATATGGGCATAACTTATAGCATAAGGTAATACTTCTAGACTCATATCTTTGAGAGCTATAAATTTTCAAGACTAAGTTAGAACATGCAAGCCCAGGTATATACAGTATAATTCAGTGTGTGATGGCCTTTTGGGTATGGAGATAAGTTATGCCCTGTTTACAAATGTGTTTTCCATCAAATATACATCCTCACTTGCTCTGGTAGCTGAAACAAAAAAGAAAAAGAAAAAAAAAAAAAAAAAAAGAGTCTGTTTCTCCAAATTCCCATACATCAAAAACTAACGCTTCACTTCCAATTTGTTTCCACCAGTGCTTACAGATGGCAAATGTTTTGTCAACAGCAGCATGCAGGCTGAAATAGCACGGCCTCGAAGAAGTGCACGCAGAGAAAGTGTAGCTCAAAACAAAGCTTATGGCGAGGAATGTCAACAGTGAACCTTTCAAAGCCGGGAATAATTACTTCATGTTGACTGTAATTGGTTTGTCTTTAATCTGCCCTCTCTGTCTGTCGCTCCCATTTTTACAGTTACCAATTAAACACGGTTGTTGCTTTTGTTAGCGTTCTTACTATAAATTCTACAAATGGAAAAACCTTGTCATTTGTTCTTCCAACTCCTCTGCCTGTTTTGCTCATGATAATTAGTACCATAGGGATCTTTTTTTAACCACAGTGAAGAAAAAAAAAGTCTGAGCTTACTGATGAAACTTATTTGACCTTTTGGCAAAAGCTGCTTTTATTTTGGGGCTGAGGAAGCACTAACAACGACGAGTTACTGTGCCAACTTTCAGTATTTTATTTGGCACTTTTTAAGACAGAATAGAACGTTTTTTGTCAGAATGGCACAAAGGCACATATTAGGGTGGACCTAAACCACCATCTGATTTATTAGCATTTTGGACTTTACTATAAATGTGGTCTTCATGAAACCCATGCTTCTCAAAGTGTGGTAACATAACATACTGCAGCCTGTGAGTGCCACAAAGGAGGGATAAGCAATTACAGAAGAGGAAGAAGACAAATCTACTTTCAGCTGCTCCCTTATTCACAAGTGATAGCTCCACCTGTTGTATTTGGCAGATTTTTTGTGTCAAATTAAAGACGCACAGCCCCAAAGGGCTTTGTGTCTTTTCCTGACATCGAATCAGGGAACCTTTGCTTCCTAAGTAACAGTTTTTTATTACAGTCAATGCCATATGTCAAGCGCAGGCCTACAATAGTTGCAGTTACAAGTAAAACCCACCAGCTTCTAACCAGACAACACTAACTAATCTAAACGGTAAATGGACTCGTTCTTATGTAGCACTTTTCTACTCTGCTTGAGTACTCAAGTGCCTTAGACAACAAGCCTTATTCATCCATTCACAAGCATGTTGTCCTACACCTATGTGCTTTCTATCTAACACTCACGCTCCAATAAACACATCAGGAGCAACTTGGGGTTCAGCATCTTGCCCGAGGACACTTTGACGGCAAGGGATCAAACCACCAGCCTTCTGATTAGTAGACGACCCACGCTACCTCCTGAGCCACATCACTTTTGACAACTACATCTCTAATCAATGCATTCTCACTAACAACTAGTCACATACTGATGCTTGGTTGGGAACTTCTTGTCATATATTAGTGATATGTATCATGTTAACTCTGTGATAGGTTTTGAAAAAAATGATATGGTTTAAAATACATTCTTTCGCATGTTAACCACGAGTTACAAGTCAAACTTCTCCAACCTGCAACAAGTCTGCTGCAGAGAAAGAACATTTGACAACATTTGACACCTTTTTGGTTTGAGAAACTACATTCTTAACTAAAGAAACATACACTATGAAACCTTTGCTCTGATTTTCATTTCATTAACAAAAGATTTATGATTTCAAGAGCTGCTTTCGAAAGATAATAAATGAGCATGAAAGAAGCACGACCGAGCCTAATGAGGCCTTCATTGCCCTTTTGGCTCTCTTGTGTTTGCAGCTGATTGTAAGATTTACAGGAAGACCAGATGGCACGAGCACCTCTGAAACAGTGACCTCACACCCTTTCCTCTGATGGGGTGATAAGGGCATACAAGCTTTCCCCTGGGTCCAAAAAAAGAAAAAGAAAAAAATCGCAGGTCTCCAAGGAGTTAAGCCCAGGTCTGGAAGCCCTCCGAGCCAGGTGTGAGGGGCCGTGAAAGGGGCCAGACCCCAACCAGGCAGACACAGAAACCACTCACATCACTGAGGGAGCACTAACCCGCCACAGACACCTCCAGGGGTTTAAGAAGATGGAAAGAGAAAAAAAAAAAACCGAAGAAAAAGAGCAAAGTGAGATGGTGTAGATTGCTAAGAATGCTGCAGGAACAAGCATTTACAATGAAGGCAATGTTCCACAGAGCTAAGGCTGCAGACCTGTTGTTCTAAAATGCAAGCAGACTGGTGTGCACGTGTGACTGTGCCTTTTTCAACTACAAAAGACCCATAAGATTGATATTTATTCTTGAAAGAGAGCAAGATTGTTTTGTCGGGAGGTTTTTAATGCACACCAGACAGAGCAGGGTTCAAGGCCACATTCCTCTCAACTTTTTCCTTTTTTTTTTTCTTTTCTTTTTTTTTCCTTTACTGGGCTCAACTTGAAAGACATTACAGCAAAAAGCATTAGAAGTGATCAGTGTTTGATACCAAAGCAATTACTGCTCTTGGTTTGCTATCTGCCTCTGTTCCATTCTCTGTGTGTGCACGTGTGAAAATTTCAGGCAAATAATTCACTCCCCTCTTGGGAATCCTTATGACATAGCTCCTCTTGGAAGTCATCAGCAGTAAAGCCGCCAGATCTATATTCATTTCTGACCTGTACATCTGGGTTCCAGCACATGCTCGACTTGCGTTCGCCAACACATGGCTCACGAGGGAGGGTGATCTACTACACTCCACATTTCCTCAGCTGGTCAGGAGAAATTAGGTCAAAAATTGAAATGGGTTAGACGGGCTTCAGGGAGAGTGCTAGTTTGGTTTAGGTTCTCATGTTGATGTAAAGATACGGGGAAAGGGGCAGGACTCCAATCCGCAGAGATGAGGCGATACACTAGCACACGAAGGAAAGGAAAGAGTCTCACATGCTTTGCCAAACATTAAAGGAAAAAAATGGATGTCACAATAAGGAGGAGTGAACAGATATGAGAAGTGGCCTCATCATTCACAGCTGTATGACACTAACATCTCTTGCATGTGGTAAACTCTGAAGTTTCCAAAAACCAGTTGTTATCTGCCTGTCATGTTTTGGCCATTTAACCCGTGTGATTTATCTGTCTGAATCAGAGACGGGGCCAAGTTTAGATGAAGCCTCCAACATTTAAGATCAGCACGCCTGCAGAGGCGGTCTAGGCAGGGGTCATGTTCATGTTTATAACCTGCCGGGGGGGCACCATCAGTACTTTGTCACTTTTTTTCTTTAGTAACAAAAAAATAAATAAAAAAATCAACATTGGCGTGTTAGAAAATTAGAGAGGAAGCATTTGGGCTCATGCTGTAGCTTAGTTTGTAAACACAAGGGAGGTTACATCTGTTGGAAATGTGCAACGAAATTACAGGGGTCAGCTGCACTGTGACCTTTTATTAGGGAGGCTTAATGAAGAAACCACAGATGAGATGACTGAGCTACACAATTGGTTTTTTGTTTTTGTTTTGTTTGTTTTTTTCTAACCGCAATGACTCGATCCAAGCTAACAAGTTCATGTTTATTATGTGTTCTACATATAAAATCAAACATCTAATAAAGCACTGACGTCAAGAGTCCAACTTAATCAACAGAAGTACAACCAATCTGAATAAGGAGCAGGGAAAATAAAAATGAGAGGGAGGAGAGGAAAATTAGTTTTATGATCTGCAATATCCTGCCAGAACTTTTATTAGACACTTAAGCGTGTGTGACCCACCTCCTCACAGCAGGCTGTTAAATGGTAGTGACCTTGGAGAGAGAGAGAGAGCTGTGGACCTCTAGTATCCCCAAAACATGCTGTCCCTGCCCCCTTTTAACCTCAACGCACATGATCTCTGACATCACCGACACGGGAGACATAAATTAAACAGCTGCTAAACTTGGCCTAGCATCCACATTATCTGTGGCACACATTTGAGTTTGTTTATACGGGTAAAATGTGTGAGTGTGAGAAGGTCATCATGCAGAATCATCAATTTACATAGTTTATATAAACACATGTGGCTGTAGATAGGTTTATGGAAAGAAAAGTGTTACTGGATTGATTAATAACATCCTTGTGTTGTAAAATTGAGGTCGGGGGGGGGGAGGGGGGGGGGCTGTCAGCTTCACTGGTGCAAAGCTGTGCCGTTCTGCAACGTACATACCCCTGAGGATGTAATTCTGGTAGTTCTGGTCGGCTTCGGCTCCAACTTTTATCAAACACGTGAGTCCTTCGGCCACCACAAACTCGTGCACAAGGTCTTTGTCATCCTGGCAACAGAGAAAAAGGAAAATATCCAAGATTATAAACTCAAACATTTTATTTATTTTGTGTGGATTCATAACAGCAGTTGCCTCGAGAGGGCACTTCATATTGCAAGGTAAAAAAGCCAGAAATGAGAGCATCTTATAGTAAGACCACACCTGCATCCCCTTCAGTTCGCTTATCAGCCTCGTCTCGGAACTGAGGACGCCATCATCTACCTGCTCAATCGTGTCTACATCCATCTGGACCAGCCGGCGAGCACTGTGAGGGTCATGTTTTTTGACTTTTCCAGTGCTTTCAACACCATCAGGCCGACCCTCCTGGGTGATAAGTTAGCAGCGATGCAGGTGGATGCTTCTCTGGTGTCCTGGATTGTTGATTACCTGACAGGAAGACCACAATATGTACGTCTCCCACAGTGTGTGTCTGACAAGGTGATCGGCAACACAGGGGCACCACAGGGGACTGTCCTCTCCCCCTTCCTCTTCACCCTCTACACCACAGACTTCAGCCACTGCACAGAGACATGCCATCTTCAGAAGTTTTCTGATGACTCTGCGGTGGTTGGATGCATCAGCAGGGATGATGAGACAGAGTACCGGGCTGTGGTCGACTCCTTTGTCACGTGGTGTGAGCGGAATCATCTGCAGCTCAACGTGGCAAAGACCAAGGAACTGATCGTGGACTTCAGGAAGACCAGGAAACACTTGACCCCTGTTTCAATTCAGGGGGTCAGTGTTGACATTGTGGAGGACTATAAATACCTTGGAGTACACATTGACAATAAACTGGACTGGGCTAAAAACACCACAGCACTTTACAGGAAGGGCCAGAGTCGTCTCTATTTTTTGAGGCGACTGAGGTCCTTCAACATCTGCCAGAAAATGCTGAGGATTTTCTATGAGTCTGTTGTGGCCAGTGCGATCCTCTATGCTGTTGCATGCTGGGGGAGCAGGCTGAGGGTCGCAGATGCCAACAGACTTAATAAACTAATCTGTAAGGCCAGCAATGTTGTGGGGATGGAGCTGGACTCCCTCAAGGTGGTGTCGGAGAGGCGGATGCTGTCCAAGATAAAGACAATGTTGAATAACACCTCCCACCCACTCCATGACATGTTGGTCAGTCACAGGAGCTCGTTCAGTGAGAGACTGAGATTACAGAAAAGCACCACTGAACGACACAGGAAATCATTCCTGCCTGTGGCCATCTCCCTGTACAACGCATCCACTTAACACACTGGTTACTGCTACAACTACACATGTTTCTTTTCCAACTATTTATTTATGAGTGACTTATGTATGTATGTATGTATGTATATATATATATGTATATATTGTACTATTCTTAGTTAGTGTATTGTCTGTCTTGTCTTAATGTTGGTTTAAAATGGAGCACTGTAACAAAAAATAATTTCCCCCAGGGATCAATAAAGTATTCTGATTCTGATTCTGATCTTATATGAGCAAGCATTTGGTGACAGTGGGAAGGAAGAACTCCCTTTTAACAGGAAGGAACCTCCAGCAGCCAGAGAGAGCCAACATCAGAAAAGAAAAGACAAAAAACCCCACAAACTATGGGAGAGAAAAGAAAATGTAGCAGCATATAAATGCATGGCACTCAGTGCACTATGGGAAATCACCCAGCAGCCTGAGCATTTAGCAGCATAACTAAAGAATTGTTCAGGGTCACCTAATCCAGCCCCAACTATGAGCCTCATCAAAAAGGAAAGTTTGAAGCTTAAACTTAAAAACCCGACAGTTGCTTCTATGGTCACTGAAGGATGGCTCCAAATGAAACTCAGATTTCATAGATGCCTTTGTGAAAATGGCCAAATTTCTAGCAAAAACAAACATGCTTACAGCCTTTTGCTGAAAACAGTTTTGGTCTCAAAAGCTAACACCCTTTCATATCAACTGTATGGGGAGCCATTTTTAAATAACTCATTGTTTTAATTGCATTAACTTTAACAGTTATGAATAATTAGAGGTACCTATGCTGAGCAATGTGGGTACAAACACAGGCAGACACTGTATGGCTACTAGCTCTCTGCTAGACTTCATGTCTAACAAACTCAACATCTCTACCTCGTTTTTCATGTTGGTGCCTTTTGAAGTATTTTAAATGCAAATATCTGGCAGGTACCGTGGCGTTCTTGTGGGTAACTGTACTAACAACCTATCCAAACAATGTCTTCTTCAGTTTTGGTGAGGGAAACTCTGGCACTTTATTTGTATGTCAAACAGCACTAACTAACTAAACTCTGTGTCTGGGTGATACATACACATTTTTATATAAGTTTAAATAAAATGATGGATAAATAAAGTAAATGAAATGATGTGAGTGAAGCACAATGAATGTCACGGTGGCTACATCCATTTTAATATACAGTTTATCTGCATTTTTTACTTTATACTATTATATTGATAGAGTTATTCTGGGCATTATATACTTAGCTATAAGGCTAATAAAAAGTAAGCTTAAGAAGCACAGTAATCTGATAAAATCAGCTCAAGAATCTAGTGAGATAATTTATGCTGATCTTTAAAGGCACGATTTACTCAAGAAAATGTATTTTCTCTTTGGCCTGCAGCGCTTGGTTTAGTGCAGATAGTCACTACAGAAAGGTCCATCTTATCTTGATCATATTATAACTAAATGAATGCCACAAAAACAAGAGAGCTGGTGACTTAATGTGAGCAAATTATAGTAATTTCATCTGCGCACAGTGGGTAAAACCACTGGTTAATCCTCCTGCAAAAAAGAAGATTTACTAAACAACACTTGTAATATTTGTTTTACTGCAGGCAAAAAGACTATTTCTTGTAAGAGAACAGCTACAGACACACTTTACTCATTCCAAATCATCAGCTGGTTAACACTCAGCAGAAGTTTCTCAAATTCAGCAAAAAGTGGCTGCAGATGCAGTGAGAAGTGCAATCTGTTTGCAGCTTGTTCAAATGGATTCCTGTTGCTTCGGCCCCTCCACTTCATCCCACATTTTGTCCTTGATGACAAAACCACCTGCACCTCTCACACCTGTCGATGACTCCATAATTTAAGGCCAAGCATTAGGTTTTCCGCAGGATTTAACATTTTCTGATGCGCTCTACTGTTCAGATGGGATCGAGAGGAAAGCAGCAATAAACACAGTGGGGTGGTCAGGGCTACTTCTCCCCCAGGAGGAAGTCTAAGTGCTTCCAGAACATATTTACCATATATCTGTGATGGAGACTCCAGTCATTTGGCACAGCCTAAACATAAAGGCGTGCACTAAAGAAACAGAATGACCAGCAGTTACTAAACTCATACATGTGTATTACAGAACTGGAATGTAGGGAAGAAAGACATCGATCAGAGATATTTTACAAGAATTGTCACTGTTCTCTACAGCTGATAACTCACAGGGACACTCAGAGTGTAAAAAGTAAGGTATATTAATATATCCTGAGCATATATCAATGCCTGTTGCTCTCTTTTCCATTTAACTGTCAGTTATCCCTCCCCCTCTGCGACCGACTGCCCGCTAGCCAAGCCCAGAGTGTGAAGTATGACCAGACCTGAACACTCCACAGCTGCCACGAAGGCAGACTCTCAGCAGCACAACTCTGCCTCAAGAAAACAGTAATGTGTCCAAGTGCGAGCGTGAATGTGTGCACTGACTTCTTGTATGTTAATGCGTTTAAATTGACCAAAGAATTCACAAGATTTTGAAAAAATGATTATGAGAAACACAAAGCACTGTGGGGGTTGAATGAGGTGCAGTTTTAAGATGCTCTTACTAGACATCAGCTAGAATGAATAAATAATTACCTGAAAAATCTGCTTGAGGGAAAAGAGGGCTCTCCGCAGCTCCCGTCCTGTTGAGTTGTAGAGTTTTTCTGTATGGAAAGAAATCAGGGGTGAGTGAAAAAAAAAAATCAGCTGACAGTCACACATGTGGTATGTAATGTTACTAGACTTGCAGGATGATTCTGACTTTGCTTTAAAGTAATGTGTTTTAACTGCATCAAACTTGACGTTTCCATGGACTGAAAATGTAGAGAAAACCCCTTCATCGTGCACTCATTGGAAGCAATTATCCCCAGTGGTTAAATATGAAAGCTATCCAAAAAGAGAAATAGTGAGAGCAAAACAGTAGGAGCAACTCAGAGAACATCTGCAGTGAGTTAGAGAACAGAGGATGTTTCCTGCTAACATCATACAAAGTCATGCTGGAAATAGCCACCGCAAAGGCTAAGAAACAATACATGCTTTAATCAGTTATGGTAACTCTACAGAGCAGTAAAGGAGAGTTGTGACTGACAGCAATAAAAGCATACATTTCCTGCAACTGCTATTGCCCATCCTTCTCCCTGCATGCAGTTTGCAAAGTTTGCCAGCGAGTGGCACCATTGAGCGCAGATTTAAACGCTCAATCATCACTGCTGTGTGAACTCGCTCTGACTCAGCAAAACCTGCCTGCTACTGCTGCAGATACAGCAACACAGTCCAATGCAGAGCTACTCTCTGTTGGCATCTTATAGCTGTATACACAGTTTCACTTGAAGGGATAGGTGTAAAAACATTAGTATGTACAAAAAAAGAAAAAGGCATCATCAATAAGGCTCACTCTCGCACACAACCACACCACAAAAACATGACCAGCAATACTTAGAACACACAAACAGGAGAAACAACATATTGCTCTGCATACACCCTGCACACACAAACTCTGAGAGAGCTGCCATTAAATGAACTGTGAGAAACACACACTGACGAGCATATACAGATGGGATACAGAGCAAGAGGCTCCTATTCATTATTGTTGCTTGCCTCCTCAGCTGTAGACCAAATCCCTTCAGCTGACAGAGAAAGAAAGAGAGCAAGAGGAAGGAGTGGGTTTGTTTTCTGCCAGTTCTGTGGACAAACAAAGGCTACTTCTAGACCTTCTAGAGAATAGACCAGACAGAGTGAGCACTCGCGGTCTGGTGCCTTTTCGGTGTCACACAGCATTTTCACAGCATACATAAAACTTCACACGCAGCAAGAGCTAGGACAGGGAGGTCCACTAGGACAACAAACACCTGAGGAAGGAAAAAATTCAGCCAGAACAACACTGTAGTTATTAACACAAATAAATACCTTACATTTTAAAATATCGCCATGCTTACATCTGTCTTAATATTGTTTAATATAAACTTGGCTCTAAATTGCATTCCTAGTTTAAAACCTGCTGCCATGTTCCAGGACGTGTTATCGCAAGAAAAGGTTGTCCACAGTAACCCTACACACTTTTAATAACGTGATCCACTCGCTCTACAGACAGACAAGTAACTGGAGATGCAGACTTCCTGGGACAGGGCCACATGCGGTTCAGAGGCTCATGTTTGACGACATTGTTGAAATCATACATCTCACTATTCAATTCTAGCAGAGTTCATTATCTTTAAAGGATGTCTTATTTGCACAGTAATTCGTGACTTTCGTGGTATTCAGTATGACTAGACCCGGGCCTTAAATGCTTTGCACATTCGGTGCCGTACATGACTCAAATGCCTGATAAGCGTTAGCCTTCTACGGAAGAGTCCTAGCAAGTCACTGGCAGCAACATCCAGAAGGAATAAATCTCTACAAGTCCAGAGGTATTAAGAAGGGAAGCTGTGTGATGTTGGTAATTTATGTCTTTAAAAATAACAGGAAGGAAGTGAGACTGGACCTTTTCACTTTACCCCCCCCCCGAACAGTGTGTGACTCCAGCCTTAGCGAATCACCATTGCCAAGTCTCCACTTTGTCTTCTCAAAGCTGACACATTTTTGTAATTGGATCGGTTTTATTTTGTTTTATACGCTCCTTTTAATCACTGTCATTATTGTGGTTAAGCACATTGTAATTCTATTGATAAAAGGAAAAGAAATGTAAATTTTTAATAGCACAACACTAATAATGGTATAAATTGCATTGAGTTTTATGGCTCGAAAACAAATAAAGATAAAATAATGCCACGTATTCTGAGTCTTTGTATTATGACTACTACCGTGACTGTGCCATTATATCTGCACTGATTGAACATCATGTAAAAACGTGCCAAAGCTTTTTAACAACTCTTTCTCCCCTCGAGGTCAAGGTAGGGTCATACCTTATGCCCGGCAGGAAGATGACTAAGAGTTCAGATTAGCGATCTCTAAACAGACAAACTCTCTGATCACTGGGGTGGAAAAACAGAGCGAGATAACTCTGAGTTACTCATCACACCTTCAACATACAAATCAAGCCTGATTTGTGGTTCTACTTAACCTCAAGCCCTGAATCAGTGTGCCCTTTTTCTTCCAAAAGTCTTTACTGCACTTCCACAATAATCAGTCAACAGAGTGCTATAACAGTGATGCATCAGCACATGGGTTTCCACTGAGTTTGACTAAATCCCAGTAGCATGGCGTGTGTCGGTGTCTGTCTGTGCGTGCGTGCGTGTATGTCTGTCAGCAGCGGTAAGACTGAGAAAATTCTTCCACGTACAGCTCCACTGCAGCTTTGCACAAAGGGCTTGTGCTTCTCTACTTAACCATGTAGTTTGTACAGCATTAAATTTGTCATAAAGTTATTCCTGTGCAACATTAAATCAACTGCAGGAACAGACAGTTCCTTCCCTGTCCCCGTCTACGGTCCACACACCGATGCACCTCTCAGAGGTCCATCTCTAATGAGAAATAACTCAGTGGAGATTAGTTCCATACCATTTGGCACAGATATGCACCCAAACGTATGGGCCCTCTGCACTTCTTTATTTAGGAAAGAACTTTTGGAGTGGGACCTCGTTTATTTACAAGAAATGTTTGTGAGTCATGTTCACATGAAACCACCTGACTATTCAAACTCGACAGTTTACTACATTGGCCATGGATTTGTATTGAGGGCTTTTGCAAACCAAATGTTATATGAACAAAGGAAGACATGAGGGATAGCACATAGTTTGCTCACATAAAAACTTTCTGGGCATCGTTCAGTTTTGATTGAAGTTCAGCTGCAGATAGAAGCAAAGCATCTCTCTGCAGTCTAACCTTACGATTGCTTTAATGTACGTTTTTTTAATGTCATGTCGAGTCATGTTGCTCATTACTCTTCACACCCTAAAACAAGACGCCCTCACCGTTAAAACAATGGGTCTGAGGGTGCATCTGAGTTCTGGTTGCTCATCTTTCCTGTCATCTTCAACTTCACCTTAGGCTTTTACTGACAAGCCAACCGAAGACTGCAGAATGACTCAATGCAGTGAAAGTGTTTCTTTGATGGTTCTTGCTGATGCACCAGAGAAAGCAGCTGTTTTCCTCTCTTAAACGGCAACACACCGTTGCATTTTTCTCAGTTCAAATAGCTACAGGGATGTAATGCATTCATAATTATAACAATCATAAAAGTAAGAGCAGGATTTTCATAATTGTCAGGAATGTGCTCAGAGCGGAAGAGTTAAGAAAAAAAACTGCTGTGGTGGGCTGATACATTCAGACAGGCCAGGACTTCAGGGATGGTCACGCTGCTGCTGAGAAAGTAAATCTGTCCTTTGCTGCTTAAATACCTTATGATTCAATGTGTCATTGCCAGCAAATTCCAGCTTCACGTTTCAGGTTTGTATGAGTCACTTTTTCATTGAAATCTCCATCTCAACCTTACCCTAAAACCCACTGTGGTCCAGCTAACAAATGAAACGATAAATAGCGAAACTAATTTGCCAACAAAGTCATTAACCTTGCAAACACTGTTCACATGCCTTTATTCCAGAACGCACTGTAAAATGAAAAGGATGACTACTGCTGCTTATGCATTGCGCAGCAGGCGGAACGCATAAACCACATCCAAAGCACAGCCAGGAAACCCACAAAGACCCCACTGGGCAGGACAACCCCACATACACTGGTGTAAATTAAACTCTGTTTGCTTTTTGGAGAGGATGTGTCAGAGTGGATGTTGAAGAAAAAGATCCTTAACATATTGTACTGCCATGTAAATAAATCTTTTTCCTTTTATACATGTTGCACAATTGCATCAGAAGCTTTCATGTGGGATGCAGAGATGGGAGAAGGTTGAGAAGCATGAAGTATGGTGTGAGGCCTCAGACAATTTTCCAGCAGACTGGGGGGCAGACAAAACTCTTGTGTTTATATGTTAAATGCTTTGAATTTTACTCTGGACTATCTAGACATCTGACCTCATCACTGTCTGTCAGACTAACAATGACTGGATGAGTATTTTTAGCTAAAAGCAAATCACTATGCAAGGTCTTTAGTCTTTCATCACCCACTTAACCATTCCATCTGTGTGTGCTGTGCTGCTAATTAGCAAGTTTACACAAGTTAAAAACAAAAACATGTTTGAGTGACGACGTAAGAAAAGTTAAGATGTTATACAATACTCGAACATGTGACCTGGTTAGAGCGCCAGGTTTACCGAAAGTCCTCATAACATCAAAAGAAGAGAGAAAGAGATAGAAAGGAAAAATGTTTTTTTCATATGTTGTTACTCCTGTTAACATGGTGGAGACTTTTCCCATTTCCCTACCTGGAGTAAACTTAAAGAGGCTCATATTTTTTATTGGACTCTACTTCTTTTAATAGCAGTTAGCCGCTGCGTAAATGCTAACTTAATAAATGGCTAATGTGGTTATGCAATTGGTAATAGTTAAATGGCTAACATGGTTAATATGTGCCTGTTTACTTCACTGAACCAGGGGCTTTACCGACCTCCCAAATTTCTAAGTAAAGACCAAGTTCAGTAAATTTAAATGCTGTTCATGTGTTCAGCTGCTGGTGAGGGCAGAGGCTGCTTTCCTGTCTGTCTGCACTGCTGCCGTGTCAAGGTGTGAGAAAGAGGAGGCTAAGGCAAGCACTGTTGATATTTATGCTGTAGGCTACCAAAGTAATTGTTAGCATCAATTAGAATCTGCGTATTGACTTTTTTGACAACCCTATAAGGTACCTCCTGTCAGCTTGATGTCAGTGAGAGCAAAGATTAGGAAAAAAACTGTCCTAAACATAACAGTCTGACGTTTTTGCCTCACAAGGTTTACTTGTATATCACCTTTGTTTGAAACTTTGTCCATATCTAAGATCAGATCATCAAATGACCACTGTTATAGTATATTACAGTATAGTCGCAGAAGCAGCAATGTCGTAGCAGTGTTTCTAAGCAGCAAACACTGTGTGTAAAGCATTGCCAAGTTAAATAGGAGGACAGAAAAAATTGACATCTGTTAGTGTAGCAACAGTGTGCAATTCAAGCTGTCTGCCATGTGGTGCACGAGCTGCTTTGATCACTTATTACACTTCAGGCACTTCCCACAATATTTACTTAAAAAAAAAAAAAGCATCAGTTCTCGTTCTGGTTAAATCAACCAACTAATAACCTACAAACTACATGAATCAAGATGTACCGTAGCTTCACAACATTAAAGTTCACTTAGCGCCTCAAAGTTCTGTTCAGCTCAAAGCTAGACCTTCAGTCACAAGCCACTGCCTGCCCACGTCTGAATTTAGCCCTGTCCCAGGGAGCCAGGAGCTGTTCCACTGGTCAGTAAAGGCCACAGACTCTGCAAGAGGTCAAAGCTGAGGTCAGACAAACTGTAGCCATCTGGGAGAGCACAGTCTCACATGAGCCAGAATTGCCACATCACTAGCTACCATGTCTAAGGATGAAGGAAACCCTCTTTCATTTTCCTCTTTTGGTATTTTCATGAGAAACTTTTGAGTTTACAGTATCCATAATGGCCCTCTGCAGTCACGAAACATAACAGAACAACAACATCAACACTGCTTCCTTTTCATTTTTTCCCCTTCCTTTTCTCCTTTCTCACTCGGTAACGGAAACCTTGTGTTCCAAAATTTATGAAGAGAAAACACAAGTAATTAAGGTGGAAGACCTCCCAACACGTGCAATGGATTGCAACATTTTGTGGACTGGGGTTTCTCTCTGCTGTTTTTATCCCCTACTCTCTGAGGGAAAACATAAGGTGAATGATGGTTCAATAAAAGCAGATTATAGCACTCAGGTGGAAATCATTAAGCAGGAATGCAGGTATAAATAAGATCAATTCCAACATGTTTGGATTTTAAGTGCAGGATCAAGACAATTTTACGGAAAATATCTGTATATGTGTGGGAGTGTGTGGGCACTAAAGTGCACTACACATGTTGCGCACATGCAGGAATATGCGCACACTCACCCAGGCAGTTTACAAAGTGCACAGAGGAATAAAGACATTAATTAATTTGTTCCTGTTGCCTGGAGTTTATTCAAATGCTTTGGAAGCTGTGATAGAAGACATATGGAGTTGATGGTTTAGATTAGAGGAAACTGACTCAGGGCCACACAGACTGGAGAAGACTCTGTCACTGGCAGCAAGCCGTACATGGACCTACGGGGTGTGAAAGTCTCAGAGCAAAGGCAAACTGCTGAGGCTTGGAACAAGATCAAAATCATCAAAATAACTAGTAAATGTGGGCTTAATCTACTGGGGAAAAAAGAGCTGACATACAGTGCGAGACCGAAAGTCAAATGTGCGTCTCTGCGCCTGGTTTGCTGTCATTAATACAGATCGATTCTACATGAACGATGTTCAGCAGAGATCTTACGAGGTCGGTGATAAATTATGTCTGGAGTCCCAGCACAAAAGCACATGTTCTTTGAAGAATTTTAATGACAGTGTTAGAAACATGCAAATAAACCATGCTAATTTATTTTGATGCGATTTCCTCCACAGATGTTGCACCTACCTGGACTTCCTCTGCACACTGCGCAGAATGAACATTATCTACATTCTCATGAGAGCGGTAAGGGGATCGGGTTTCTGGTCTGCAACACTATCCTGGCAGAGGCATTTGATACCAAGGCATACCACAGCCAAGTTCCAATAAACACAAAAGTCGGCTCAGAGCTCAACAGCGCTCATTGTCCCACGATGGAAGCGGAGATACTGAATTGTTGTGTTTATTGATGTGTTTACATAAGGCTTGGAACGGAGTTAATGCTTTTGTCAGTTGCGATAATTCTTCCAGAAGGTAGCAGTAGCATTTGTCTTTTAGCTTACTGTTTAGATTCATACAGCCATTCATTATTCTTTAGACGCTCCTCTGCAGACCTCTTACAGGGCTACTTATCTCTGGTTAAGTCTCTTCAATAAACTGCATGCTAATTATCCATCAAGATACTATCTGACACTGTCAAAGAGAAACAGAAGTGGAAAGTGATGGTGGAATCTGCAGAATTCCAGACAAGGAGAGAGACATGACAGCAAGGCCAGTGTGAGGACAGACAAATCTTTCATTAGTGCCCGCCTGCTTAATGAGTCATTCCTTAGCTACCAGGTGGGGTGACCCTCACAACATAAATATCCTCATGCCCCCCCTCCCCTTTTTCTTCCCTCCACTTTTTGTGTCGTCCACCCTTTCACCTGCTCAGCAGGGTTCCCCCATACTCACCAGCACTGACACAGATACGTAGTGGAGCGAGGAGAGAAGTTAAAGAACGCATCCATTCAACATACCAGACAAAAGCCTGACACAGATATAAACGAGGGGATCAACATTTTAAGTCCATCTGGTGTAGGTGGACCGTGCAGCAAGGCCAGCTGCAGCAAGGTTCAACCAAGTTACCGCAAACCTGTGGTAACAGCTGGGGCGCAGCATTATTATTTTTGCATCTATATGCTTCTCTAATAAACTGTGTATATAAAATTGGAAGGAGTTTGAGTCTAGGCTATTCCCCATGTGTTGCTTGGCAGCTGCTTCAGGGCAAACAGTTTTTCTTACTGCAGTAAAATGTGCATATAGATGCAAGGCCAGATGTCTAAAGAGAAAAGTTTAAAATCTCACTTCATATATTCCAATTCTGTCACATGTGCGCAGATGCTATAGTTCTGGGTTTTTTTAAAAAAAAATCTTTTTATCCATAAAAGACAGATCCACAAAGCCAAGTGCTTTACTCAATTCAGACTTTATGATCCTTAAAATCAAAAAACGCTGTATTTTATGTGCTGCAATAGAAGGAGAATTTAAAAGTTTTTCTTCCTTTCTAAAGTTGAATTGGAAAATAGCCAATTATCAGCAATACCCTCGGTGACTCCCCCCTAGCAAGCTTTACCTCCCTTCCTCTCTCAGCCCTCTCGGCCTCTCTGCCCCCGACTTTCTCTGCTCCCTCCTATTCTTAACAACCTGACATGTGGGGAAAAACACCAGTGCAAACTGTGTCCAATAAACACAGTTGTGCTGAGACCACATCTATTTCAGACTGTGCTCTAGGAATAGGAAGTGAACACATGAGTCACAGTACACCATCTCAGTGACCGACTACTCTTAATGGAAAGGAGATGTTGAAGCACCTGATTTCTACACAGACTGGATCCTCTGCTGCCTGCTGCTGTCCTCTGTAGCACCTGTGAGGAAGAGTTTGAAATAAGGATAAACTCTTTCATAGCCCTTAATGCCTCCACATAATTACTACCACCAGCCAACAAGTTGTTCAAATGTGTTGCGCTGGTTATCGCAAAGAGAATGTATCTTCTCTCATTTTAATCACAAACATCACTACTTAGCTACTGAACAAAATAGCCCTGACTGAAAACAGCAGGGCTCAGCTTAATGAGAAAAACTCAAACTGTACAGTAAATGAAGCACAGCACCAGTAAAGAAACTCCCATCAAGCCAGAAACACCAAGCTCCAAATACTACTCATTTATTGGCTGTGTGAAGTCTTTGATCCTGATACAACAATCAAACGAGCTACAGTGTAGTGCACGAGTTTGCTCTTACGCTGTGTGTAATCTTTCCCTTTTGGATTTACCCCTTGAAGTCTCCAGAGTAAAAGAATCTCTAAAGGATTTGTAATGAGGAAAGAACTTTATCAAAAATCCTGTCCAGCTTGTTGGTGGACATAAAACGAGGCACCACTGATGTTCTGCAGCGATCACAAATAGCTACCATGACTATGTCGGGCATTTCATGAGCGCCCCGTCATGACAGATTGTTGCATCTTGGCAGCGGCTTTGTGATGCTGACCTGGGTGTAAAGCGTGATCTGACTGTTGACAGGTGACAGCTTTGGAAAAGGGTGAAGTAAGCACTATTATTGACAACCAAAGTGTAAAGATAAAGTGGGCAATGAAAGCCATTCTCTGATTAAAGAGGCATGATAGCCATGCATGAGGCAGACTGACAATGGAAGCTTTAAATATAAGATGTATAACAGAGTCAAATCTAAATACTTTAACAGACAGCAAATGCAATGAAACCTAACACGAGGCACTTTCATCCTGAGGAGGTAATTATCTGTTTTGTCAAGAAAGTGTTTTGTTTGGACTAATACCGCTTTATTCCCAAGTGTCACTGAAATGAATATAATCCATTCTTGGCACAGGCAATCAAAGGACTCAAAGACCTGTTTTGTCCTCTGGGGCCAACCTGTTTGCCCAACTGGAACAAATTCACCATAAACATGACTGACTGCTTTCTCGTCAAAATCCTACTTAACAATGCCAAATGACTAATGTGTTCACTTTTCAATTCCTCATGGATCATATCAGAAATTTTCCACTCATGTTAGCAGCTGGCAGATAAGGATCAAATATTTGCTTGGCAAGCCAAATAGGTATGGTCGATGACCTGCCTATTGGCACGGTAAATGTTTTTCCCTGGTTTTTGTTTTTCGTGTGGGCTTCGATTGAACGTCTTTCTGCCGGCTGTCTTCTACACATTTTCTGTACATGAGCCCGTGTCGTGACATGTGAACGGTGTAGCAATGCAATGCAGCTGCTTGGCTTTTTTTAAAACACCAATGCAAACAGAGGCACATTTCAGTTACCAAATCCCAGTTTCTCTTTGTTGCACCGTGCTGCGAAGAAAAATCTCAGATATTCAAGCATGTCATCCTCCCGGTCACTTCACCGAGGAGGGTCAAGTGTCACTGGGCCTCACAGTATCCCTGACATGTTTGGACTAGTTTGAATAAATACAGTGATACAGCACTCTGGATCACTGTACCACAGTGGGCTTGCCTCCCAGTGAGAAAGTAACTACAGCCCAAATGAATCCTACTTTGACACACTCAAACACACACAAGAAATTCATGTAGCCAAACTTGTATATCAGTTTTTCCAATATTGCAATTTTTACAGATGGGAAAAAGAAAGTTTTCACCGGATTCTATGCAGTCCTGTGAAAAAAATTAAGTGCACTCTTACTGCTTCCATAGAAATTATGAAGGTAATTAGCAACCAGGTTCTGCACTTAATAATTAGTTAACCATAAGCAAGAGTGAGTTTAAAAGAAGTTGGGGCAGTTCGCTGGTCTGGAGCATTCAGGTGTGTGTTAACACAATGTGACAATCTTCCCAGGACTGGACATCCTGGCAAACATCCCACAAGCTCAGACCATGCAATGCTCAGAGAAACTGCAAATCACTCAAGAGCTACATCTCAGACTCTCCAGGCCTCAGTTAGTATGTTAAATGGTAAATGGCCTGTATTTGTATAGCGCTTTACTAGTCCCTAAGGACCCCAAAGCGCTTTACACAACAAGTCATCCACACATTCACACACTGGTGATGGCAAGCTACATTGTAGCCACAGCCACCCTGGGGCGCACTGACAGAGGCGAGGCTGCCGGACACTGGTGCCACCAGGCCCTCTGACCACCACCAGTAGGCAACGGGTGAAGTGTCTTGCCCAAGGACACAACGACCGAGACTGTCCAAGCCGGGGTTCGAACCGGCAACCTTCCGATTACAAGGTGAACTCCCAACTCTTGAGCCACGATCGCCCCCGAGAGATCAAAGTTCATTACAGAAAAAAGACCACCTTTAAGATTGAACTCCTCTATAAATCAAAGTATTCTAGAGTCAAACATAGAGACAGCTGTTCAACAGCTAAAGCTGAATCAGGTCACGCACCGGGACAGTGATCCCAAATACAGACAAGATCCGAGGTGTGACAAAAGTCCAGACCTCAACCGGATTGAAATGCTGTGGTGGGACCTTAAGAGAGCTATGCATAAATGAGTGCCTGCAAACCTCAATGACCTGAAGCACTCTTGTAAAGAAGAGCGTGCCAAAATTCCTCCCCAGCGATGTGAGAGACTGATAAAGTCATACAGAAAACGATTACTTCGAGTTATCACTGCTGAAAGTACTTCTACAAGCTACTGAATTATGGGGTGCACTTAGTTTATCCGAGGACTGCAAAGAATCCTGCGATAAACTTTCTTTTTCACATGACTATATATTATCGTATGTGCATGTGAAAATTTTAAGTTGTGCAATGCAGATAAAATGCTTTGTATGATGTGGAAATGGTGAACAGCCAATTCCACTGTTTACATAGCTTTATGTGTATACATGCATAAAGAATATTTGCCAACACATAAACATCGGAATTTTTTATTTTAATCAGCACCAGCCCCAAAAATCCATTATTAAACCATTGTTTGTTTTTACACTTTTCACATGTATTTCAAAAGGGAAAAGTTTTACTGAAAACAACCCCAAAAACATCTGCTATTTCAGATTATGCCCACATTCAAAAGAAAAGACACGAGGAAAAATTACTGCCTCAATGAAAGTGAGATAGCGAACGTCTGTTGTACCGGCAACTGCTGTCCGTTTTGATGAGAGACATACCTGGCTTTCAGCAAACATGCCCCAGCAATATAAATGGCGCTCAAGAGATTTTTGGAAAACCACCATTAAGAGCAAGTCATGCATTGCTATAGCATGACAGTGTCGAGGTGCAAAGGGATTGGCTGGCACACATAAAGTGCCCTCAATTTCTGATAGGATGAAAAGGAGTTCTGGCTCACAGAACTACTGAGGATCAACCGTCTTTTGGCATGAAAGAATGTGAAGTGTTCTCTTGCCTTATTTAGCCAAAGACAGCCATCATATCACAGAGCGTGCAGAGGGGGGGCAGAGGTGCAGCCAAGATTATGATCCAAAGCAATAAAAAACAACGTCAACAACACATACCTTGAAGTAACGTAAAAATATTTGTGGTATGGGGATGACAAAAAGTGTGCACAGGGGGATAAGAGACGTGATAACATCCAAAACGATGGGCCAGATATTCATTAAGTGGAGGAGCTATTCAAAGACTTAATCCAGAGCAGCCTCCTCTGCTAAGTTTGCCAAACATAACAAGATATGTAATGAGAGTTTTAGCTCGCCCACTCTCTTTTATATTCCAGCTAATAATACATTAGATTAGATTTCTATATTAATGGCTACAGAAAGCTACTACTGGCACAGTCTGGTGTCCTCCTTTCACCTTTTTCTCCATCTTGTCCAGCGATGCTGAACTTCAACTGTCTTTTGTGAAGGCAGGATCTTTATTTTTCCTGTGTGTGAGTGTTTGTCTGCTTGTGTTTCTATGTGACAACTGGGTGTTTGTGTGTGTGTGTTTCTTCCTGGATAAGACACAGAGATAAGAGATTCCCAGCAGCCTTTAAAAGGAACAGCATGGGAGTAACGACTAAACATGTGACAGTAAACAAAATGAATAAAAAAACGACGAAGCTGTTCAAGGAAAGTTTCAACAGAAATGGCAAATAAGACGTGTTCCACCTTTTAAGCATGAGCATTTTACTGATATTCTTCAACTGGTTCAGTGTAGAGTGGGTGCTTTCACCACCCTAACCCCTAGAGGTCTCTCTCCAATGTTTTTTTTTTTTTTTTTCTCCTAGCTTCACTATGTTTGCATGACAAGTAGAGTTAACAGGTTTAACTATCCCAACAAGACGGGAGGCCAGTGTAATAAAGACGGGGGGTGGGGTGGGGGGCTTGCTCTGTGCGCAGTAGGGGGTGAGATTTACGCATGGCTGAATTTAAATCCATGGAGACACAAAGATGAAGAAAAACTCTTGCATAATTTGGGTCACTTGAGATAACACTCAGATTTTAGCATTTTATCCCCTTTCTACCAAAGTGAGGGCAAAAAATGACTAATATAAGTTTGTCATAGATGACGGATACTTACGTCTGCATCATCATGAGACATCAGCAGTATGTCTGCTTTATAGTATAACTAAAATGTGTTTTTCTTCATCAAACTTAAGTTCTGTAAATTTCAGGATAATGACTTTTAGAATACTTTGATACTTTCTGAGCTAATTCTGCATAATTCTCCACTCGCACAACAAATTCATAGAGCAACAATTATTTATCCAGGAGATGATTTGGACACAATAGCCAAAAAAACAATAAGTATGATTTGGACAGTGCAAACAATGCATGACCACACATACCTTTGGGGTATGTTTTGCATAAAGGTACAGGGTAGGGCTTCACAGTTGGAAGCCCCGGTGTGCTTTTCGTACAGCGGCCATGACAGATTCTAAATCTTAAAACTCACTTCAAATGTTTTTCATCTTGATCAACCATGATCTACCCATAAAATCAACTATTTTTAAAAGCCAAATCCCAAAAAGAAAAAAAAAAAAATTCCACTTGACCTACATATACCCCTGTTCCACCTACCCTGCAACTCCTAAAAAAAAGGTGAAGAAAGCATGCAGTAATACCGTGTTCGGGTGGGGGGGGGGGTTTCTGGGTCTGCATAAGGCAATATTTTAGCAGGCAGCAGCCCTGCACGATCACACTGTAACAAGTTCAGACACCTTAGCCCAAGACTGGTACAAGAATCAGGCCTTTTGATGTTTGCACATTAACCTCCTCCATTCCTCAGGTACTCCCCCACTCTATCACATCTCCCACCCTGTCTTGACCCTGTGCCAGTTTCGCCAAAACCTTTTCAAGCACACCTGGTAGTGGTTAGGCTCAATCACAGCACAAAAGCTCCTGAGTGCTGCTGGAGAAAAAAAAAAAGAGGAAAAAAAATATAGGAAGAACTCAACAGTAAAGACAGCAAAGATGTGCTAACAAGACTATCTACTGTACTTCAGAGTGGATTTACAATGTGACAAACAATTCTTTTGTAAATATGAAACCTTTTATTGAGCCGCTTGTGTTACTGGATAGTGCATCTGGATCAAAGATAATTGTAGGAACAAGTATGAAAGTGTTATGTACTTTTTTCTTTTCTTTTTTTTTTAACACAACCACACTTATCCACAGTGAGCATATTTTGTAACAACAATGAACAGGGCCAGCTCATTACAGTGCAGGGGCGAGGTTCCAGTGTTTTATCACACCTGCTGAGGAAAGTTAAAGCACTTTTCCATAGGTGGAGCCAGTGGATCCATTTTCACATTCACCAGCTGCTGTGTCACAGGCTTTACGGAAGGTGTAATTTCACTGATTTAGATCAAATTTCACAGTTCAGGAGAGTTAAAACGAGTTTTTCTTCCAGGAAACCCCCTGACTCTGTAAGGACTAAATCTGTAGTATATTAGATACTCAAATGAAAACAACTTTGTGTTCCCAGTATTGTATCTCTACAAATTGTGTTCATATTCTTAAAAAGAAATAAAAGAAAAAACTTGCTGTTCCAAAGATGAAGCAGGTATTGGACTGGCCTACGCTCTGATCTTGTTCAGATAAATGTGAAACTTTGGAAATGCTCGACCACCCCAGCTGGATTCCATAAAAACATTAAAACGGCCTTTGCACTTGGTAAAAGCCACAGAATTTAGCTAGCAGACAACATAATTTCTATACATTCTAAATATCACATGATTAAAAGGAGAAGAGGTTAGATAAGCGGAGCAGAATATACAACATAATTACAGACCTACAAACAAAAGCTGTGTTTGGACTGAGAACAATGGCCGCTTGAAAATGGGTGCCTATCGCTAAGATTTGCATACCGTTTCCGTATAAGGAGGAAGAAAGCGCATTTTGTTAAACGACTAAAGCGAAAAGTGAAACAGTCCGAACAGCATCCAGGGGGAAAAAAACAGACGTGTGTTTACAAAGTCAGCGTAAAGGCACAGTTTCATTTAGTCTCCTTCACCTAGTATTGAACAGTTTGAAGTGCTGTAATGTTTGATCAGTGGGTGGGGATAATTATTTTTTTCCCTTTTTATTGGTTTTCTATTGATTGGACAAACAACGACAGCTGTGCTCCATAAATAGTGTCCAGCACAAGATCCATACTACCTAATTTAGTGGTTTAGTTTTACATTTTCAGATCTAATTTTGTCTGCTGTACTTGGTGATATCTGATGAGATCACTGGTGTGCTGTTACAACTTTATAACCATCCCAGTTTTATTCTTGTTGATCTGTTCTATGATGGACCTGCATAAAGTTGCCAATTTCTTTGTAATGATAGCTCACCTTAGTAACATTTTACAATTTCAATATTAGTGTGTGCTTACAATCTTTATGCTTATAACCACATGTAATCGGTACGTCCCAAACTTTGCCCTCATTAGATATGAATAGAAACAAGCTGAAATCAAATATTCCGAGAGTACTGCTGTTATTCTAAACAGAAACATGGTAGAAGCTAAATTTGAGAAAGGGGATGAACAGAACAACAGAATAACATAATAAATTTTGGGGCAATGTTTATGTTTTTATTTAACTGTTAGCAAGATCCAGCAGAATATGAATAGATGGATGGATCGATGTTAGCAGGGTGGTGCAAAAAAACAAAACAAAATCTCTGGTTGATTTTCATATAGTAAGATGGAGAAGTAAACATTTTTAGTACTTTTAAAGTTTGTCAAGGACTTGGTCTTGCAGCTTATGAAGCAGGCCTCAAGGCCACAGCTCGAGGAGGTGTGCACTCAAGGGTTGACAGACTTTACCCCCTGCACCTTAAACAATGAATGGCCAATTTGCAATGAGATCTGAATAGGAAAATTTCTCACTAAGGGGAGGTGTCTGAAGAACACCAGCTGTTTAGCTAAAAGCCATATTGGACATGTGTTGTCCACATGTCCAATGAATGTTCCTACCACTCAAATAGAGGCATGTCTTAATCCAATACGCCAAATTCTGAATAGGAAGCATTTTAGAAAGTCTTTATTAATCTTTATTTAACCAGGAGGCGACACTCTTGAGATTAGGAATTCTCATTTACAAGAGTGTCTCGAGTTGTTATTAGCAAAGGCAAAATGATTATATCACTACGCACACCAGACTTTTCCTAACATGTTGCTTACTGCCAATATGTTTGCATCCATGCACGTTATATAAATGTTGCAATGTTTTTCTAAAACTTTTCTTCAACTATAGTGGGAAAAGGCACGAACAGTAGGTGCCATAAAATGAATATTCTGCTTCTAAAACAAACTCATATCAATGGCTCCTGATATGTTAAGTTGCTACTTAAGTTGTAGGACTTATTTTCACCTTATAATATAGCCTGAATTCAATTAACACAAAGAGTGTGAACCAAATCTACTGAATTAAACATTTAATTCTGGTATTGTGTGCAGTGAATGCTCTCCTGTATCTCTAAAGTTAACCCTTGACTTGGATAATTAGCTGCTGTATTTTTTTGCACTTGTATCCCAGTCCCTCTCTACATCTCAGACTTTCCCTAGAAGAAGCGTTTGCATAAATATAAAGCAAGCTGTCTCCCCTGCTGTCTATGTCAAAATGTGTGCAATTGCAACAGAGTGAACACTTTGTGTTTGCATTGCGGGAGAGCAAGCCTGTACTTAGCATGTTGTTTTTAGCTAGTCTTAATGTCTTCCATGTCCGGGCCCATTTGTCTCTGGGCTGACTGGGCCACATCAGTGGGGAACACAGAGGAGAAAAGCGAAGTCTGCATGTGTGTGATGTGTGTGACAGCTGCAGGCCTGGTTCACATAGCCACTGTGGCCCACTCTGTCACACCACCCAATAAAGCCTCAACTGTAATTAGCATATGCAGGGTGAGAGTTTTGTTTCAGCTGGTCTGCGTTTGCTCTTTAATCTTGTATATGTATTTAAGTTACATAAATATTAACATAAACATAAAAAAAGAAATACAAAGGAGGGAATGAGATGTTGATGAAGAAGCTGGAAATGCTCACTTAAAATCTGAGGTGATCCATTCAGTCTTTTTGATAGTGAGGTACTCTAAAGTTGTCAAGCAGAGAGCTGGTACGGGTGAATGCCTAATTCCTGGAACTTGTACTCTTAACTTTCTTGATAATGGAAGATAAATATTTTTTGTGTTGAGTAGGTATTCATGTATCCCAAACAAAACATCCCAAACATCTCTCTCACTGTTTTCAATGACAGTGGTGATCATCACGCTTCAGTTCACCTTTTTTTTTGCTGATTTGAGGTGATTGTAAAAAGATAACTTTTTTTTCCCCTCCAGGTAGCTAGTAATTTTCAGGTTGATCCCATAGAAAGTATAAAACACGGCTGTAGCTTCCAGGTCAGAAAAATTAAACCAATGTGCAAGTTACACCAGATGGCGATAGCTGTGGTTCACAAAAGACTGGTCCCACAGAAGTCTATGGGAAAATGGTTTTCAATCTTGATCTCTGTCACTTCTCTGCTGAGTTCAGTTACTGCGTGTGGGTCTTATTAAATTTGATAATAAAAAAGTGAAGCTCGCTGGCTAATGACCGAGTGTGCAGTTTTACAGTCAGATGAAACCAAGACAATCAAAATGCTCCTCTCAAGACTTTGAAACCAGCGGGTGACATCACAGCAGCTACTGTATGTCCATTTCTTACACTGTTTGTGTGTGCTTCTTACTTTCTCCTTAAGTAAATTTTTAACTTCTAAATATAGTGAAAAACAGCTATCCCCTAGTCTTTCATATAATGTGTCACATAATTGCTGTTGATTACCACCAACTTTCAGTAGCCTAAAAAAAACAAAAAAAAGAAAATCTGTAAACCTTCATCAAATTAACTCATTTGGGATCAAATGTGCTGTATGTCCACACAGCTGATATTACAGTCAGTATTATTAAAGATAAATGCTAATAACAATTTGGAGTGTTAGGTAACAAAAAGTTCTACTATACTTGCACAAAAAATGCCTGTAAAATTCATGAAACTCTACTGCTGACATATGTAAACTGAATTCCTTAAATCTGATCACACCAGCTCGACACTGCTGGATCTAGGATGTCATAAAAACACAGCCACTGCAGTGCAGCATAAAAACTCAGAGACAAAAATTGTAATTAAAAACGATATCATGACATGATTATACAATATACTGGGGTCAGTCAGTCCAGTCATGTCACACTCCTGTGAATGCCCAGTGTGGCAACACATCAGAGAATTAGACACTGGCAGATTAAAAAAAAATGAATATAATTATTTTACAATATAGATTTATTTTTGTTTGACAAGATTATATTGTTTAAAGGGATATCCAACAGAGATCAAGAGAAAATTACCATCTTCTTCAGTGGATGGAAACATACCAAATATGTCCACCACAGGATTTTGTGACCACAACAGCACAATAAAATGAGTTTAAAAAAAATACACACAACAAAACAACTAACATCTTATTCATTACATCTTACTGACATGTTTGAAAGCCGAAGAAGGGCAATAAACTCCTGTGAAGCAAAGTAAATTCACTCAGTGTGAATTTAATGGTTGGCGATTGTGTTAGTTGCCAAAAACGGCCTTAGTCTTTCGCCTTAGAGTGACGGGCATGTTTGCCACACAAAGTTTACATCTACAGTGTGGCTATTACTCTTTTAAACACATCAGTAACTTGTAGTCTTAGTAGCAATGCAGGGTGTGGAATTAGAGCATGTGCCTGACCATCTCCCCTGTGGACATCAATAACTTTTCCAAACATCTGTATTAGTTCATGTGACTGAGACAGGATAAAGGTCTCTTATAATACTGTGAGCCTTGGGACATAACCACCTGATTCTGCTGACCCACATTTTTCTGTTGTTGCATTGTTTGGTCTCTGAAGTGAAAATCAGGGGTGGGCGTAATTCGTTTCCTTCTCCTAAAACATCCACATCTGTGCATACGTCCATCACAGCAGTGGTAAAGCTGCAGGTTAATTTTGTACCTGGCCAGCCTTGTTGTAGACTGATTCGTGCCTAGGTGATGGCCTGGTTATAATACTTGTGTTTTTCTAAAAGTAATTTAACTTAGAAAACATACAATCATGCTCAAATTACAATGTATATCAATAGCAAAACCTGTCAAGTTATTTAATGTGGCACGAATGGTTTGAAACAAACATGCTGACATCATGACTCACAACACCCTAAGTGAGAAAGATGAAAATTATAGTTGCTTAAAAACTTACAGTGACCTACAATTTGAAGTCCCAGAATGTCATCAACTTCAAAAAATGTCATTTACAGATGTAACACTATACTGTATATATTTTAAAAAACAAAACAAAAAAAAAAACATGTACTCTAGGCCTGTATCCAAAGTTAACATGCAATGGCACACTACTAGAAAAAGTAATACAGTGTGAGAAGTTTTCACCCCTTTCCTTACATGGTGGATCTGGAGACTTCTCATGCCAGGCATTAGGTCTAATGTTAGCTCTCCATAACAGTGTAACAGCCAAGAAATATGAACCGTTTTTACAGGACCAGGTGCACCTTTTGATGCATTGTTCACTCAGTAAGTTAAGAAATAGTAAAGCCCCCCTCACTGACACAGTTAAAACAAATTAAAGTGCAATTTCACAAACAGCAGAGTGAATTCTAGCACCTTTGCGGTTAAATCTCCTCATATACATGGCTAAGTCCTTGTATTACTGCATTCTTTGGGAAAATGAAGCTGCAAGAAAAGATGAAAACAGTTCTACCCCTTCTTATGTAATTGAAAGGTTTTAGTAAAGGGAAGAGTCAACGCAAATAAAAATATGCTGATTACCAAATGACCATATATAAAGAAATAATGCTAAATTAATTGGTGTCTAAAATGCTCTCGCCTGCTTTTCTCTTTTTTGTGCCTTCTTGAACATGACAGAAATTCCTCAGACATCCTGTAAAGCCATCAGGCTTATTCTCCCTCATGTCACAAGTTAATGGGTGGTCAACTATTATAACATAGCAGATTCAGATACTACAAAAACACCACCTTGCTCATGGCCTGAACATAAGTAAGTCTGTATCAAACTTCAGTAATAGTGACTAGAAGAGAGAGATCTTTTACTTGCAGTAATCCCCCTGAGCATAGTTCTTATATAGCTTATAAGATTTATGGCTAAAGGTAAACCAGTTATAGCCCAAACACTTTATTCTGTATTATGAGTTGCTATTTCTAGTATCACAGTTGTTTTAGCTGCCTATTTTTAACGCAATCATTGCTACATCTTCGTATCTGCAAAACATCCATTAATGTTCAATAAAGCAATGAACAGCATGAAGGACTAGGCTATAGTTAGCCAGGGAGATTTTGGACTAGATGAGACCAATGCATTGACAAAATCAGCCAAAGGCTTACCTGATGCTAGGATATCACTAGTATTGCAATATTTTGCATGTCAATATTGTATCTTATTATAAAAACTCAAATACAAATTGAACTTTTCAGTACTAGAATAACAAATTTAATCACTTTTTCAGTCCAGCAGATGGTCCTGCTGACTTTATGTAGTGAGGTCAGCTGAGGTGATGCCCAGTGGGAAGAAGCAAAACAAAGATAGAGAGAAATTCCAGAATGAAATCAGAAAAACATCATCCCTGTTTAAACCAAACATAAGTACTGTAATTATTTTGGGTTTTTTAACAATGGTGGAAAATAGGAAATTAATATGACACATGTGGTTTGTGTTGCATGAAAGTAAAAATACTCTAGGAATATGACAAACATTCTCTTCTTGCTACCATCCTGAGACAGCATTAGCCAAAGATAACAAAGCTAAAGTCAATTCAGCTAAAGAACCAACCAACACTGGACACACTTAGCTTAACAAAGCTACCTAGTAATTCAGAAGAAGAAAACACAATCCATGTGCAATGACCTGCACCCATACAATACTGCAGAAAACAATATTGTTCCCAGTAATTTACTTCCTTGGACTTGTTAGTCTGCTTGCCTATCAATCCTTCTTATCGGTTTCATTTTCACACGTGCTATAATCAGCTGATTTCAGTTTGTGTGCCAGAGGAGGAAAATATTTGCACAGTCTGCACAGGCATTACTTTTTTATTGCACAAAAAGATGAAATCACTGCATCCAGACCAGACAAAACAGCCGCATTAACCTGTTAACACAACTCTGATTCTTTGCTAGCACTTGCACAGACAGCATGCTAATGCTAAGCTAGGCAAGGACACAGGGTGATAAAAACTTTGCAAATTACACACACACACTCATATATATACACATATATACATAAACTTTAATGCTATATATATATATATATATATATCATTAAAGTATATATATATATAATTAGCTCATAAAATGATGAGAAAGCAGGGTAGCAGTTCAGAATACTGTATTTTTTCATTCGATTCAACGAGTGAAATTATGTTAAAATGATGGCTATAACATAATTTGACTTCAACCTGACTTTAACATAGATACACTTTTAAAAGGCTATAAACCTCTAATGAATTGAACATTGCTAGTAAGGAAATCTTTATAAATACTAATTTTTTACTTTTCCTTAACCAAATCTCAACATTGTTCAGACACGCAAATATATCTTTTAAATTCCTTTTCAACAGGTTTCAGCTGGGTAAGTCATGACTGAATAGGACATGACCTATTATTAGTTATTTTACTCACTAAGCAAGCATGCTACAGATTTAATCAGTTCGAGAGAGCTGTTATGCATTGAGTATAGGTAATGTATGCAGGATAGATCAAAAAATAGATTAGCACCATTGCAAAAAACTCTTAATGAGTCACCAGCTGAGCTAAAATAGATGGGGGTTACACTAAATATACACACGAGCTCATGTAAAACCCTAAGATAAAAATACAGTCCATTGCATTAGATATGGTGCTGGGCATGTGGTGAAGTCTGTAAAGAAAAATTTACCCTAATTTTCTCAGATCCTTTTTAAAAGGCAAATAACACATGACAAAGCGCCTCTGTTAATATTCAGGTCACTCTTTCAGTAGCACTCTTTATCTAACTGGGAATATATTATGTATTATGAGCACAGCTGATGTGATATTTTAGTCTCGCAAAGAGATCAAGTGACACATGGTGTTGGGTCTGGTGATGATAAGAATAATAGCCACATTTAATTGGGTGCATCTAACATTTTGAATAATTCCTCTGGGAAAAGAAGATCTTGCGTAACTACAGGTTGGTGAAGTATTCTGATGTTATTGTTTTAATTAGCCATTAACCATATTACGGTAATACATAACATCTCTGTATGTATGTTTGCTTCTTTGTCCAGCACCTCTTCCTAGACAGTTTAGCATCCCAAATTGGCAGACAGGTACATCTTAGGCCCCTGAAGGCTCTTATCTAATATCAGACCTTGTGATGTCATCATGTTGCCTAGCTACCTGCTAGCAATGGCTAAAACTGCAGCATTTTAGCATTTACCAATTTATGACATCTTAGAAAATGATTTTACATTTTATTTTTTGAATTTCACATTAGCAATGATGTGATGATATAATGCAATCATGTTGACTAGCAACCACCTTGCAACAGGCTAAAATGACCCATTTTGGAAATTCTGTCACCCCTACTTTTGAACATTTCTCCATGTGATTAAGGATATCAGTACCTTAACCAAACAAAACAAAACAAAAAAACACTGCATGGGCATGTCCCAGTGTAAATTAATGTAATAAGGCAGTAGTACACCAAAGTAATTCCCTAGGTTTTAATCACAGTAACATATTTTGGCTTCACAACAGACTCAGCTAACCTAAGCTAATTAAAAATAATAACAACATTGATTGCTTTACCAATGTGAAGCAAGGAAAGGCACATAATTTTGCTACATATGATACATATGATCCTCTGAAAGAAGCTGTATTTCTTTACAGATTCGTTTCTATGATCATATATAACTTGAAAAGACATCTAATCTCTTTCATTTCAAGAAAACGCGAACATGCCGCAAAGAAGATGGATATGATTAACTTAACACCACAATAAAATATTTAGTCACACTTGACTGCCTCAGGGAGAAATTGATAGCAGTGACTTGAGATTTAAACATGGAAAGTATGGCATTTAGTTCACTTAATTATGCAGAGACTTTGATTTTGGTCCAAATAGGATACATTGGCAGCTAGCTTCAAAAAGTCTAAAATTCTATAAGACTAATGAAATACACTCCCAAGAACATTCTAGATCAGATGAGAAACTGTCTCTTCTCAAAAGCCGTATGAATGTCCCATTATACTAGAAACTTCTGTTTGCCAAGTCAGGAAATCTCTTGCTGTTTTGATGAGACAAACATCCATAGAAATCCAGCATTTCAGCAGGGTGCTAATTTGTCATGCCCCACCACAACATGCAGAATGTATACAAGGCCATTCAATGTCCCGCTGGCTCATGTGGGCCATTCTGAGGGGGAGAAAAAAAAAATCACAGCAATATAGACAGACAGAATGAGATGGATTCCTGCATTAAGTGGATGGGGTCCAATTCATAACAGGACTTGGGTTACAGTACAGTCTACTGCACATATGGACTTCTTTGTCCCACATTCCCCCTCATTCCCTATTCACGACAACAAAACCCTACAAGCAATGTCCAATTTTGAACCATTTTATTGTATCATATATTTATCATATATCTTCTGCTTATTTGTGTTGCTTAAAAAAATATCACTAAACATAACATATGACCCACTCCCAACAGGACTAGATAGTGCTTTGATAATGCAAAAGAAGTCCTATTTCTGCCATCCTCCTCTGCTCATCTTCACTGTGGTGGAGCACAATGTCTCCATCTTTCCTTAGTAATAGTAAGCCCGACACATCTAGCTTACACTGGACTCGGTGATCCTGGGTTTCTGTGGACTCAACACTTTCCAAAGATAACACGGGCCACAGATTTCCACTCACGGGCAGGCTGAGGCCCTGCTGAGGCAGACTGCCTGATGGGGAACAGACCAAAAAGAGCAGCCACATCTCACAAGATGCATAGCACTGTACTATGTGATATGCCGTCAAGGTTTGCAGTTAGTTACTTCAGATGACAAAAACAGGGACCAACAGTGTCAGAAGACTGTGCACTCAGGGGATAAAGAGGCGCAAGTGGCTTTAGAAAATGATACCTTAGACAGAATAATAAGAATGTCACTAAGTACAAAAAGGCAAACAAATCAAGTGCTTTATAAGTGCATTTCTTTGTCTACTATGTATAACTCTTCGCAAATGGCTCCTGTGTCCCATTAACTCTCTGTTGCCCGTAGATATGTCTGTGATATATTGTCCTATTCTAATATCCAGAGGTAAACTGAGATTTCCAGAAATGAACGATCCCTCTAAGAGGGCCTAAAAAGCCCAGCCTGGCTGTGTGCACAGTCATACACCACATGGCATCTTAGTAGGGGAACATTCCTCCATGTCTTTTTCTCTCCCTCTAAAACCATTTTTCTCGATTTAGAAATGGGGGGCACAAAAAGCGGTTTAGTGCAAAAATATGGGGCAGCAGATTAATGCAAAATTAAGCCATAAAAACCTGACATATGTGAAATGTCCCAGACTGGGAATGAAAAATCATTTCTCCTATTCAGGAACTTTCCACAGGAAGAAATGCCTGAATTCCACTTAGCCTCATTCTACCATGTGCCAAAGAACAAAAAAGGAAGAAATGGTTGAAAGATTTACCTTCGCCAAAACATTACCATCACGAAATCTCTCTGAGGGGGATAGGAGACAGGTATCTAAAGTATGTCCACAAGGTAAGGTCTTGGAAGGAAGTTGGGCAAAATTCAATCCAAACAGTGTCTTTATAGTACTTTCTTTCCAACTATGCACTACTAAACACCACAAGGGAAAGTGGAGTGAAATGATGTTATGGCTTCAGTATTCAGCATAGCTTACAGGAGATGGGATTGTGTCTTTCTTCCATAAATCACTTCACAGTGACAAGAGGTGGTGCTCTAGTCAGTCAGCCAACCCCCGCAGGGTGACCTCAAGAGGGACAGCTTCCCTCGAGCATGAACCCAAACAAAAAAGAGGGTATGGCAAGATGAAGCCATAAAGGCCTCCGCCAAACCAGTGCTTTCATCCTATAGCAGCTACACAATCAGCATCCTAGAATACAGGCAAATGTAAAGAGAAAGAGAGTGAGGGAGTGTGTGAGTGCATTTGACAGGGGTTGAGAAAGGACCTCTCTGACCCTTAACATGTGTGTAGCTCATCCAGAGGAGGGTGCAGGGCACTCCTGATGAGCCATGCGGGGGAGGGGGGGGGGGGTGTCACCAGGTGGCCCTTAGGGTTAAACAGGATTGACCCCATTTGATCCTGACACCGCTGTCAGAAGCGGATCTATGCTTAGCTTGTCAAAGAAAGCTGAACACTGCGGCGTATCCTTGTTGTAAAACATCCACTAAAGGGTCTATAAAGTTTATTTTTTCTCTTGGAAAAAATGTTTAAAAGAAACCTCTTGACCATGGAAGACACTGCTATTTCTCTTTGTCGTTTGTGCTTTCTTTGCCTATTCAAAACTGCGTTTCAACAACACCCTTTCATCCACTATCTGTGCATTAATCTCATAATAGCAGTATGGGCTCATATGATTTTCAATGGAGCCCCAGTGAATGCACGCCAAGTCTGAAAAACAAACCAGTTAAATTTGTTCAAAATGACACGAGAGTCTCTATCTCAGGGCAAGCCAAGGCAAGGAAAACATGGCTGGTTGGCAGGTTAGGGTTAAACACTTCCTCTAAATGCTCAGACACAAAGGTCTCAGATGACAACATATGGCTGGAGTGAGGGTAGCTTTTAATGTCATTTTACGTATTGTAGCTTTTTCTCCAGCCTCAAACTGCTGACTTTGTCACAACTGAAAAATCTCAACACTACAGTATGGTAATGTTAGGTTTAGATATCCAGGCCAAGTTCTACTCTATCATAATAAATTATCAATAATAAATGATTAGTATCATTTTTGGTGGATGTGTTGTTGTATTTTATAAAATAATAATTTAGTGTATGAATAAAATCATGGCCCTTCAAATATACTAGATTAAAAAGAACAATAATGGCGTCATTTTTCATGCCTTTTTTGTTTAAAACAGACCTAAACAACATTGCAAATAGAAGATTATTGAAGTTTATGTTTCTCCATATCACTGTTTCAGATCTATTGGACTACATGAATAGTCCGCCCTGTCTGAGATTTTGTTTTGTTTTTGTTTTGCTCCCTGCTTTTATGTGAGGGCTTCACATGTGACCACTTCCAGTAAATGTGGGATTGGGACGAAAAAGCTACCAATCACAATCAGCATTTCTTCTAGTCGCCCATGTGGCTGGAATCTAGCTGGTCTGATCAGAATGAGATAAATGTGTTTGTGTGTAGAAAAGCATAGCAGACAGCTTTTATAAGACAGGCGGGGTTTGCAGAGATGTAGACAGTAACTTTTTTAGTAAATTTTACGCACAGACAACAGGCATATCAAATATTTTATATGCTAAATGAATTCACCAGTTATTTGTGTGCAGGCACTTAATTATAGATGATTCGAAGCGTGCATAAGCAAGTATGAGTACCTGTTTGTCTAGTATCATGGTGAAAACCTGCAGTTGCATTTTCTTGTGATTGTCGGCTCAAACTTCACCAGTTTTGTTGTAACTGATGTAAAAAAAAAAAAAAGTTCAAAAACCTGAAGTGTGTAAATCCAGTGTTACAGTGTCTGTTTTCTCTGTTCACCGACTGTAACTGGTTAACAAAATTAATTTAACCATCAGTTATGAGGCATGCAATCGATCGACCGATGTGCAGGAAACAGTTTTGGAGGTGCTGCTTCTGTCGCTTTGCTGTGTGCTTCACTCAGCTGGAGCAGTGGAAACTTACAAGGGAGTCTGGGACTCATATGTGGTTCACAAGGACACATTAGATGTGCAGCTGCAGCATTCTTTGCGTGTCATATTCAACTTAAACTCAAATGATTTGGATTACAAAGTTCCCAAGCATTACTTGCCATTTTTGCCACACTGAGTCACCAGTGGTCTACAACATAAAGTTCATTAATGGGTGGTATACTTCCTGCCTCACAAGACAAGTGATTAAAGCCTGTAGTATAGATGAGAGGCTGACTATCCTTTTCTTTTAAGTTGACTGCAGTGATTGCATTTTAATGGACTCACGAGTATCTGTGGTGCAGCAGTGAAATGTGTGCCAGATCCTGCTAGCATATCATCATGTCCACAAAACAGGTGGCTAAGAGTACACGTTATTTATACCTGCCAATAAACATGTGGCAGAATCACAGTTGATGTTTGCCAGCAGACCCTCTGGATTTGATGCCGTCCTTTTATCGTACACTTAAAAATAGACCAAAATAGAATCAAAACACATTCCTTTTCGTCAGTTGCAGTTTTTACTGACATGTGTGACTTGTCTGATTGGCTAGTGCTCTTTGCTTGGTTAGAGTTACTGAGCTAATCAGAGTAGAGGCAAAATACAGGTAGGTCAAAAAACACATACGCTGCCAAAGTGTCAAACACTGGCTGAAAGCAGAAAAAATGTGTTAGTATGCTTTGCCAACCTAAGCAAAGTGTTTTTTGTTTTTCCCCCCACATGAATATTTTGGTAAATGTATCTACCCAACAAGGTAACCGATAGCCCTCTGAGATTTACTAAGATCAGACTGAAAATTTCCCCCCATTTGCTGCTTGGGAGGTGTTATTTTCAGCCTTTGCTCTGCATGTTTTCATACAAGTACACAAGATGACCGTGCATCAGAAAACTGCTGATTGAGATTATAGTTGGTGGTGGTGTTTAACTGGCACATACGAATCATGATAATGCAATCGATTTTTATTTAACAAACAGATGTTAGCATAATGTGTCCACCCTCTGTGTTTGCGTGTGTCTCGGAAGAGAAAATTCAGAGTGAAACCCTACACGGCTTCATTTAGCTTTTGTGTTGAACCTTGCTAATACAAAAGGCATTCATAATAGTAGAGAACAGACAGAGAGAGCTGCCACTGATGTCATTCAATTCTGAGGTCCAGACACTGGGAGAGATTCAAACATTTTTCATATTCCCAAACACAGAGATTAAAGGCTTACATTCAGGCTTTTATCTTATAAACAAGAAGTCTATGCAAAATATTTAAGTGCTTTGTGCGCTCAATGATCCTTAAGTGACCACTGACAAAACCACCATACAACACATATGAGTAGATCTAAATGGATCAGAACAATGTCTGACATGCTCACTGAAAGATGAGCCTCAACTTTACACAGCTTTAACCACAGCAATGATGTAAACATGGCTCGCTTTCCTCACAGCATCAGGAAACATTACTTATGGGTTACACCAATTGAGATTTTCACTCCTCTTTACGACGCAGTCTAAGCAAAAGCAGACAATGTTTCTTTTGCTCTCACCGCAGAGGAAGATTGGGTAAGTTGTTTGTTTAAGTGTAATTATTATTATTATTTTTTCACACAAAAATTTATTGTTAAATTTAAGAACAGTATCCGCTTCCAAATTACCTCAGCTCCACCATGCTTCCTCACGATAAAGGGATTTTTATATACCTGTCGCTGACCAGTGAACGCAGCGTGCATTTTAGCGTCGACCTCTCTTGTAACCTGCAGTTCAGATGGAACCATCCTGAACATGCCTGAACCGCCTAAGTAGGCTTTTGGCTCAAATTCACACAAGACATTGGGGCCTTTCTCTCGCTTCTCTATCTATGGTTCTTTTCTTCTGCTCTGAAGAATGCAACAAAGGTTGTCCAGTCTTCTCTTGCTGAGGCCACTCTGAGTGTTCCCCTTAAGAGCCATGGGTGGGCTGCAAGAGGAGATTCTCCTGATGCTTGAGCTCTTTTTTATTTTTTTTTCTAACTGGGGTCTCCAGTGGACAGTTTTCTGCTTCAGATGTAGCCTTAAACAAAAGCCAAGTAAGAACACTGTGGTTGCTTCAGTGATTGATGCAAACATTACACAGTTGCTACATTACCGACAATGTCCTCCACTGTCATTCCTTAGATAACCGTAATACCCGTTATATGTATTTGTTCACACATTGTTGAAAAGGCTGAAGCTCCCATTTATTTTTTTACATTTTACAAAACTCTTGAGTGCCACCCCCACTGCTTTGTTCAAACTAACGTGAGCAGAAAATATAGATATTATGTTTCATTAAAGATTCTACAACACAAATATTCCTTATCCCAGTTATGGGCTGCGATTGAGCTTACATCAGCTCTAAAAATAACGACTGCACTTGCTGCTTGGCCTTGGACGTGTTTGAAGATGATAAAGAGAAACAGATACCCGTTGTTAGCTGTGAAGGCACAGTTAATATTGGATCGATATATGGTCTGCAATATCCACAATAATTCCACAGCTGCGTATCATGCCTGCACTCTGGGTGGAGGTCGATACTTTGGAGAACACGAACACAAGCGGATAGCTTTCAAATCATTAACACATCACCGCGAAACGCAGCATACTTTGTGCCTTTGCCAAATAATATTCCTGGAGTTTCTTTTGGAAAGCAGCCAGTTACCACTAGGGGTGGGTTTTTATAATCGATTCATCGATTAAAATTGATTCTGGCTTGGATAACGTAAAATCGATTCATTAAAATCCTGAATCGATTTTTTAATATAAATTTATTTTGTCCGAAATGCCAGAATCTCTGGTGACATCTCACAAAATTTCAAGAACCACCAAACAGTAAATGAGAGCAGGTACAGGGATTCTGCACATAGACTTAAACACACAGCGCGACCCGCGGATCAGAATCAGTTAGATGTCGCCTTTCTCACAGTCGGGGCTGAAAGCCGACAGCTCGCTGATCCGGGTCGGCGCTTTGTGTTCACGCCCTTTATGCGCTGATTCTAAAGCTGTTAGTTTGATCTCTCTCCAAACAATATTGACCGAACCAGCAGCAAAAGAAGATCCAAACGCTTCACATAAACATCGTCATGAATTCACTCTTTTACTGTTTTGCTTCCATTGCGATGCGCAGCTCTCCCTCCCCCCCCCCTCTCTCGAACAGTTTCGCTTTCTTCATTATTCGCTTGCTTGTTATGCACAAGTCTACTGTTGCTTACAGCGCTGTCGGCCGCTGTTTTTTCCCCTTTTACAGTCTTCCGAAAAGAAAACCTCATTTCTGCTGTTCAATACTGAACAAATTGAAACTTTTTAAAATTATTCAAAATGCAAAATGCTTAGCCATGTCTCTAATAAAACCGCTGTAACGTCAGAGGTAATGTTCATTAATTAATGGTTTTCTTTCGTTTTTGATGTACTGCAGAATATTTTTATAAAATCCCAGGCCAGGAAAATCACCTACATGTTTTTCTGTGTTTTATCTTCAGCTACTTTGACACAAAGGCATCTGCTGTGATGCTCACACCTTGGATAAAGTCTTGAGAGTGTCAGCTTCCTTTTTATAGATACAAAAATATGTAAATGTCCTGATCTGAATTATATCTCTGACTGTCAAAATTTCCCAGATTTAAATCGAATCGAATCGAATTAAATCGAATCGTGGATCGAATCGATTCGGGACCTTGTGAATCGGAATTGAATCGATTCTAGAAATCAGTGACGATACCCAGCCCTAGTTACCACAGCACAAGGTGGAGGCTGCAGGTGTTCCAGAGCTAGATAACAGTTAAGAGTCCTGCAGAGATAAAAAAAAAAAAAAAAAAAAGACATTCCTAATCTGTTTTACACTAAGAAATCAAATAGCTATTGCTTACCTGATACAAATTCATACAAAATGTGTCAGAGAGATGCAAAGGGAGAATTAGCTGGAAGAATCTACAACTTTCCCACAGAACAAAGTAGCCCTATACAATGGCAAAGATTTGAAGTGGGAAGGATTCAGATTAGGTGACAGTCCAGCACTTCTCCACAACAGGAGAACAAATCTCCACCAGTTTCGTGAGTGGCGAAAAGATCACCGTCACATCCCTTCCTGCTTAGTCCTAAAGAGGTAGTATAAATCTTTATTTTTCCAGCTGATGTCAGCCTTAAGACCGAATCAATCTCAGCACATGGATGTTAGAAAATCCAATAATTCCCCCTTCAAAGCAAAACAGCAATGGTAAACTAATTCAGAGCCAGCCAGCTGTGGCAACAGTACTTGATCCAAGGTGAGAGAAGAAATAACAACACTGAATGAGTGACAGTTACTGTAACGACAAACAGGCTCTTAAGCATTCCTCATATTCTCCTGATGGATGCAGAGAGAAAGAGACATTTCCTTACAAAGAAGCGGACATCAAAGCTGAGGGAAACAAAAGGAGCCAGCGTGACATGTGAAGGAGGATGTGTGATGAATTGCATGGCCCACTAGGATTTGGCTGAAGGCCAGTGGGGTACTGAGTTAAAGGTCAGGTCTTTTTTTTTCTTTTTTCTTTCTTTCTAGTCAAGACTGGCACTCAGATTCTCCTTGCCGATACAGTATGACCATAACCCCAAACTCAGATCTCAAATATGACAAAGATGATAAATTAAAGACAACCTGAAAGTTCAGAGGTATAAAATACAAGGATGCATGCATCGGTTCAGTGTATGGGGGCATATTTAGAATATCAAACCCATAAAGCAAATAAAAAAAATCAGTAGCAGATTAAAATCTGCACCTGTCAGCTTAATGAATTTAACCTAAGAGACAAAAATACTTCAACTTTTTGTAATTGTCACTTAACAGTTTAAGTCAGTTCTGGGATGAGCGATGCGCTGCCTAGATGCTAAAAAGGACAACTGTAACTACTGTTCTTTCTTTAATTTATCATTTCCATTTCTGTTGGGAAAAAAAAAACATTAACTGAAGAACCTTCATAAAGTTGTTAGGAAACATTTTTCAATAATTAGCTTTTCTAACTCCTTTTAAAGAACAAGCAGTCGTTCCAAATAATCAAGGAAACAACGACCAGAATTCCACAATGAATCTAAGGCATCAGATTTCTGTCTAAAGCGGCCTGATAAAACAAACTCGGATCATTTTAAACACCCAGATGTTCAATATTACTTCAGTATTACTTGCACAGTTTCAGCACCTGCACATGTAGAAGTGAGCAGCTATCAGGCGTTTCAGGTTTCTGCCTAGGATACGGACACTCTTTCAGCTAACACTGCGCTTGATGTAGATCTCTCTTGAATCTACATCAAGGGAGGAACTACCCTTCTTGCGAATGGGTATTTAGTGACACCATGAAAACAACATAAACCTTAGATTACACTTCTTTATACACTGTTTTACAAAGTGAAGTTCCCCCTTCCCCAACTATTAGAAATCAATGTTTGCTCTACAGGAGTAGTAAGTACTGATGACCTTCACCAAATTAATGTGATACTGAAGAATTCTTTCAATTCCTGTCCCATTAGGCTGGTTATGTTATCTCCAGATTTTTAGAAAAAACACCTCTGTGGGTACTGAGATTCATGGCGATTGTGACTTATGACAGAAATCTGACGCCAAACAAATAGTTAAGAAACATAGCAACCAACAGAATGCAACATTTCACTCAGCTCTTCTTTGTCCTCCATTCAAGGAGGACAGATGGAGAGTAAAGACACCTAAAATCTCAACTCTAAACCCAAAATAGATTCCTGCAAAGACATCAATAAACATTTCTGCGCATACAGCAATTAAATGCAGGGTTTATGCACAAAAACAACAACAAAAAAAGACTCCTCCCACCAGCTTCAGCTGTTTAAAAAACTGTGGTTACCGAGGTTATACACCTGTCCACTTCAACAGTCTCACAGCAGTGGTGGTCTGGTTCGCATAGCATCCACTCTTAGCTCTCCAACATACATGCCGTAATGTGCATCTTGGACAAACTATATTCTCTTATAACCTGCAAAAGTTTCACCTATCAGTCATCTGATTTTGCTACAAAAGTCTGGGCAGCTGTCAGAAGTGAAGGGGGAAGAGTAAAACAGAGAATTTACAGCACTGAAACATCCCTTCTTATCCACAGGGACAATGTTTAGTCCCCTGGTCAGGCTGCACACTCAGCCTTCTCTGGCAGTCCTGTAAACACAGCAGGAAAAAACTCTGCTCGTGGATGAAAATGTAGACAGCGAGCTTCTTTTCTGGATGGGTGAGGAGCAGCGCTGAGGGGCCTTACAACTGGAAACAGATGGTTTCTTAATATGTGCATACCTTTGGATGAGTGTGTGTGCGAGTGAATGCGAACAGATGAGGGCACTTATGTGAATTGATGTAGTAGTCTATTTGTGCAATATGTGAAGCAAATCTACAGCAGAGCAATTAACTCTAATCCCGTTAAATAGATTTTTATATATATGGAACATTTTTGTATTTTAGGGGCGACGACAGAGGGACGTAACGCAAAATGAATGGAAACACTGAGCTGCACTGTTGCACGTAAACGCCACATTAACCTAAGCCATGTTGTTATCTCACTGCATGTGGCTGTTGGGCTCACGGCCAAACAGAAAGAACATTTAAAAAAGCAGAATGAGTCAAAGTGTGAGATGAGCCTTCCAGTGATCTCGTGTTACTATCAGCTATGATTTGAAGAGCAAGACCCATTCCCCTCACTTTTCTTGTTTGCTGCCTCAGATTTCTCTTCTTTGGCACAGCGTTGTTTAGGTTGGCCTCCTGGGGAGACTCTGAGACCATGATCCCATTTTGGAGTCTCTTTGAGGCCAGTGAAAGCGATGGCAGTCCAGGCCATTTGATCATCTTACGTCTCCCACGTGCCATGTGATATGCATGTTTTTAATTATTCTCCTCTTGCCTGGCACTCCCCTGCCTCAAATGTGGCTTGTTATTGGATTTTATTGCTTTGATTTGACTCCAAAGTGTGGTGACTCCAACCCTGGGGATTTTCTCTATGTACATACAGCCATCTAAATATGCATCGTGACAGACATGAAGGATTAAAATGGTGATAACAATCAAATAGGAAATTCAAATAAATATTTTTAACTTGGAAAATAAATCCCTTGTTTCCTTACAAAATTGTAGCAAAAACTTCATGCAGATCCTAAGTTTTTAATAACCAAGTTAACTACTGGAGTTACTTTTATGTGTGTGGACAAAAAGTGCAGATCGCTAAGTACATATCTGGCAGGGTGTCTGGAAAAAACAGACACTGTGGCTGGGAGCAACACGAAAACCCACAGGTGATCTTATCATTTTAAGCTATTGTGCTGACATCACCCATTCACCCACACAATAATAGATTAATTAGACAAACAAACATGTAAAGAGCCCAAGCTCTTAATGTGCACTGTTAGTTGCCAGGAACTAATCTTCCAGCATGGTGTGCAGAGGGATAATTGAAGAAAATTTACAGCTCATAGTCTTCCACTTTAACGACCACAGAGTTTTCAGTTGTGAACCTGAAGATCAAAACTACCAATTTGACAAAATTATAGCTTTAAGAGAAAACACAAGTCAACAACGAGCGGTCACAATGATTCATGCCCTGAGCCCAGATTATAAGAGGTTGTAAAAGACAAGGCAGATAATCCAGCGAGAATGTGTCGCCTCTGATTACAGCTGCCACTCTTCAGCTGGGATCAGTGTGTTGACAGATGAACCTGCTCTCAAAGGGAAATATCAACAAACTTGAGCTTTGAAATGTATGATTTCGACCTCTGACAATAGAAGGCATTTGCTAATAAGAAAGAAAAAGCTTTGCACTACCCTAACTTGTGATGGCTCTCTATGGGTATTACAGTGACAACATAATTTGCAGACTGCAGCTGACAGATTTACCACATCAGATATTTAGCTTTGCATAAATCACACGATTTGGCACAGGAGCAAGCTCTGATCATATACACTTACCTGACAGTTTGTTAGGTACACCTCTTCAACTCCTCAGTAAAACAAGTATTAGCCAATCACATTCTAGCATTTCAATAGATGTAGGCATCGTAGAGTTGACCTGCTGACGATTAAACACAGTATCAGAATGGGGAAAAAAGGTGATCTGAGAGACTTTGAAGATGGGATGGTTGTTGATGCCAAAGGGGTTGATATGAGTATTTCAGAAACTGCTGATCTACTGGGATTTTCCACATAACAATCTCTAGGATTTATAGAGAATGGTCTAAAAAGAGAAAATGGAAAAACAAAAAGGCATTTGAAAATGCCTTGTTGCTACCCTGAAGTTAGAGGGGAATGGCCTAGACCAGCGGTCACCAACCTTTTTTGCGCCACGGACCGATTTGTGCCCAACAATATTTTCACGGACCGGCCTTTAAGGTGTCGCGGATAAATACAACAAAATAAAACTAGTACCGGTACCGAAAAAAAGAAGATTTATTCATAACACATGTGAAAAGACCCAGGAAAACCGAGTTAACGATAAAAACGATAACAAAATAACGCTAAAAACCGATATAAACCCTGAAAAGCATACATTTCACACCCGAGTCTCAACTCTCACGGCCCGGTACCAAATGACTCGGCCCGTGGCCCGGGGGTTGGGGATCGCTGGCCTAGACTACTTTGATAGCTGATAGGAATGAGAGAGTAAGTCAATTAACAACTCATTGTAACCGCGCACGAGACATTGAACCTTGAAGCAGATCCAGACAGAAATCAGCTTCTGCTGTAACATTCAGATGGTGCGATCAGAGTTTGGTGTGAGCATGAAAACAGGGATTAAGCCTGGCTTCCATCAATGTTTCAGGTTGGTGTTGTGGTGTAATGGCATTTGGGATATTTTCTTGGAACACATTTTGCATTATTAAACCACACAGTCTACCCGAGTATCATTGCTAACCACGATTATACTTTTACGACTACAGTGTGCCCATCTTCTGATGGCTGCTTCGAACAAATGACCTCCACAGTTCCCAGTTTTCACTTCAATCCATGTCATGGATGTGCAATCGACAAATTTGCAGCAACTGTGTGTGTGATGCCATCATAACAATAAGATAGACAAATCTCTCTCTGAGAAATGTTTTCAGCCTCTTGTTGAATCAGTAAAGAAGAATTAAGGCAACTTCGAAGGCAAAAGCGGGCCCATCGCAGCCCACTGAGTCTATATCCACATATGATTCCACAGAAAGCTATTTTGGAATTTTTACTTTGTGAGAACTGCTAATGATTACAAAGCACATGTGACATTTGTTAATTCTTAACTTGGTATCCCTATTAAAACATTCTGCGGCTCACACTAATACATCTGTCTGTCTTCAGCCTCTTCATGCCATGACAACACAGCAACTCCCGCAGCTTCAGAAACAAAACTGCACTTAAAAAGAGGACTGGCAGACAACAGGAAAATAATCACGAGATTGCTTTAATCAGGCCCTCAATACCACATCTAGTTCACCAACAACAATAACAGCCTAAAGATCTAAACAGACCGGGCCCGACGCTAACGCACTGAGAGGTACAAGCTGAGGTTATTGTCTAAATCCCGAGCTGCTATGCTAGTCCTACAAAATGCAAACAAAGCTCAAACTATAACTTCTACAGGTTATCCAAAGACAAAAAATGAATCAAATGAAACCTTATGACATAAATACAAATACCTAAACAGCTTCAGACTGCCTCCACATAGTGCTCTGGATCTTTTATAGTGAGATATCCATTCCACTGTTATTCATTACATTCATCATTGCCGAGCACTGTTTATGGCCTCTAAGCTCCAGGAAGGCTCATACTAACAAGCCAATCTAGTCAAACAGTCACCTGAACACCATAAAAGTGAACACAAGTCATTTAGGCTTCATTTATCGTAAATGTTAGCGATTATAAAACAGCTCAAGATAATGAAAATACGCTTAGCTAAAACATAGTTTAGTGCCAGGTAGGTACTTTTAGCACACAAAGAAACCAGATGATCTCACTTTGTGATTACAACAGCAGCGGATTAGTAAAAAGCAGTTTAATAAACCATTAACTCCTTGGGTGAAGCATTTCCTTCCTCCCCTCTGTTGCACAGATTTCTGTCTTGACATATGCATGTGAGTGCTAATGACTATGATTAAGGAAGCCCGGATTAGGTCTCGCTGTGGTTCATGACACATACACACAGACAGACAAATAGAAAGCTGCCCCTGTGATGAGTACATTTGGAGAAAGCCAAAAAACCCAGATAACGTAAACAAGGCAATGTACGGCTTAATTCAAACTTGAAATACACGCAACGTGTTTTCCACAAAATAGTGCTAAATGATACCGATTAGAATACACACCGCTGTAACCAACTCATCACTCATGTTCATGAAGGGGGCCTCTAGGATAAACAGAATATCTTAACGACGTGGGTGTACTATTCTAGCACACAATCTTAAGTGTGCTTAAGTGTGCAAAAAAGAAAAAGAAAATCCAGAGCTTTAGACAATCTTAGTGTTAAAGCTACTTTAATGCCTCCGTACATCTATTACTGGCTCTTGTACAAACATATTTTATTACAACAGAGTGCAGCTTTCTTTTTATTTTATTGCACGTGATTATTGATTATATGCAGACAAAAGAATGTGGCCAGCTAAAGAACAAAGTCACTGAAATTTATAGGCATTTTAGAGAAATACTCTATCCGTTAATACAGAGCAAGGGCAAAGCCTGAAGTATAGCACGCCATTTGTGCTTGGGAAACTAATGAATTATGTACTACACATAACAAGAAAATCACCCAGTAATTCTGTACTCATGGGGCTACGAGGTAAGCTCACTAGTCAGATAAAATTAGGCTCAAATGTCTGGACAATTTACAGTAACAGTGACCACCTCAGCTTGAGGAAATAAATCAGCTAACCACCCAGGCATTCACCGAGGGAGACTGGAGAGGGGCAACAGGTGGCTGTCAACTTAGAGAGAAAGAGGGTCATCATCCACTTAGAGAAGAGCAGCAAGTCTGTCGGTCACTCCCCAGGCTCCACTAAGCTAAGCCAAGCACCAGCAGGAGGAGAGAAGAAAGCCAGTTCAGTTGTGAGTTGTGTTCAGCCAAATATTCACAAGTACGGCCACGTTAAACGTGTGACATGTTACATCAAGCACTGATTAGAAATGACTTTTGGTTATCCACTGTTATTAAATCAGTATCGTTAACAACAAGAATTTAACGATGCATAACATATGATAGGTCTACTGTATCAATTACATAATTACAGTGTAAAACACATGAAAGAGAAATCCTTTTTTTGCAATCAACATGTGCAAACTTGAGTTAATCAGGTTGGAGGAAAAGCTGTGTTTCTCCGTTGTCTCATCAGTCCCTGAACGAGCAATTTTCCCAACCTTTCCATTATCATCAGCAGGTACAATAAACAACCAAGAAGGACCCTCAGATAGTTCTCTCATCATAGTGACCTCATTCAAATGAAAAATGTCTGTGTTTTTGGTTCACTTGTACTGCAAGCAGCCAAATATAAAATCTGACAATTTACAGCCTAATAGCCTTTGCAGACCTTGGGTTATTTTTGCACTTGATGCCTGCAGAGGAGGCATGTGTTCCTCCGAATGACATTACCGACAGCCTCAATGCTCTACTGGAAAATGACTTCTTAAAAGCATGTGGAGTAATTTATTGTATTAAAAATATTTAAAAAAAGGTAACAAAACAGATAAAACCTTGTTGGTTTAATCTTTCCATAAAGATGTGGAAAAATAAAGTAGCTAAATCTAAATCAGAGAGTACAATGCAGTTAGTAAAAGATTAGCCATCCTCAGTTTAATCAAAAGGCTTTTTGTGTGTGAGCGTATGGGTCAGCACACATGCCATGTGCATGCATGTTTGCATATGTTTTCACTCAGCTCTATGCTGGTTCCCTCACATTACTCAAAGATACCAGGAGGCCCAATTAAACAAAGTGACAGAACCCAGTAAGTCCAAAAACATAAAATGTTTTCAGGGTTTGCTCCGTGCCAGTGCTCTGTGTTCGTACTGTTGCTGAAACGGTGCTGTCACTTGGCTTTTTTCCACAAGTGCTGCTGTGCAACTTTTACAAGGATCTACATAAAATAATCAACTGGTGACAGAGCTAATTAAAGCTGATGTAGTCAGAAGGAGACAAATTATAGAGGGAAATGTGACAAATGCAGAGTTTGGAGCACAGTTTTATTACTCACCGATGCACGCGTGAACTCTGACTGATAGCTGCGTTCGAAGAATGATGCCGTGTTTCTTTCCTCGTCTACAAAGACAAAAGACAAACGGAGATAAAGCAACATGTCAGAAGGTATTGGACCATTGTGATCATTTCAATTTTCATGTGCGTGCCAGACATAGGTGCACATGTTGACAGGATAATGGAGCTGAAACGCTGTTGTTAAATGGTGCAAAATGATCTTCGAGCCTTTTTCAACAAGTTATTCTGTTCCGTTTCAGGCAACATTTGCAGTTTGAACACAGCAGGAAGCAGATCAGGGAAAAGGTCTTCATCAATGAAAATGAAGGATGGGAGCAACTCTGAGGTCAGCTCCACCCCCTGCGTTAATGGAGATATGCCAAGACCCTGTCAGCATCCTGTCAAGAGCTCACAATGTGCGAATGAAAATCAAAAACAAAGAAGACAACAATGCCCCTGAATGCTATTCAGTCCTGATAGTGAATGTGAGAACAGTTTAGATCCCTCAAAAGTTAATTCTCTAGTGTCTGTGAACAGACACTGAAGTTTGCAAAAGTTCAACTCTCAATACTTTGCTGCTCCCATACTCGGTGTGTGGTACTCCCAGACCTAATCATTTAACAGTTTTTAATTACTTTCATTTTAAAAATAAAAAAATTATAAAGTAGGTTGGTTGATCACTGTTTTGCTTGAGGTTAGATCCTTCATTGGGCCTTTAACCTCCCAACTACCTAAAGAAACACACAAACAAACCTAGCAGGCCAAATGTAGACAAGAGCACAGCAGGTAGAGTTGCGCAACACCCCCCTACCCTCCCTTCCTAATTTGGCTCACTGACAAATGGGCTTTTATGCTGGCTGCATAGAGTTTGTGTGATTGTTCTGACCGGCGCAGTGCCAGCAGCAGACTGTCACTTTCAAACCGTCGGGCGTGAGCGGCTCTGACAGAAAGAGAAAAAACTGTATCGGTGCAGAAGGCACTTCCTACTGCTGCTTCGCCACATACAAACAGACCCAGACAGACTGACACACTGACATTTTTCCTGCCCCAACCAGTCAGCGGGAGGCCGAGCTGATACGCGCACAAGCGCGTGACATGACAGGGGAAGTCTGCTTATCCTCACTGTTTATCAAATATAATATCCCGCAACAGGCAGAGGCGACACAGGAGCAACATCTGTCAACAGGGCCCTTCGCTGCGAGATGAGACGGCAAACAGGAACTTTATCCCTTGTGATGCTGTTGAGGCAAATCGGTAACTAGACCCATTTTGTCACGAATGTCTGCTTTCTCTCCGCTTAGATGCAACAGTATCCCTGTGCTTAACCAAGACCTGAGGCTACACAGGCCAACGTGCTCATTATCAAATTAAACAAACGTGCATGGAATATAAGTGAGGTTTTCAGACCCCGACCCCCACCACCACCAATTAAACATGAAAATTGAACACTCCTGCAGACAGTGCTGCAGGCCTATAAAAGATGGAGCCCAAACCTTCTTAAACAATGAAAACTATAAAGAATGTCAGCTAAATAACAAATTGGGGGCATGCTGGTATATAATAGTGAGCCATGAAAATCTTGTGAGCCAAATTAACCTTGATTCATAATATACATGAAGCTTCTGAAATAGGTGAATCACTGAATTACTACTTTTTATAATATCACAAAAGGACTGAATGCAATCTAAACCACTTACTTCCTACTTATGTCATACTTCCTGATCATTACACAAGTCAAATGGTCAAAAGTAGAGCACTTGATAATAGATTAAATGAAAACATATGGACATTGTTATTTAGTATGAACATTTATAAAAAGTAGTGGGCATTTCAAGGCACCAACCAAATGCTCATCATCATCAATTTCTCTATCAAACATAGCAAACAGGAATGCAGCTGCAGAAAGTTAACAACTGTACCCGACAAAAAAAATAAATAAATAAAAATTTAAAAAATAAAACCTTACGTTCCCCATCTTGATTGCCCCTTTACTGCCCCGTTGTACAGCACCTCATAAAGCTCGGGCTTAATCCTCATACAGAGCAGCAGCAACTGGACCGGTGGATGCCTGCCAGCTCAATGCTCTCTGGCTTTATCTAAGGGAGCATTACTGGCCCTGTTTATAAAACATCACAAAATGTGTACCCACAGAAAGTGAACACACATACTTGGAATACAGTAAAGCCAGTACTTCCCCCTCAAAGACCAATTAATGCCAGACAAGAAGGCCCCGCTGAGGTCTACTGACTCAGCACTTCTTGGACACCCCTGTTCGAGAAGGCTCCCGTATCACTGCGTCTGTAGCGGGACCTCCAGTGCCCGAGTAAGCCAGGTGGGGTAAAGTTTTAAGTCTGACAATTACTCTGGTTCTTTTCAAGTCAACTTTTTCTTCTTCAAATGAAAACCTTGTGTGCTTCGAGCATCTATGAAACAATGTCCAAGTGGGTCAGAAAAAAAGCGAAAATAAAGAAAGCAGAGCTGCCCTCGGAGACATGAAAGGATGTGATGAGAAACGCTGAATTTCTGAGGCCTTCAGAGCAAGAACGGATAGATTTTTAATATGTCTGACTTTTGAATAGTTGTCAAACACATCAGAAACACTCAATAAAACCAGCAAGAGCATTTTCAGCATATAATTGCTGGCTTTCTAACAGAAATTACATCTACTACAGCGTGAAATGCGAAAAGGTGAAAGAAAATGCTAAAAAAAAATCCACATGCTGAATCCATTATCCAGTCAATAACAGCATTTCATGTTATCCTATAAAGACAAGCCAGGGAATATGTCTTACAATGTGTCAAGCTCGACACATAACTCAACACTATCGCACAACACTGTTTTTCCCCTAAAAGATCAAAACAAATTTGCTACAACTTTTCTATCCATCCTGGTCCTACGAGAACACGTCCCGCATACTCCACCTCCAACTACAGTGCCAAAAAAACAGCGTGTGTGTCAATCTATCACAGCTAGAATACACACACACTCTGCCAGGAACTGTGCAGATATGCCTCTGCACATGTCTGAACTACATGGTCAGTTTGTAACCAGAAGTGGGGTGGTATCAGAGAGGGGACAAGGGGATTTACGAGTCACAATCTTGTATAGCTGAGCTACATAACGTGGCGTGGAAGTGATTATGGCCCTTAAGCTCCCGTGACATGGATATCTCCTGGCTCTCGCAGCGTTCTGTCAGAGGATCATACTTTAATCTGATTGTAAAGACACTAGGTATGACACAGGCGCCTCAGGAATGTAACCTGTCATTAATATCAATTACAGATGGATTCAATTGCCAATGATCAGGGGAGCTCAGAACTATTGCACTACTCCCTTTTCTAGTAGTAGGTGACTTAGCTTAAAGCTAAAATAGTGAAAGCATGATGAAAGCATCATTTTCACTTGTCATCTGAAGTTATTGCAGGAGGTTTATTTTGAGATAAACGTGGAAAACCCAGAAAGTAAAAAACAACCGTTGGTTTTGTCTGGCAAGTCAGCTTTTTTTTTTTCTTCTTTACGTTAAATACTCGGGTGTTATGACTGCTGCTGACAGATCATATGCAGTAAAAATGAGAGCGAAAACAAAACAAAATGGAACAAGTAAGGGTGAAATCCCTCATCAGACCTTTTATTGGCTCAATAATCATCAAATCAAGAACACTGAGCAGTGGGGGGCGTAATTCTGGGCCTATCAGCACCGTAAAAAGCCAATGAGCAGCACTGCCCTATTTTTACTAAATAATTGGCTAACCACCTTCACCCCCCCCCCCCCCAGCCTCCTCAGACAACGCTGTGTGGGTTTAATGACACACATCCATACCAGCTCGTGCCAGCTGGCACAACACCGACCCATGCAGGCTCAGTCTTTGACGAGAGAAGAAGTGGACCACTTTAACCTCACAGCTCTTAATAGCCTCCAATAAGCTCCTAACAATTTCAGCTGGAACTGGGAAAGGCCAGCACTCCCAACTTCCAACAGAAACACCAAGCCAGAGAGCAGCTTATGAATTTCAAGTTAGACAAATAAATCCATACATGTTTGTGGTCCAACTGACCAGGAACTTTCATGCCAACCTTTGGTTTGTGATCATCTAAAGTGGGCAGTACATGAAGGATGTATCAACATACTGCACAGTACATGAAAAAATGTATGGAGCCAATAAAGTAAATGGCCAAGGAAAATGTATGAACCAGAAGTTAACCTAACACAACTGTGAACTTTTTCTTCATCCAGCTCCAGGAGCTGTGTCAAGCCAAAGCAATATTTACCTACACATTACGCAGAAACAATATGGCTAAATCGTTAGCTGAGTGTTAGGAGGGTGTATACTGTGTAGCTGCCCCAGTGCTCTAAATGAGAACCAAAGTAAAGTCACAAAGAGATGTGGGTGATTACTCATGAGACATGACTAGAACACAAGTGGTTAAGATTACAACCTTGGTGCCACTCGACACAAATAGATCAATTCGATGGAAATTCCAAGATTTTTCAGTCTACTAAAAAAAGGGCACCAGTATCACCACCGAACCAACTTTATAAAATCCTGCAACTGCTACTACTGCAAGGTCTTTTAAAAATACAACAAACACGATCATTTTAGTGACCTGCATGCAGATAAAATACCCTTGAGAGACTCACAAAACCTATGTGAGGAAAATCAGAGTCTCTTTTTCCTAGGAGACTCTCAGGTGGAGTAAAGACCTTCTCCTCTGTTCTTTTAATAGAGGAAGGCACAGTTCAAAAAAGGATCATTCGGAAAAGGGATCATTCATTCTAGATCCAAATAAGTATCATTAGACAAATCCCTTTAATAGTATTAAATTAGGCAAAGGAATATAGTAAAAATGTTTATTAATATGCATTCCCAGTGGCAAGGATTAAATACTATAGCTTTTCCCTCTTGTCTTGCTTCAAATCTCTCTTCCACTAAAAATACTCACATTATACTGAAATATGCCTGACTGTCAAGATTTTTTTAAGTCAGACTGTTGTAGTCAAAAGCTTTAAAATCACTCAGTCCCCCCCCCCCCCCCCCCCCAAAAGTAAAAAAAAGTATTTGCACCGCTATTTGACCACAGCAACAGGAACAATCTATTCCTGGACAATCAAAACCTGGCAAGCATCGTACATTACTGTATCCACCTGCTAGACCGTGCCAGTCCCACTTTAGTTTTCAGCCTGAGTGGCTCTGGCATCAGTCTGAGCAGCACCTTTTGAAGTGCAAGGAATATTAAGGCCAAGTTTTTTAACGCCAGAATCTAGTTTTATTTCAGCTTTTTAAATTCAGCACAGTGTAGAGAATGTTCTTCATTTCGGCGGCTGTGCACATTCGCCGAGAGTGGAGACAGAAATGGCGGCGATTATTATCTTACCCTCCATCCTCCTGAAATCCCTCCAGTTCATCTCGCTGTTCTGCCAGCGTAGATTCCAGGTCCAAGTAGCTTCCATTATGGGACAGCTGAAGGGCACAGTCATCGGGCTAAACAGGAAAAAGGCACAGTCAGCATGTATTCAAAATGCTGTGTTAAGAGATATTTATGAGCATTGACAGTGGAAAGATGCTTTGGGAGCTTCTGAATTGAATGACACACATCAGCTGAACAAATGGCACTGACATCCAGGGGGTTTGAATAACTATTTGTGTTTCACGCCCATGCAGGCACACAACTTTAAAACTACACACAAATGACTCGTAAGAATTTTAGACAAGTAACTTTCTTTAAATATTTTAAAAACTTTGCTGTTTCGATGGCTCCACAGACACATGCGTAGCATATTTCAGGTCTATGTCTGTTCGCCGTGAACCACAGAAGGCTCTTTTATCAGCTCCTGTCAGTGCTCTACAATGAAAAACTGTGCAAGGTTGCAGAGAAGTCATGCAGATTTGAACGAGCTTGGCAGTCTGCTGCCTCTTATCTCGCTGCTCTCCTGTCTGATAAACTATCATCACATATGATGACTTTGCAGAGGAGGTATGATTTGTCTGGTCTTGAATGGTTGTCATCACCAGACTGTGGTCAAAGAGATGAAGAATGAGAGTGACTGTTCACTTGTCTGGTTGACCTCCAAATTGGAGATATTAACCTATTTATATTCAGAGTCTGTCAGCTCCACAGGACAGCGGCTCCAACAGCGAAGCAGAGTAAAGGAAAACAAATACCATTATGGGAGGGCGAACATATGATGCGAGTGCAGAGAGTGGCACTGCTCTGCACCATCAACAATCCGAGTGTCTAAACCAACAACGATTTGTACAAATACGTTGAACTCCAGTAACCTGTCTTTTTTGTCAGCCCTCACTTGGGCTTTGTAAAGCAACAAAGGCAATGATACCCTTCCATAAATACTACTTACATAGGCAGCCTGCAAGAATTTCTCTCTTAATGCACAACACATGTAAACATAAGTTTAACATGCAAAACCATGTGTTTTTTAAATCGGACCAGTTATTGCCTGGTCCGATGCAGTTCAATTTCCTTCCGCATATGACAGTAACTTAATTAAACGTGAAAGAACAACCCTGGGAAAGACATTACAGCTTTGATCTGTTCAGCCACTCTGCATTACTGCACTACAGCACTCAAGGACTGTGTCATATTTGAGAGCTGAAACAAAACATGTGGTTGGTTGGGATAACTTTCAGTCTCTCTCCAACTCACTCTCTGGCTCGGAGCTGTCTTGTTTGCTGCCCAAACCAAACGATTATTGGGAATATAAAAAGATGTAGAAGCGGAGCTGAATATCATTTTTCTAAAGGAGACATCGGGGGATGAGGCAAAGCATGGGGTTGACGCAGGAGACAGGTGAGGAGATCGTGCCCTTTCCAAGACATCTGCAAGTCTTATTTGTAGATGTTCTTCAGGTGAGGCAGGGCGTGATAGAAAAAGACTTGCGAGTGAAAACAAGCACATCTATTCTGCACATAGTCGGTAGCGGGAAGCAAGTGATTCTCCAGATTACAAGACAGATTCTGGCCTGACAGGAAAACCAGGCATAGGGGCCCAAGTTAGGCCCATGATTTCTTCTTTTTTTTCCCTTCTGTTTTTTTATGCCTATGGACTGACATGCCTTTGAAAATAAAAAGAGGGATAGTAATATGAAATGTTGCATGACAGAGAAGACACTTTAAATCATACTGTATGGAGTGACCAGTAGCTGGGCCTTAAATAACCTGTAAGAAACTCAACAATCCCAGAAACAACGTATTTTTGTTGAATGTCAACTTTACGTTTCCAAATGTGGTTTCCTTAATGTTTGAAAAAAATATGTACTACATGACCATAAGTCAGTAGAGGTTAGCCTTTTTGTCCATCCATCTATTTTATTCCACTTATCCATTTCAGAGTTACAGGAGGGGCTGGAACACACCTTGGACATGTTGGCAGTCCGTTACAGGGCTAACGCAGAGAGACCGACAACCATTCACATTCACACCTGGAGAGGACTCACACAGGCACAGGGAGAAAATGCAAACTTCCCATGATGCACTGAGCATTTCACCTTCACTCACTTCTTTTCACTCTTTTGTACTTACTGTATATGCCGCTTTGCATTTAACTACTAGTTATTATTAATAATTAAATGGCTCTCGTCCACAGCGTGTCTTTTGTCCTGTCTCCCACCCCTCACCCCCAAGCAGCCTGGTTCTTCCTGTTAAAAGGGAGATTTCCCTTCCCACTGTTGCCATGTGCTTGCTCATGGGGGAGGGGGGGGGGGGGTCATCTAATTGTTGGGGTTTTCTCTCTATTATTATAGGGTCTTTACGTTACAATATAAAGCTCCTTAAGGTGGCTATTCTTGTGATTTGGTGTTATATAAATAAAACTAAACTGAATTGTATAAGCCCTATAATTATGACTGTGCAAATGCCACTAAATTACAATCCAAAAAACCCAAATACATTATTACAGGTAGATTTATCATTTTGCTATTTTATACTGTATATATTATACTTTAAATTATACTTTACATACTAAAAAAGGCGGATTAGATAACAAGACCAAACAAAATATTTGTACTCTTTCGGCTTCACTCTGTATCACAACCTGAACTGCACAAAACACTGGGCTGAATCTGCAGCTGTAACCAGTAATTAGCCAACTGTGGAACCAAGAAATGCAATTCCCCACACATGGGTTTGACTTGCAGACCAAAATCAACACAGGCAAGAAAAAAAACTTTAAAAAAAAAAACTTGCAGTGAATTACACAAGTTTGCCATTAACTAATCCCCATCTGTACACCCATCTTTTCTTCCATATAGCCATAAATCTATCCTCTAACCAGTGTCACTTTAGGCGCTCTTTATATAATCAGTGTGGATTACTTCACAGGAATTACAATGTACAACCAAGCCAAGTTGATGCACTTTAAACAGCTCTTAATCCAGGAATAAGTGCTACCAGATTATCAGAGGCAGAGACTTCTTTAGCTGTCTCCTGCCCAGGACTTGAACCCACAGTGGCCCTGTGATGGCCAAGTCCAGAGAAGCAACCACAAGCTCCTCTGCTCACACACTGAGGTCTGGCCTCTCCCTTCAACCACCATACTGTGGTCCACTGACCAGGAAGGCAGTTAAGGCAGAAAGAACTAAAAATAAACACCATGCAATTTCAAAATTAAAACTGCTATCTCACTCCAAATTTCTTTATATTCCAGATGGGAAAGACATTTGGAAAGCTAGCTGTAAGCAGCGATGAGGGGGCCAAGCAGTTCAGCCTGCAGTTTGATCTCATTGTGTTAAAAGTGTGGCTGTAAGCACTGAAGGGAAAAACAAGTTCTCTATTATTATTTATTTATACAAACAAAAAGTGGTGCCAGCACAAGAATCACTGATTTAAAGCAAACAGATCATCAGTTTGGAAACAAATGACATTTTTTGGTTCTTGCTATTTCTCCAAATGGTAAACTGCACTCTGACCCAAAAATGGGTCAAGAGTGTTGATGACATATGAACTCACTTCCTGTTTGGTAGCTCTAATGGAAACAGGGAATATGGTTCACTAGTAATGTGTGTTAACAGAGCTGCAACTTTGACCAGCGGAGTGCTCAACATGTAGACAGGACAACCCTTTTTTTTTTTTTTTTTTTATTTAATCACACACAGGGGCTGCCATTCACTTGACCAGCAGAAGAAGACAGAGCACAGAAAACGGTAAAGACGTCTATATAGCAACCACAGTGGACTACAAATCAGTTTAGAGGATTAACATCTGGCCACTTTAAAAGCTTCACATTTGCTCGATAAGGTGGAGATGCAATTTGTGATATTCCTGTGAGAGCAAGTGATTTAAAACACATTACACCTGATGCATGAACACAAAACCACAACAGTAACCTTAATTTTCCTGTCCAGTCCAAGGCAACTTTTTCCTTCGATGTGTTCCTCTGAAAGGAGCTGAGACAACACTCCAAATTAAGAGAACCTCAAATCTGCATGACAATGTGTAAAAAATTCAAAGGGAGCTCTGACAGGCCTGAAGCAGGAACCTACATTTTGCAGCATTTAACATAACTTCTCATTATGGGACAAAAAAATGCAGAAAAACAACTGTCCCACAAACTGAAATTGGTAAAGTGAGAGTCCATTCTTCAAGACCTCGCTTAAATTCTGTTTTTATAAACTGATGCAAGGCCTCTGGGCCACAAAACCCCAAAATACAAAACACAGAGAGAGAAGAAAGTAAATGAAGGAGTAATGAGCTATTGATTTGCCCTGAAAAACTGAATATTTTGAATAACTCTGAATAACGCTGAAGACAATGCATTATTCACTAGAAAACCAAATGTCTGGGTGAGGTGGGAATCACTCCCTTTTACCGAAGCAGCACAAAAGATACCAGATTTATATTATACAAAATGGTCTTCAAGCAGAATAAAAGATACTACAAACTATATTACACTATGATGTACTGTACATAAGACATACCATCACATTTCAAGTGAGTCTCCCACCCTCACTGAGAGTTTTCACTATTAAAAATTAACCTTGTGCAGCTATAAAAATCAGTTTCTACAAACTGATATTCGACTCTGTACAGCTACTTTTCCAAGTTGTCATCCCATGTATAACCCAATCCAGCACACACAACTGATCTCCACTCTGGAGAATGCCCACAGAAAATGACAGTAAAATCCCTAAAACAGCATATGTCAGCTGTTTTGATTGCCCCTGCACCATGTGTTGGTCACGTACTATTTATAACAGAATGGCCTGCACTGTAGGGATAAGACAGCCTTGCTGTATTCACAAGGTCGCACTAAAGTCTCGTTTTCAAACGTCTGATGGTGTGAATCAGGGAGCTGCTTGGTCAAGCGCGGCGACGCAGTTGCGTCACCCACCTGACTGTTTTTGTTTACGAGAAGAACAGGGACTTCCCCCTCAACTTACGGCTAACCACCAATGCCCATGTGACCAAATCTCACTAACCAGGCCCTGCGCAGCCAACCACAGGTACTCCCTCTCTGTCTGCTTTGCGGTCCAGCTGGTCTGCAGCTAAACTGAGACGGTGCAAAGTACATCAGCTCCTTGTTTGTGTTTTTAATTTTGCCCACTTCCTTTTCGGTGGAAAGCGTCCCCATCCCATGCTGCTGGTCAGACTGAGTAGGCTGCAGAATGAGAGCCTGGCTTGTGGTGATCCACAGCATCCTGAGGCTCCTATGACTTATCTCACCAGCTTGACTCAAACAAGATGGAGTACCACTGATCTGACAGAATGAATAAAGACCCAAATTAACTCCCCATTTATGCAACTTTCTACCCAGACTAAGACGAATGCTCAGTAAAAAGACTCAGCCTCAGATGATATGGTCTCTGTGATTTGTTTAAATTTAAAGGTCAGTAGATGGGGCTTCACAAAATCTAATCAAGAGGCAGAAATATGCCAAGACATTTAACTTCTGGAGGCATCCAAAGGGAGAAAAAGAAAATGAGTTTCAGGTCTACTTTTGTCAACTACTGTCTCCAACATTTTGGATCTTGGGAAGGCCATTGTTTGCAACCAAAAAGAATGTGCACTGCTTCACCTCCTCAAAAACCAAGCAGTAAATGGAGCCTGAAAATTGAGGGTGATCAAACACAAATACCTTTCTATTTCAGACTAAAGAAAAGCTGGTTAACAGAGTCAAAATACAAAAAAAGGGGCTAGAAAAAAAACACGTTTGATTAGGAAGACATGTTGCCAATTCAAAATCACAGATCTAATCAAGCCAAGTGGGAAATTACCCTTTTCCATCCGTCAAGAATTGACCAACTGAGCATGATTTGACCCAACCTACTTTAATTCTCCACATGGGCTTCCAGTCTGTCCATTTATGACACTGCAAATAGGTCGCCTTCTCCCACAAATAAGTTGGGTTTTTTTTCCTTTGAGGAGGTTAGATTTTCAAGTCAAACAATCATTAAGACTGCAACCACAAATGTCTTTTTTGCTTATTTGTTTGCGTCTCCTCCTTTGCCAACCACAAACAGGATACTTTTTTCCAAACTTTGAAGGAGCACCTAAAGTCTTGGCAGTGCACAGGTGGGTAATTGATGTAAATATTAACCGATGGCAGCCCCTCCCCCACCCCAAATAATAGGTATCTAATCTACGCCTACACCGCCTGGAGTTATTCTGTCTATCACAGAACTATCACGCCGAGAATCAGTAACTATTTGAATGCACGTCTATGCCCCATCAGCATCCCCTATCAACAAAGTGCTTACTAAGACGCTTGCTCATTGGTGAATTGGTTTTGTTTGGTAGTAACACAATCGACCTGTTCAAGCTAATTATTAATTTAGGCGTTGATGTTACATTTTAACTCGTGCTTTTAACGAAACGTGCACAAAAACAAAATCAAGAGGTTAATCGTGCGTTGCATACCTTGTGTGGGGCTTTTAACAGCCTGTGGACTCCAGCAATCTGATTTATCAGAGGGATATCTTCCCTGAAGGTGTACAGAGGCGGTCTGGTGGGCTCGGGGAAATTGGTGCTGTTAAATGGATCAGTATCATCTAAAAACTGCACCCTGCATATAAATGTAGCCATGATGTATCCATGCAAGGCGAGTTTAGATGATCAAAACAGTGGATGCGGCACTACGGTCTCTGACAGAGGCGCAGCCAGCCCCCCCTCCGGACAGCGAACTACCGGCAGGTCTTCTGCAGTAACAAAATCCTGCACCCTGTTATCCTTGGACCTTCCCCATTTGTTTCACTCAGCGTAGATGTGTCAGGACAGTGTGCGCAAAAAGTCCCAAAGTAGAGATCCGGAGTAACTCGCTGAGATGTCACGATTAGTCAGTGCGTGGCGGAATCGAGCGGAGCGCCAGTGTCCAAGGGCATTGCGGGCGGTTGAGGTGCTGAGGCAGACTGCGGACGGCACTGCTACACTTGGCGCCTGGTCTATGGGAAGCGGCTCCCTCCTCATGCATAAAGCCTGAGAAGGGACACTGCAAGCCAGGTCCCAGTCAGCCCGGCCAAACTCGGATTACACGCGCTATAGCGGCCTCCAGTGGGAAAAAAGCAAAACGGATGCTGACAGTCCTTCAACTCGGTGTTGACAAACACACACTAGAGCTATAGTGGACACCAGAGTTATAACATATTTGTGTTTTCTTATTAGTTTTTATTTTTGTTTCGCTTTGACCTTTTAATTCAGTTTAGTTTCAGTGAGTTTCCAGAGTGGATTTTCTTGCTTCAGCTTAAAATATTTAGGTTCAGTGTTTTAATGTTGTTCACTTTTAATGTTTATTACTTTTTCATTCATGGGAAATGCCAGAGATGAGATTTAGGAAAATAATTAGATATTACAATATAAACAGAGCTTTTTGACAGCAGTTGACTCGCAGCCTTGTAGACACCCAAACTTTAATAAACGGATGCTTTAAACCCTCATCATGCAGTTTGTAATAACAAATGTTAACAAATTAGAAACACCTAAACTAAGGATTTATTCTGTAATGTTATTTTATTTTAATTGCTGTTTTAAAAGTTCACAAAAGGTCTAGGTTTTTTTCCTTTTAGATAACAATTTCTTTTCCCATTTAGTTTTAGTTAACTATGATAACCTTGTTTTTTTTTACCAGAAAAAAACACAATGCTGCATATATTTTGAAAAAAAATGCATCTAACAGCAATATGTATGATCTAGAAGTAAATTCATGAGCTGTCTAAAAATACGCCTTATGGTACATTTCTGTATTACTTAGTTTTATGCTTATACCCTGGTTAGTGATGCTTCATGGGAGTGGTTAGAGCAATTGAAAAATATGAAACAAATCTCCAAACATCTCTAGAGTCAGCTGTCTAACATTGCGTAGGTCCACCCTGAGCCTCGAACAGTTCTGACCTGTCAGTGCATAGCCACAGAGCCTCTGGGGCTGTCTCTACACACTGGCATGTTGGCAGCACAACCTTGGCTGGTATGGGTTGTTGGGTGGGGCCTTCAGGGATACACGAAACAAGCCTTCAAGGCTTTCTACAAGAAACACAAGAAGGCAAAGTTCTGCTATAGCTCTGTGGTTTGGGCTTGTTCCGGGCACTCCCATGACGCCTGTTTAGACAGGGATCTGGGAAGCTTCGAGGCCAGGTCAAAGCACTGGGTTTTTAACGTTCCTCGAGTTGTTCCTAAGTAGCATTTGTGGTGGATTTGTGGTGGAGGAGGCTGCTGCCACTGAGGAGTGCTTTCGTTCAAGTAGGTGCCATCCACATAAATGCCAGGACTCCAAGGCTTTCCAGACAAACATTAAATTGTTGTCTGTTTGATGTTAATATGGTCATTTAAAAACCATGCAGCATCACCCAGCTGCTCATAAATCATCTGTTTTCGAGTGGCAGCCAATCAGAAATTGCCTTAAATTCAATTCAATTCAATTTTATTTATACAGCACCAAATCACAACAATAGTCACCTCAAGGCACTTTATATTGTAATGTAGACCCTACAATAATACATACAGAGAAATGGAGGGTGGTCTTTAAGAGGGGAGGATTAAAACAGATTGTCTCATACAGTAGATGAACTGAGGGGCTGCACCAAGGTCCAGTAAACAATAGGCAAAATAAAAAGAAAGCTGAAAGAACTCTTTAAACTAAAACAAGCTTTAGTCTGTTTTTTAAACATTTTTTTCACCTGTCCATTAGCTCTTCGGTGTCTTAACGGTGCTTTTCTCTCTCCTCCAGTTCTCTTTAACCTCTATTCACTCAAGCTCATAAATACAATCCAGCCAACAAAGTCTTCAATCTGGAAAAAGAACTTTAAAGATTAGCTTACATTTAGTTTAATTTAAAAAAGCAATTCTTTGAATACAAACCGACATACCTTGAATTTATCATCTGAAGCTACAGCTATGTAAATCTGTGCCCTAGAAATATTTGTTTCCACAGATGATGCCTTGTAACAAAAAACCTTTGAGAACCACTGAGCTAGACTAGGTTGCCAGCTAAAGAGTGCTCTAATTCACCAACCTGATCTTGCAGATGAGAAAATGGGGCTCTCATTGCCTACAGCAACAGAAGTCAACTTAATATAGACTCTATGGAGCCCATACCTTACCTTCTTATTTTGGATCAAAAGTTATATGTAGCACAATTCAGTTCAATTCAAGGCACTTTAAATGTTAAGATAAAGACCCTACCTACAATAATAGAGACAAAACCACAACAATCAAACCACCTTTGAACAAGCACTTGGTGACAGTGGGAAGGAAAAACTCCCTTTTAACAGGAAGGAACCTCCTGCAGAACCAGGCTCATGGAGGGGCGGGGCCATCTGCCCTGACCGGTTGGGGTGAGGAGAAGAATACAGGACAAAGACACGCTGTGGAAGAGAGAGAGAGAGAGAGAGAGTTTAATAATAACTAATAACTATTGTCTGCAGTTATAAGTGTTGTATGTGTCTGCGTAATGAACTTACACAGTAAATGCTAAATAGATTAAACCCAGCACTCTCGTCCAGCTGTGATCACTCATCTCAGTACACGTCTGTGTAAATATCTTTTTGGTCTTGGTCCCATTCACAGACTACATATATAAACACAGATGTAGCCACTCTGACTCTTGTCTGTTGGTTAGTAAAGTCCTGTTGCGAAGCCTCAAAATGATTGTTTCATTGATTCATCGTTGGGTTCTTGGTGTTCTGAAACTGGATGTGACATGCAAGGCGTAAATTTGCCTAAGAAACCGAGGGCGAGTGTGCGCTCATGCACAGGATCAGTGTTGTCTTAATTAAAATCAGTCAGGCATACGATAACTGTACTTTGAGTCAAACATTGAACGACCTGGAGTACTGCCACTCAACGCTAAATTCCCTGTTTTATTCACTGTCACTAATGCAGGGATGTCAAACATAAGCCCGAGGGCAGAATCGGCCCGGCAAAGACTCTAATCTGGCCTGCTGGACGGCTTTGGAAAATATGAAGGTGGGCATACATGCTTGGACTTTTAACTGCATTTTCACAAGTTTTACAGCTTTTCCTGCTAATAAAGACCTCCCTCACAGCCATCTACACTACACTAAGTATTTAAGTTGTTAAGTAATAGATTAACAATTAAATGATAGAAAAATGTCTGTTAAGTGAGCATTGGTTTTATGTTTTTTATATTTTATATTTTACACATTGTCTAGTTAAAAAAATGTTATTTTTGTGTAGACAGATTAAACTTTGCTTAAACTTTTTTGTGTATATGTTCTCAGAGTTTCAACAATTTTTTGATCTATGTCAGAAAAACTGTTTTCTTCAGTTGGACGAATCAACGCTTTAAGGGAGGCCCACACAACCAATGTTATAAAAGAGTGAGCCTCACACGAGCAGTGGCTTCTGTGGATTTACCTCTCTCCATCATAGAACACCGCAGTTAACTCTCACGTTATATCCTACGTTATATTCATTCTGAGCTTGAGCTTCAAAGGCAGCACACCTCCAGTTGATGCTCTATGACACCACGGACTAGTCAATCCATCACAAACATCTAGTTCATATTATCTCACAGTGTGCGCCACAATTTACATTCCAGCACTGAACAGTGAACTACTGTATCACCACAATACTACAGTGTTTCACTGATAAAGAAGCAAAAACTAACCGACACAGGCCTGAAGGACAGGATATTGCCCCATCGGCAGCTGGGTGAGCTGGAGGTGGAAGAGGCTGGAGACCGGCAACAAGTTCTGGTACACGCTGACCTGTGTGGGGTTTTGTGTGGGTCTCAGAAATATCTGGCGCTTCCAATATCTAACTCAGAGTCAAGGGCACGGGTAATACTTTCATGGTTTAACTATTCACAATCATGCTGCTTGAAAATAAAATATTGGAACAGGAATACTCATGTATGGCTGTGAACACATAATATTTACAGGTTATAATGTAATTTCGCATAATTTCTCATGATTATAATGTAAAATAAATATATATTAGAATGCTTTATAATAGTGGAGATGTTTCTCCAAGTTTAGTTCAACATCACTGATGTAATGTTAACATGCTGTAAAAACTGTAGTACTGTATAATAGTCCTGTTTAGATCAAATATAAGACACTACAGAGTGTCCTTTAAAACATTCACTGGCTGTACTACATCCACATAAGTGTTTTTGGTGGCTGATTTCTTTTACACCACCATAATTGCCTGCAAGATGAGCCTTAGCGACATACTGTGAAAATGTGTGAGAGAAGCTTCCCCTGTGGATTACCTCTGGTACTGGGAAACCCTGAACGCAACTCGACAAGAGGAAGGTGGGCAGCAGTGCCGCATACTGTTGTATCATGTTTGTACATGTTCTGTATCTGTGAAGTTTGTGGTATTGATACTGCTGTGAAGGTGCAGCTTATTGCTTTCCACAGAGTAAATATTTTAATTTCCCAAGGTTGCATATGTGACTTCATGCCTTCCCTGCAGTGTTGACCTTATTTCTGATAAGAGGTTTGAGTTCTTTCAATGCAGTAAAGTTTCACCAAATCTAAGCTGCATATTTAAAATTATTTTAACAATGAAACTGGATTTTGTCATCATGAATTTAATTTAATTTCCTCCCTCTCTTCACTCTCTGAGTGTGCCGATCTTCCAGCTAAAGAGCCTTCACACTGGAGACATGCCTGCTGATTTATCAAAAACAGGTACGAGTCTCTTGAAGATTGTTTGTTTGGGGGTAAAGCAGATTATAGATTTGTAATGTAAAATAGCCTCATAAGAGTTCACCACACACTCCACTTGGGAAATCATTAAAATCATCACGCTTAAATTCTTTGTTTCCTCTTTTGTAACTTTCAACTTCATAAAATAATTAAGGACAGCTAACACGCTCAAATCAGTCGAAAACTCAAGGCAAAATACTCTGTCACAAAATGTCTGTGAAGGTTCTCAGTCATCCAGGTCATCAAATAATGTTCTGCTCACCAAAATGTTTGAGCATGTTTCAGCTGTATGTAGGTTAAAAACCTGCAGCCAGATGATACTAATTAGCACTAATATAAAGAGTGCATGGCTCTCTCAGAGTCACAAAAAATAGAAAAAATATTTTGTCAATGAGAACTTGTTTAAAAAGAACAAAGAAAGAAAAAAAATCAGTGGATTGCAGTGTGTTGCTGTTTATGCCCTGATACTACTTTGGCATATGTTTGCAGCTCTGCTCCACAGAGAATTTCTCAATCTGATTTCATCATTTTGGTGAACAGCTAGGCCCTAAGATAAGATGCCTCTATTATAATCAACTTTTTCGTAGTCCTTCATTATTCCTTGCAGTTGATGTTTAAGTAGGGTTAGGTATAATCTGACAGATACAATCTAGCATTTGATTAAACAGTAGTTATGTAGTAATTAATGTAGATGCCAAGAATGGGAGGAGATGCTGACTTAGAAACTCTGACATGTTACGGTACATGTGTCTGTCCAACTGGAGTAAGTTTAACAATATACCAATGGTCTGCAAAGCTAAATACAATAAATATGGATTTAGTCTGACACGTACTGTAATCTACAAGTTTTTATTTATTTATTTGCCTCTAATATAAAGTGAACTATATTACATGTGCTTTTTGGCTGCAATAAATGTGTGAGTGATATTATTTTGTGTGAATATAACAAACTATAAGTACAAGACTAAATTTCATGAACTAGTACATTTTTCCAGTGTAATAGTTTGGTCATTATGTTCATTCACTGGAATAGTAGAGACTTATAAACTGTATCATGTAACAAACTGAAAACTCACTACCACAGTTTTATTTCATGGGTTCCTTATGGTATCCGTGCTCAGTCAACTGTCATTGCTTCTGTTATCAGCATCTTATCATGTCATTTTATACAAACACTTTTATCAAACAAGCCGCACTGTTCCCATAGCTTTAACAGTCAATAAGAAATTAGAAGAAGCTGATAAAGCAGTCCCCACGTTCTCCCCTTCTCTTCATCAGACCTAACGGAGCGATGAGTTACATGTGAGGATTTGTGCTTACCTTAGAAATACACCAAAATAACAAGGAGCAAATGTTCGACATGGAAGCTGAAAGTGATGAGCAGAAAGAGATCACTCAAAGGCCAAAATGGGACAATAAAATTCAATATTTGCTAACCTGCATAGGATTTGCTGTTGGGCTTGGTAATGTATGGAGAGTCCCATATCTGTGTCAGAGCTATGGTGGAGGTAAGCAGAACTCTGTTACACAGTGTCGTTTAATGTTGACATTAAACAAAAAAATAGATAATAGATGCTCTTAAATGTTACTACTTTTACACTTTTAAATAATATTTTTAATAAAGTAACAATGCATGTATTAAAAATCATTAATACTGACAGGTTTCTGGTTTCAGCTTCCACGTGGGTCTTATTTCATATGCTCTCACTGCAAAGACTTGGTTGCAGTGATGATATATTAAAATAATTTTCAAGATCTAAATTTCCAGAAGAGAATGATTAAAGTTTCTGAAGACATTTTGTTTCAACATAACCATAAATTTTAATGTTACCTAAATCTCACTATAATGTAAACTCTAAAAAAATTGTATCTGGTGTTAAGATCTGTTAGTTGGTGCAGATGAGCATGATAAAGGTCTGCCTGCTGATAACAAAATGTCAAAAACTAAATGTCCTTCAACCATCAAACCAACCTTAATTTTTATTTTCTTTTTACTTCTTACTGAAAAAAATGCGAGATTGTAGTTTCTGATTCCTTATGTCATTGCCTTGGTGTTTGAGGGACTTCCCCTGCTGCACATGGAACTGGCCATTGGACAGTGGCTACGCATGGGAAGCGTTGGAGTGTGGAGTGTTCAATCTCCCCATATCCGGGAGGTGTAGGTGAGAACGTCTGGTTTGCGAAAAGGTCGTATACCAGATGTTCGAAAAATGCGAAAAATTAGCAAACTTGTGTCATACTTAACACCGCTCTATAATTTATGTTAATTAGGTTGAATTTTTAAAAACAGGCGTGGCTTCGATGCTGGTGTCCTTCCTGGTTGGACTGTTCTACAACATGATCTTGGCCTGGATCCTGTGATACTTCTTCCATTCCTTTCAGAGTCCACTTCCCTGGAGGGACTGCCCAGTAAACCTGAATCATACTGGTAATATTGACATCACGATATTATAGATTAATATGTGCCAAAATTAACTAAAGGCCCACAGATTACTTATGATATCTCTAATTTCTAAACCCTGAACATAACACCAAACATTGAGACCAGTGGGTCCTTACAGCAGTAGCTGGTATTGTGTCTTGCATCTGCTTGGTGCATCGTGTACATCTGCTTCATAAGAGGAATTGAGACCATTGGGTCTCCAATGTTGATATATTAAGCTTTTTGCTCCATTTATTGCACCCGCATGGTAGATAAATAAGGTTTGATAAAGGTTTTTCCACCTTGAAAAGATAGTTGCATGAGGGAATAGCATACTTTTGCCCTGCATATGTTGGCCATTTGTCGAAACATATATCAACACAAATTGTTAACCAAATGGAATGTGACTGTTTGGTGATTTGGCAGACAGTCTAGAGGCTCACGTTTATAGATTTCTTGATTAACATTAGTGATTGCCTTCAATAGCCACTACATTGTTTTTCTTGGTCGTCATGCATATTCACTGTACTGCAGTTTGTGGCATCCATTCAGTTGGTTGAATAAGTTAGTTGTGTTGCACATGTGCAGCATGTTACTTTCACTTCATCATGCATTCGAAATATTTTTCGATCAAACTTCCGTAAATTGGAATAAAGGTCAAAATTCAACTTCTACTGGCTGCATTAAAGGCAGTAACTGTGATGGATAAGCAGAAGACTAAACATTTATTTTTCTTTATTACCTATAAAAGTAACAATACCTAAAAGTGTTGCAAGCTGTAAAAATCTATTTTGACGATACACTGATGAAAAGAGTTCATCCAAACTTTTCCCCAACAGGCTATTTATGCCACAGCCACTTTTCCATATCTTGTTTTGACCATCTTCTTGATCAGAGCCTTGACTCTCCCTGGAACAAGTGATGACTTGATATATCTTTTCACTCCAAATGTAAGTCTATTACTTTTTTTCCCCTTACCAACATAATTTCATGTGATAAATCTGATATCTAACTAATGTTTATCACAGTGGGAACCCTTGAAAAATCCTAAGGTTTGGCTGGATGCTGCCACCCAGATCTTCTTCTCCTTGTCTTTGGCTTTTGGGGGACTTATTGCTTTTTCCAGTTATAATCCTCAGAAGTAAGAAAAGCCAAAAGAAAATGTTTTTTTAAAAGCCATACATTATGCTGATCAATACATTGTTTTGTTTTATTTTTGCAGGAATAACTGTGAGAGAGATGCCCTTATTGTTGGATGTGTGAACAGTTTTACATCAATATATGCGTCAGTTCCTATCTTTGCCATTCTTGGCTTTAAGGCAAATTGAAACAACAACAACTACCAAAACTGGTAAGTTAAATAAAAAAAATGATGTGAAACTTAAGCTTTAACATTACATAGATACAATATTAAAGCAAACATTTCTCATTTAATATTAATGCTTTTAATACTAATAGTGTTTTTGTTTGTTTGTTTGTTTTTTGCTGATATCAGGAACATATTAACCCTGACAAATGCATTTAACATCGGGGTTGGCAACATAACTCTTGAAAACTATGGCGAGTGGTTAAACTATCTCAATAAGACGATCCCTTGGAAGTTAAAAGTCTCAATCTCAAAGCTTGCAATCTACAGACCTTCCTCGAAGAGGTGTAGTACATCTCCTCATATTAAAAATAATTAGCATTTATGTATTTGTGATCATATATCATTTCCCACTCTTAGAGCGCTTCAGGAACTGGACTGGCATTTATTTTGTTTACTGAGGCAGTGATTGAAATGTCAGCCTCGCAGGTGTGGGTCCTCTTTTTTGTTATGCTCTTCTGTCTCGGCCTGTCCTCCATGTTTGGAAATCTAGAGGGCGTCCTTACTCCTCTGCTGGATTTACACATAGTTCCACCTGGATTCCTAAGGAAGCTTTCACAGGTATACCAAAAAGACTGAACAGCTTAATGTTGCATTTTCACTGACGGCACTAAGAAAACTGGTTTGTATTGTGTTATATTATTAAAACAAAAATAAAGATGATAAAGTTAGGTGCAAGATATCTATTACTCTCTACATAGAATTGTGACTATGACTAAATCCCACCTGGTATTTCAAAACACATGCATTACTTTTGCAAGAAACCTTTATGTTCTCTCTGAAGGTGTTTATATTAGTGATTTTAGTTTATAGTCACATGTCTTATGATGTCTGATATTTTGCTTACAGGGTTAATCTGTCTCATCTCCTTTGCTGTGGCCCTAATCTTCACTTTGGGCTCTGGAAACTACTGGCTGGAAATTTTTAACAGTTATGTAGGATCCGTGCCACTACTCAACATAGCTTTCTTTGAGATCATCGCTGTGGCTTTCATCTTTGGAATAAACAGGTGATATTATCATTGTCAATGTATGTCATGATTATGCTTATGTTAAACAGTATTTTTAAAAGGACAAATGTTACAAATGTTTCCATTTGCCCACAGGTTTAATGACGACATTGAATGGATGACAGGGCGGAGACCTAACATTTACTGGCAGGCAATGTGGCGCTTTATCAGCCCGTTCATGCTTCTGGTGGTTTTTGTGGCTTATGTTGTGATCGAGGCTGAGAAACAACCAACATACAATGCATGGAACCCAGATTAATGTACCATTATGACACTTCATTAAATTTGGAACAAAGACTGACTTTGCACTGCATCAACCCCGCAGGTTCACTTCCCCCTTGCTGATGTCCTGCACTATCCTGAATGGGTTTTTGTTATCTGTGTGCTCTTATCGATCCTTCCTGTAGTCTCCATTCCCCTTGTGGCTTTCTATAAATTCATGTGCTTCCTGAAGAATTACACCATGAACAGACAATCAAAATCCATATGCAAATGAGTATTATCATGGGGAATTGTAAATAGATATCTTGACCTATGTTATTTGATTGGTGGTCAGGATTACAAGTAACCCCTGCCACTCATTATTAACTTTGTTCTCTGTATGTTCATTTGAAAAACAAAAAGGCAAGCAAAATGATTCCACTTCTTATTTTTACATTTTCCCATCTTTTTTAAGGTATGGTTTTGCATGCTTATTACACCTAATAATATCCTTAACATATTGAAAATCATTTTTTTTTTTTTTTACCTAAATGCATCATTTGTATCAGAGACAGAGATGCAGCCTGATCAATTCAATGCATGACAATATCTCTGTGAATACAGATCACCAAGGGCTGGAACTGACTCTCATGTTTGTGTTATTATTCAATTAAAGGAAGATGACAGTTAATTTCCTGTGCTGATGTTTGGATAGGAACGAATGGAGCATGATGGATACTGTAACATGTGTAGTTTGTGATCAGCACATATATTAATAAAATAAACAATTTTCAGTTAAAATGTACATAAGCACATGAGCTGATTTTGTGATTTCATTCACATTTGCCCAACCCAACTTTTGCTACATGATAATCTTCTTTCTACTCTTGGTTACATGCACAAGAGTGATGTAGTGTTGCATGATGTGTCCTTTAGGTATGCTGCATGTCAACAGTGCATGTGACTGTATGAGAGTAGCGTTACATGCATGTGCTCACTAGTCATGTTCATGTGTGCGTGCGTGTGTGTGTTTTGAGTTACACGCAGTTACCTTTTTGTGGTGTGGGTGGACGGTGATATTGTCCCTCCAGCGTCATGTGCTTTGGAATATGCTGGCTGCCTTTGTTGCCTCCCTGCCTGTTCTGCTTTTCTGGCACTTTCATACAATGGTGCACTTGAACACCCTGATGTTATTAAGCCTTTCAAACTACTACAGTTTGAATTCCAGCTCTCAGGAAAGACTAGCATCCCAATGTAGGATACATGGCACAAGATTCATCGTCGAGGAACAACAGCAAGGATTGACTGCAACGAGAAAACAAAAGGTAACAACTGAGCCTCCATTAACTTTGATTATTGCTGCTTTATGTCTGTATGGATAGAGCTATGCAAGGTAACATAATAATTCTATTTTAATTTTAATTATTGCCATATACAATTACTTACTTTCTTCTCTGCTTCACAATCTGGCACTACCAATGTTGGTCATTATTTATGGCTCTTTTAGTTTTGGGGGAAAAAAAGAAACCTGATGTGACTGACTACAGAAGTTTACTGAGTTCAAAAGGACGTGCCGTTTCAACTGCTGTTGAAGTAAGTTCAAGGTAAGAAAAAAATGCAGTGTTTGACCAGCTGCTTACAAATTGTCACATATTCATTTCTGTGCTGTTCTAGAGTTGTCACTAAGTAAATAAACAGTAATCGTCCAAGCAAGGATTTTGTAGTCGTCAAGAGGAAAGCGACCTTTTAGGATAAACAAATCAGCTGTATTTGTGATCATCTAAATATTACTGTTATCATGTATATGACACACTGTGCTATCAGCAACATCAGAATGGTGTGACAAGTTCGATAACACTTCACTAGGACATGTCGCAGCGGGAAGATGCCTCCCAGTGTGGTGGGGTTGTGGTTGAGTTCGAGTCTGACAACATCCGGGATGCAAAAGCTGAAAAAGCTACGCGTATACCAGGTGAACTCGAATTAAAATCCAATTAGAATTTGTGCAGTGTCTTTGTAGCCAATGGAATATCTGCTTATTTGATTTGATGCATTTCCTTTTAAGGTTCAGCTCTTATCTACCTCAGGGGTCCCAAGTTTCTCATCTATGTCAGTGGAGCATTATCAATGTGGGTAAGAATCATTTCCTGAAGAAACATTCGTGGGGCAATAGGTAAGACTTCGCAACTTAAAGGACTGCAAGGTAGTCTCTTTACACTGTGTCACAGCACACTGATGAAAATATTGCAACACAACACACGATGATGACTTTTCTCATGTGTTAAACAGGGCGACCGCATGTGGCACTTCGCAATCTCTGTGTTCCTGATTGAACTGTACGGCCGTAACTTGCTGTTGACTGCGGTGTTTGGATTGGTGGTGGCTGGGTCAGTTCTCATGTTTGGGGCTTTGATTGGAGACTGGGTTGATCGCAATCCTAGGAATAAAGGTATGCACAGCAATCTCATACCCATATGAAAATTCTAACATGTAATATAGCGAGGTACAGTGATAAGAGCTCAGTGGATTTCAATCTTGGGCCAGGAAATTTGCTGGTTTCCTATCCCACTAGGAGGTGAATTGCTATTCGCCAGATGTCTCAAGTGTAAACCTCCTGGCACAAGGTTCATAGCCACTGACTCGTATCTGTTATGACTAGCATTCGTTTTTTACAACCCCCATAAAAAAAAAATGCATATTTGAAATTCGTTTTTTCCATCTTCTATTTTAGTTGCACATGCATCTCTTTTCGTTCAGAACATCTCGGTGACAATATGTAGCATTGTGCTCATGTTGGTGTTCTCATACAAGCAAAGGATTGAACAGATCTGGGATGGATGGCTTACTGTGAGTAGACACTACATACTTGCTACAACACAATCGCTGTGTTTCGGTTATATATACTTGATATGAGTACTACACAGAGAAGTCATTGCTGTTGTTGTCCCCTCTGTCTCGTGTCCCTGTTGTCTCTGCCTCTGAGCTTGTGGCTACTCTGTGCTGTCATAGTAACATGTTGCATCGCAAAACTCACACAAGGTGGTTTGTTATACGGTGGTGATCGTCCTGGCAGATGTGGCAAACCTTGCAAGCACAGCACTGACCATTGCCATTCAGAGGGACTGGATTGTGGTCATCACAGGCTACAACCGAGGTCACCTAGCGGGTGAGGACATTCAGTCTGTTAATGAATATTCTGGTTTGTATTTGAGGCTTGTCTGTGGAAGATAGATCCTCGAACTATAGAAAAGATCAGATATTGACTGGCTACTGCTTAGCTTCCGATGCTGGACACACATTAACCTCTGTGTTTGTTCCTAACAAAAGGAATGAATGCAACCATGAGGCGGATAGATCAGGTGACTAACATCCTGGCTCCACTAGCAGTGGGACAGGTCATGACCCTTGCCTCCAACGTAGTTGGCTGTGGATTCATCCTGGGCTGGAACCTGGTGTCTCTAATTGTGGAGTTCTTCTTCTTGTCACGGGTTTATCGCATCGTCCCTGCTCTGTCAGCCAAACCACCATCGGTTGCAGTGGATCAAGCATATCTCCAGAGGATAGAGAGGAAAAGGTTACAAGGTATGAACTGTTCATTGGATCTTTTTCATAGATCAAAAAGGGAATCCAATCTAGCAGTGCCTTAAACCTGTATTCTTTCTAATAGAAGAAAAACTACTTTTGCAAAAGATTTGGGGTGTCTGAAAACAGCCCTTACATCCCCATTAGTGTCAAAAGGGAGGATAAAGTGAATTTCTCTAGTGTGGGATTTAAAAAAGTGTTTAGGTGCTTTAGGGCAGGCTTACACTGTGAATGAGAAGTCAGTACTACAGTGTGCCTCCGTTTCTCAGTTACTTATGTTTGTTTTCAAAATATCAAGATGAGGAATCATATCTTCATGGGAGCTGCCTCTTTCCGAAAAAAAAAAAAAAGATCCAGCACCAAAGCTTTTTGACATACATTATCTTAAAACACAGTTTTGAGTTTGTGTACAGCATCCAAATGCAAGGGTCCACATGGTATAGATTTCTGTTTGTACTCACACACATTAGCGTAGATGAACTGCGTTTGACAAATGATGTAGAGGCTAACGTGACATGGCATAGAGGGGGTGCAGAAAAGCTAGTGAGGATTAGGCCTTTAGAATTAATGAACTCAAGTGATGGATGCCATTCTTGTTTTTCATTAGGAGAAGGCAATGTTGCACGACCTCAGGCTCTGACAGAGGGCAACTGCAATTCAAGCTTGCACCTCAAGGAAATCACCGATCTGCCGCTGTGTTTTCGGAGGTTCCGCTGGCTGGTGAGCACCTGTAAAGATGGCTGGATGGCCTACTATCGTCAGCCTGTTTTCCTCGCGGGAATGGGTCTGGCTTTCCTTTACACCACAGTGCTTGGGTTTGACTGCATCACCACTGGCTATGCCTATACTCAGGGGATAAGCGGATCTCTTCTTAGTCTGCTGATGGGCGTGTCAGCCATCACAGGCTTGATGGGCACAATAATGTTCACCAGGCTCAGGAAGGCCTATGGCCTGGTCAACACAGGCATCATCTCAAGCTGCCTCCACCTGGGCTGCTTGCTGCTGTGCGTGTGCTCTGTGTTTGCCCCTGGCAGCCCCATGGATCTCAGCTTGCTGATGCCCGACATTAGTTCCAATTCCTCTACAGCGCTTGGGATGACAGGCCAAAGGCAAAAACACACATACCCTATGATGGGAGGCAACAATCAGCCACTTCTGCCCGACCGCTCTTCTATCCACTGGACCAACAACACGGTGCTTTTTGACAATGTTCCCTCCGGCACAGCTCCAGAATCTTACATCTCCATTATTCTGCTGTTCTTGGGTGTCATTACAGCGCGCATTGGTGAGTAGACACAAATTCAGAGCTTATTCAGTGCATAGAAAAACTTATGTACAAGTGATATTGCCATTTTTAATGCCCATCTCATGTGGGCACACGGCAGATATTCCAGTAATAATTTATTTTGAATATACTGATATATAGTGATAATTATCTTTTTGAGGCAATTTAACAAAAAATAAAAATTACCTAGTCAGTCCACCAGAGAGCACTATTGTAAACTCTAAAATGTATTTCTCATTGCATACAAGGTTTTTGGATATTTATTTCTATTGATGCATAGAGTTTAAATATTGGTGTAGAATATGAAATATATGTCAAAAAATACATAAATCTGCCCAAAATGTGACTTTTCTGGGTAATTTTGTTATACAAATACAAATTTTAATCTGGTCAAATGAAATTTACTCGCAGCTGAATCAGTGCCCATCTGTTATAAAGGTCAGTTCATCTATTACTGTGTTTCAGGTCTCTGGTCCTTTGACCTGACTGTGACTCAGCTTCTGCAGGAGAACATCTGTGAATCAGAAAGAGGAGTGGTTAACGGGGTGCAGAGCTCCATGAATTACCTGATGGACCTGCTTCACTTCATTATGGTGATCTCTGCTCCGCAGCCACAACACTTTGGCATCCTAGTTATAATTTCTGTGTTCTTCATCACCACGGGGCACACTATGTACTTCCTGTATGCACATAAAGCCAAGAGAAAACGCCGCCTCGACACATAAGGAGCAGCTTACACATCCAGGCATGAGATGCTCACTAGCACTGAATCCACTCTGCACCAGTGAAATGAATGTCTCCCTCCTGATCCTTCAGCAAACTAATTGCAACACTCCAACTGTTTCTAACTCAGCCATTCATTTCAGCACAACACAGCAAGTGCCAATCCCACCTCAGCTGCTTTCACACTGCAGGGCCATGTGCCATGGCAGCAAACGAAAACTCAGGTGAAGTAGAGTGGGAGACAAGCTCTCGCTTTATGTACATAAGTCGAAGTGGCTACCATAAATGCTGCCTCCAGGGGAAATGTCCTAAGAGGACACAAAGGTTACGACTTAAGGCACCAACAAATGTTTTTGCCAACTGTGCAGAATACTTGTATACTGCAAGACTTTCAAACAAGACGGTTAACTTCATAGCTTTTTTGGATGGGAAGGTGAAGGGACAAAGAGATGAATCTAACCATCACCTCAGTACAGATCTGCTGCTGTGAAAAAATCCTGAACGTGACACATGAAAATAAAGACAAGACAAAGCTGTACATTTTCAAGTGGCATTGATGTTACTGATCCGTCCACTTGGAAATATTCCAGGATGTCCAAAAAGGAAGATAAAGGGAACTTGATGTGAGATTGTTTCAAAGATTGTTTAAATTAAAAGGAAAGAAAAAAAAACCCCTGACAGGCAACAACAACCCCCCCCCCCCCCCCCCCCCCGCCCTTTTTATTGGACAAAGGTGAAAGGACAAGTGTTTCTTCCCCTGGTTTGTTTCTCTGTGGATGAATCAAGCAAACATTTGCCTTTCTTTCATGCATGAAATCCTGGATTATGAATTACAACACAAACACACACAAAATATTTTATTCTAATTGCTTGTGTATTTAGAAAAATTTACATAAAAACATACTTTCTTGTCATCTCATATAAAGAGTGATATTAATAGTTTTATAGAAATCCAAAACCACCCATCTTCATTTTGGGACATGTTTGAAATCAGTGATAACTACATGTTGATAACTGCCATTAGGAATATTGTTTGACAGTTTGCTTCATTCTTTTGTAGTTCTGAAGAACTAAACATTTCCTTACCTCAGCTAAGAGCAAGACCACTGAATCCAACATGGGGATTACCCTCAGCTACTGCGTGTTTTCATATCTCATTCATGTGCAGTGGAGACAATATCAAAGTTGAATCTTTTGTCATAAAACATGCATCACATCTCAGTATTTTTGTAACATTTTCTTGTGACATTTCTGTATTGTACATTGTCATTTTTAAGACTATTTATGACAATAAAGATGACTGACGAAGATCTTTGGGCTCAGGGAAAATAAATACATGTTAAAAAAATTGCAGAATTGTGCCAAAATGTCATCTAAATACATTGATTACAAACATAGTACATGACCTTTCATAAAATAAGAAACACAATTAGAAAACAGCAGCAAACATCAGTTTTAATGCTCAGTCAGAACATTAAAACACTAAAAATGTGTAATTTGTCGTCTTATTTTATCTCATTTATCTTATTTCATCTTATTTTTAAATTTTAATGAAAGAGGTTATAAATATTTGTGGATTAACCATCACAGAAACACACAAAAAATATTTTGATAACTAACAATACTGATCATTTTGGGCAGCTGCATGACTCTTACATTGAGTGGTGGTTTAATACATTTGTTGAGCACTGTTTATTGTGAAATGTAGTTGCTAGAAGGTTAACAATATTATTAATTAGCATAAACTTGTACATTAACGGTACTTGAAGTTTCTCAGTCACACATTAAGCACTGTCCTAGACTAAATGAAACATTTAATGAATGAATCCCCTTAAAAAAAGTATTTAGTGAGGGATTAGGCATAATCAATATCTGGGAAAATAAGCTACTGTTACGAAGCCACATGCAAATGTAATAGCTTTTGGTCATCAGAAGAGGTCAATGTTCCATTAAGTGCTCATCATCATGCCAATCTTGTTTCAAAAATGATTGCCTGTAATCTGTGGAGCATATGTCAAACCAATCTCAAATGATTGATATCAAGTCATCCACAGACAAGATTCCTGACACAAAGTAGAAGCTGCATGATTTTTATATCCAACTAAAAAGTGTCACAAAATACACATTTTACAGTTGTACTTTTAAGATTTTTGGTACACAAGTATGCACAGAAAGCTAATGAATAACTGCTATCTGCAGAATTCCCACTATGTAAATAAAAGGCATTTACAATAAATGAATCAGTGGTCCCGAAGAGTGTCATCAAAATAGAATGTTTACATTTATATGTGTAACTTTTGCAACCATTTAAATTAAGGTTGTACTGTTTCTATCACCATCGCCGACAGTGTATGAATCAGAGATTGGAGTGATAAACCTTGGTAATGTACAGAACCTATGAAAAGGCTTCCTAAGACAACTAGCCAGGAAGAGCTCCAGTCTGGTCCAGTCTGACCTTTGCTATATTTCTTATCTGTATAAAGCAAGACTGGACTAGACTTTTGACATATATCTACCCTATACATACAATGTATCTCTGCAGATTAAGCTTGAGGATTAATGAGTACAGATTAGTCATTCATTTATGCCTGTTATACCAAGTAGCACTATCAAGCTAGCATGCCATGTGGTGTGGTCTTACCTACAGTATGAGTGGCTAATGCTAGCTGTTAAAACTACAGCTAATAAGGTTTCCTTTGTCTTCTGGTGGCAAATTAGAGACACTGCCTGGCTGCTTATGGGCTAACCATTTAGGGGAAAGACCCATGTCTCCTCTTCCTTATATATATAATGGCCAAAAACAAAAACACACCTGCTAAATAAACCGACAGACTAATAAAACGCTAAAATTTCACTCACCAAAACTGAAACAGAAACTTCTTAGATGAGCTATGCCTTACTGCAACTCTCCTCTATAAGACAGTTCAATTAAAAATGCTCCAAAAAGCACCAGCAGGACAAAAAGTGAAGCGTTCCAGTTTGGACACTCCACATAGCAGAGGTGAGGTCTAGCAGACTATGGAGACAATTGAGTCCCCCACATTTTGTGTCCAAATAAATTGGGTTAAAATAAGTAAATAATCATCTCCTTCAAAGTTGTTATGAACAGGGAAACTACTAATAGAGCCCCATAATAGATGGCCGTTTGTCCCGTTTGTGTCTTTCAGAGCAATTTTATAATAAATATAAAATTGGTAAAATCAAAAATGTCTATGACGAAAAATGGATTATACAAATGAACTGCAACACCAGGGTTTCATGTGCTGTCAGTGACTCATGATAATATTATAAGCTTTGGCTATGATTGTGATAGCATGTAAGATGATTAGAGGCCAAAGCTGAGATTATATCAGCTAAGGCCAATGACCTAATTTAGGGCTGGGCAAATAAACACATGATAGACACAAAAATGGACTTTTGCTAGAATTTTCTGAAGAGCTCTTACATTACACTACATTATTTTTAAACTCCCAAACTCAGATATAATATTTTAATTGGAGATGAATGGTTTTCATTCCAGATTGTGATAAAGAGCTCAAAGAAGAGAGGAAAGAGTTGATAAACAGCAGAGGATCTATGCTATTTGTCATAATTTACCTATTTGTCTAATGTGCAATTTTAATGTGCTTGTAAAAAAACTGCTACTAAATATTTAATATATGTGGCAGACTGTGGCTTGACTTTTGACCTTTTTGTGAGTGGCTATTGTTTTGGAAATCTCTGTAATGAACCCAAAAGAGTTTCGTCATTTGCTTTAGTCTGTTGCAGCGCTGCGCGCCTGCAGTAGGGTTCCTCCCATGGTTGTCATGGCAGTCCCTGGTTAAAGACACTAGTAGCACACAGAGCTGCCTTACAATTTTGGCTTTAGGCATCTTCACTTTGCAATTCGTTTACTTGAAAAACTGGGTCAGTGGTAGCACATTAAAACTAGGTTTGTCACCCTGGCTTTGTCCCGATGTAACACGTTCACTTTCTTCCTACAGTGGTATCACAAAAGCAAATGCGCAAAGACAGCCACATACAGTAATGTAATTAAGTCTCGTACAAACCAAGGATGTGGTCATATTAGTTCATTTACTTAGTATTTGGTAATTTTTTTCTTTTCATTTAAAAAAGATTTTAAGAGGACTTAAAGGAAGAGTTACCTATTGTAATAAGTCTAATATGTACTCTGCAGGAGGAGTGCAATTGGTGTCGTGCCAATCACTTACATTAAAAGAACAAAAAGGCCGCAGTGGAATGATAGGACTCGTCCTCACATGAAAGAGAAACACCACTTAGAGATGGGGACCTTTTCTCATTCTGCAGTTTGCTGTATCAGCAGTTTGGGATGGCAGCACAGCTGAATGGCTTTGCAAGGACCCAGTCAAGCATCACACCGCTGACAGAGGGGAAAAAAGATATAATGATAATAGATAAAATGTTGCCCATACTGAGATTTAATGTCCTTGTTTTTCTTTGATCGATACATGTCGGGTCACACTGATCCCTCTGCAAGTTCACTAAGCACACTGACAGCAATTGCAGTTGGACATCTTAGTTGGACAACTTAGAGCTCTGTAATAAAAATGGACACTTGCAGCAATAGTCTGCAGGGTGATTAAAGGGCTTTTTTTCTTTGTTAGTTTTCTCTTCTTCTTTTTTCATTATCGTCCTATTAGAGAAACGTATAGTTTCAAATGAAGTGTCCCAAACAAACAGTTGATTAATCAGCTTCACTGGCCATAAATGAATAAATCAAAAATGTAATTATTCCCACAAAAGCTTCAAACATGCCTGGGTTTCAGATCCTCTGTATAGGTCTACTGATATTTTACACACCAACGATTGACTGAGAAATTCAATAAATCATTTGGAGATTAATTAGAGACTCAAAAATGTTACAGAATACCGAATGTTAAATGAAGCCGTTTGTAAGTTCCCAGCATAAGTTGATCTCTTGTCTGATGAACTCCCCGAGATCCAGCCTCAATTTGCAATATATCACATAAAAAACTGTAATCAGCAGCTATCTAGATGAGTGATAAAGAGTTTTGATTACTCAAAATTCTAATGCTTGCTCCACTTTATATACAGCAGGTAAATGCTCTGATGTTTACACATCCACCTGAATATGTCAGTAACTTTCTGTGACAGATCTGTAGCTTTTGCTCTGACTTTACGAGCTTCTTATGGGCGCCATTACATTACCTCACCCTAACTGAAAATAAAGCGGTTAAGTATTGTTTGCCTCACACGTAGTACATCTCCACCCTAACAAGAGTTTGACCTTCTAGTGTGAAGTACCCTGCCCTATCCTGAATCTTAACTCTCTCCTGCTTTCGGGAGATTTTTAAACTTCCTTTTTGGGTCTGTCTGGCTCACCAGATGTTTCCTGAACCCACCGTGTCCTTAACTCACTCCCTCCCTGCCCGGGTGCTGAAAAGCACCAGAAGGACGGAGAGGAGAACTCTGTCATTCACTCTCAGTACAGCCAACCACACAGAGCGATACCTGGAGTTCAACTGATGCGCCTGTAGACTTGACTGAGGTGTACAGCAACTGGAATCTACTCAGGCTGTGATGACAGAAATTCACAACTCGTACATATAGCCTACACTCATTCTTGAGCTGCTCACCTCTGTTAGGCATTTTTTACGAGTTGTGTAAGCCCATGTTCAGGAATTCTGCTGTTGTTCCTGGTGGAAAGCCAGCAGCCAGTAATCAGTCGGCAATGTCGTGGGACTGTGGCCTCAGATACATGTTCTCTGTGTCCCCTGGGCTGCATCATGGGAACAAGAGCATCCTGCATGACAAGGAGGACCTGTCCAGACTGGAGATGGTCCAGAGACTGGCCAAGGATGGCTGTCGCTTTCTGCAAAACCACAGCAAGAACCCAGAAAGGACAAGTGAGGTGAGATACATGACACATCGGCAGACAGAGCAGATATTTCTACAACTTTTGTTTGTTGCAGCATGTAAATGCATCGAAACGAAAACGCAGCTTTAGTTCAACATATTTGATGCTCCACTTTATTTAATTATAAATCCGACTCTGTTAGCAAGCTTTCCCCATGAGTGAAAGCAAGTGGAGTCTGCATCCTTAGTTACATTCACTCAGGATTATACTGCAGTGTTTTATGCAAGCATTGCAGTCTGTGTAGCATCCCATTAATCAAACTGAAGTGAATTTGCAGTCTTGTTTTTTTTTAATCGGTCTCCTTACGTTCTATAGTGTCTCCACCTTATCTAAAGATTAGTGTTGCCACTTAAATTATATGCAGATTGCAAGAAGTGTCTCATTAAATATGAGAAAAAAGACCATTTTAGACGCAAGAATAGATGTCAAAATAGATTGTATCTATAAGATGAATCACTATGCCTGTGTTTACAACCCCAGTTCTCAAAAAGTTGGGATGCTGTTCAAAACGTGGGTAAAAAGAAATTCAAATACAACAAGAAGTGTTGTATGTGCACGTCAGCCTCCACACTTTTAAAACTATTACATCACCTGTATAGGAGCAATCTGATTGGCTAGCTTTATGGTGGGTTCAGCTTCTCTCTTCCTGCCAGCTGTGTCTGTGCGTTGACCTGCTGAACAATTGCAGGAAGAAATGACGCAAGTCATCATGCCAAGACATTGTATGTTTTCAGGGTGGATTCCCGAGCGTCATGACCTTTTCTCCACCATGAGGCAAGCTCTCCTTATCACCGTGCACTTTCAGTAACAGCCTGTCGCCTGCAGCTGCTGCCAGTCTGTGGATGATCAAATGTTAGAGCTACATAACAACAGTGTTTTACGTTTGTTTCTTTAGTGACATACTGAGCACAGTACTGAGCCACCATTCATTTCTTTATATTTGTTTCCAAGGATCAAGACTTTTTAGTAATTTTTAAAAGTGGTCTTGAGCAATAGTTTCTCAGGCTTTCTTTGGACATTGGTTGTTTTCTCACTCATTTTCATTTTTCAGTCCAGTCCCTGTTCCTGACCATTTTTAGAAGGAACAATCCCTAACACTGACCTATAAATTATAAATAAATAAATAAAGAACTCAAGGAATGAATCAGTGCTTGTGTCTCAACAGAAACTTACCACAGAAGCAATTTTAAATTAATGAAAATTTATTCCTGAATTCAGGAATAGAACCACACCTAATGCAGTTCCCTTCTGGGCCTATATCTATATATGCCCTCCTGCAATACAAGCTGTTGGTTCTCATTGGGGGATCTTAGCAAACCTGATGGAATTATGAAAATGAGTACAGTCAGATTTTGATCCACCATCTGGAAATGTCTGATTGGCAATGGCTTCATTTTTCAGCTTGGCAATGATTTGCACAATATTGTACATATGCAAAGTTTGTCAAATTATGACTGTAAAAAAGGCTGAGTATATATGTCTGTGTGTCATTTATAATGCCAGAAATAATAGCCAGGTATGATAAAGTACACTTAACACTACACCGTAAAAAAAAAACAAATCCTAAAAAAACAGTAATATTCCAGCAGCTGGGGCGCCAAAATAATACCATAAAATAACAGAAAATAATTTTCCCATTATTTTCAGTAATGACAATACAGTTTGTTGCCCTTATTTTACATCGGATTTTGCCTTTTTCAAGTGCTTTTAAACATTAAATTAGGAACAATTTAACGTGATTAAACAATGAAATTACCTATAAAAAAGGTCAATGAATGTGGCAATATGAATAATAATACTTAAATGTACAGAGATATACAGTTAACAGTTGGTTTAAATAACAGTGGATCGCATTCATATAGTACTTTACAATTCCCCTCTGGCCATCACCAGTAGGTGGTAGGTGAAGCATCTTGTCCAAGGGCACAATGACCGAGAGTGTCCGAGCCGGGGCTCGAACCAGCAACCTTCTGATTACAAGGCGAACTGCCAACTCTTGAGCCACGATCACCCTAAATAACAACAATAATAGTAATTATTTGATGTAAAAAAAGTTTATACGAATCATTTTATATATTTTTCCATAGCATTACATTTGAATTTAACAGTTCAGTCTTTCAAATAACGGACAAATATTTGTGAAATTATGATACATTTGTGAATGTATTTTAACAATCTAAATATGCATATGTACAGACAGATACATTTAAAAAACAGGAAAATTATGTTTTATTACATTTACAGTGATTTTACGTTAATTTACATTTGAAATGTAAAATCAGTCTATTTATGTGAATTTAATGATATTCTAGAAGAACAGCACAAAACTATAAAATACACAGTAAAATACTTTTATATCACGATTTATTTTTACAGTGTAGAATACACAGTACATTTAACACTTGACATTTTCTGGAAATATTAACATTATGTGAGATGATTCTCTAGTGTTCCTCATCTTATAAGTAATCTAATGATGCTGCTAGTGCTGTAAAACGTGACTCATACAGATATCTAAACACAGACATCAAAGTGTTTAGGAATCAGTTAAATCCCAGCTGGTGGGAAAAGGGGTGCTTAATATACAGAGTGCTGCATGTCAGAGTCTCTGATGCAGAAAGACTGTGAATGTTAGGCACTCTGTTTTAACCTAAAACATATTGCGTTATAGTTTATAGCCACTCATCATATTTTGCTTTAAATGAGACAATAAAAGAAGTCCATGCTTTATTACAGCTAAAAAAATAGTGATTGAGACTAAAGATTACTCAAGACGATGTTTACTGAGATCATACCTCAAGTCAACAGGAGTTCTGTACAATTTGACTTCTCTTTGCAACCAGAGGTTTTTCAAATGCAATGTTTAACACTAGGTTCTGCATTTATTTGCTTTTCGGATCCCGAGGTTGCAGATCTTTTACAGTTTTCTATCTTTTATAGCCTCTTTAATTTCAGTTTATGGGGAACAGATAGCAACACATTCTCATCTTTTCTGTTGAACACATTTTGTCTTACTCTTATTACCTTGATGTTACATAATGTGCACCTCCCTTGCTCACTGTTTATTTTTCAAACCTCACACATGAAATATGAATGACATCAAGCGTCTGTTAGAGATGATGTTTATTTGAAAACAGCACTCGTATATGGATCCCGTCTTCTTCTTCCCATCCTGTGTAATCCACACTGGTGCTTGGGAGGAATTAAGACAAATCAGCACTTTGTCATGACTGAGACCTTCCAGGGCACTTTAAGTGTTTCATACCATGCATGTCAGATGCACACAGACATACATAAAACACATCTCTCTAGCCAGCAGAATAGATCTGGAGCCATGGATGGGACAGTGAAGCTCTTAGGGGGACGTGACTTTGTGCAGAGGCCTGAAAATTATTTTTGCTTTTCTGCTGATGGCGTCCATGTTTGAAAGGCTTCAGTAACTTTGAGCAAGGTCAGATCAAGGCTAGGTTTGAAACTGAGTGGCCCGGTGCCCTGCTGTCTCCTTACAATGATCCACTCTAGACACCTGGTTGTTTTTTGTATAGGAACACTGGTAACCACAAAGCACAGTGCACACTAAGCAGTAGTCTGAAGCAGCCAAGAAACAATCAATAATTAATTGTGAAGAGTCTTATTTGCTGTTTGACCCATTAGCCATACACTGAGATATTATGTTAATTATAGTCAAGAATCAACTGTGCTGTACTGCCAGGCTTGGTGAGACAAAAAAGTGTGCTTTTTTTTTTCTAACTTTAAAGGAATTTAACAGACACAGTATGCCACATGTTGATAAAGCTAGAACCACAGGAAGAAAGGAACAGCTTCGCTTCAATGGGATTTTTTTCTTCATTCCATTTTTGTCATCCTCCATGCCCCTTAGTCCAGTAGTAAGACAATTAAGTCTCGATGCTTCTTCAGCAACGTAGAAACTGCTTGAGAGCACCTGTCTATGTAATATTGGAAAACGTAATTGCTACTGCAGTTTTAGCAGATATCTAAAGTTTTCTTCAGTCAGTCAGACAACACAGGACTGGAAAAGTACCACCAATCTAAACTACTGTAGTGGGATAATGCAATAATAATGATGAAAGACACACTATGTTTGTGTGTCTTTGTTTTGTTATATTTTGTATCTAAATGCATATATTTGCATATGTATCGTGCATCTATAGTGTGTCTTTATGTCCACGGATCCCTTGACAAGCGTTAATAGTGCCAGGAAGCCATGCTTAACTGAACGACCCTGAATGCTTCTCTGGCAAAAGGCAATTAGGGCCACAAACTGCAACCATTTCCAGCATGTCTACCCAGCTAATTGCATGAACAGAGGCTTGTGTTGCAGTGACTGATGGCTGAGAAGGGGAGGATGGGTGAAAAGTGAGGGGAGGGGGCCTAATTCAGGATGCATGCGTATGCAACATACAGTGAAGATCTCATTAAGACCAATATCACTGATCCAGGCTACTCCATTGTCAAGCAGCTGTCAGCCATCTTTATACTTCAGAGACACTCTAGTAATCCTTTTTGGTTTAAGATGTCGACTTTAGTTAAGTTAGATTTTAGATACTTTAAGAGAATGTCTAGGCTGTCCAGTATGCCCAGCAATAGAAACAGAGATATTGCCCTATACATGTGAAAGCATGAATAAAATAAATAAAATAAAAAAAATACTTGTTTTGTTTGTTGACAAAAAGGAGATGAATTTATCATTGCTTGTATGTCGTGGTGGTAATAGGACAAGTACCTGGCAAGGGAATCGGGGGTCTATGCTAAACTCCAAACCACAAAACCTTTGTTACTATGCAAAGTTGAACCATGTGACAGCTTGAAAATAGACTGCCTTCAGTCGCCAACCGTGATTTAATAGGCGCTACACATAAATCAATAATTAAAATAGTCTTTTATGTTAATCCCTGAATGGGCTCCAGTGATAAGGGCTGAATAATGATATATGGAAATTCTCTTTCACTTACAGTGCAGTATTATGATGGAAATCAGTGGTGATTTGTGCGAGTGGGAGAAAATACAGGGGAATCTCCTTGGTGATAACACACTCCCTCCCTCCCTCCCTCCCTCCTGCTTTTCTCTCCCCAGCCCCAGAGTGACGAGGCAGTCCGCTTGTGTCTGAGAGAGAGGGGCCACGATGTGCTCGTTCTCCAAAGATTGTCGTCAGAGCAGCTCTCTGCATCAGCGAGGGGAGGAGGGAGAGAGGAGGCGAGAAACAGGAGGTAAGCCTCTCCACTCCCCTCCCCTCCTAGATTCCCTCCCTCTCTCACTATATGTTTCGCTCCCTCAGCGCTCTCCCTATAATCACTCTCCTTCTCCCCCTCTGCGGATCACACACTCACTCACTCAGGCATGCTTACATCACAGTTCCGTGTACATAAATGACTACATTAAATACATACAAGTAGGCAGCATGGGACTGTGAGGCAAAGCTGCGCTGTCAGCCTTCCCATTCAAGTAACTGGAGAGGGGTTTTTTTTTTGTAGTTGCGAGCATACTGGGATACCTCTGTGGACTACGGGCTCTAGCAGGTGCAGGTGGATAGAGGGATGGGTAAAGGGGTCATGCAGCAGTAACCACAGCAACATTGCCGGCATAAGGGCAAGGGGACTCTGCTAGGATGGGATCTCGGCCACAGCCCCCGAACCAGCAGCAGGAGGAGGTAAGGCTGCTACACGCTGCCTTGGTGGAGCAGGAGGAGGACGAGGAGGATGAGGAGGGCTCGGAAAAGAGCAGCAGTGACAGCACCAGCCGGGCAGAGCCGGTGACAATGCCCACGTTTGATGTCCCTTACTTTCGCTACATAGATGATGAGGGCACAGAGGGAGAGGAGGAATGGAGCAGCAGCCGGTCTCTCTCTTCTTTTGAGGAGGACTCGTCCAATGACTCTGTTGTGTCTGACAGGTACATGGTAGTGTCAGGGACTCCCGAGAAGATCCTGGAGCACTTGCTGAATGACCTAACGCTGGACGAGGACCGAGGGATAACACAGGGCAAAGAGTCAGGTCAGCATACTGCTTTCATATCATTTCACCCTCTTTTGGCTTTACCTGTGTCTGACATAAAGCGTTTCTTTGATATTAGAAAGCAAAAACACAAAGTCTTTTTTACCTTTATGTAGAAGTCACATATGTATCTTTATGTGACTGAGAAGAGAAAGAGTAAATGAGCTACCTTCACTTTCTGTTTTACTTTCTGCCCTCCCCACCCTTTCTCTTACCGATAAAGCTGGGACAGCTTCTCCCTCTGGGCATTATTACTGGGTTAATCATGTGCTGTGATTGCCGAAATGATGTTAAGTTTAAGAGCATTCATTTAAAAGCCATGACAGAGATAAATGTCTCTCATATCTTTTCAGTGAGGCTGTAAATGGTCTGCACGACATGCAGTCCAGCCTCACAGCAATAAAAAAATCAACACATTTCCTCTCATCCAAGCAGGTACTTGATAATTTGGCTCTGTTGCCAAGGCAGAGGAGACCCTCTGTTTCTGAAGCTGAAAAGATAACTGGATGAGGAATGACAATTGAGAGCTGTGAGGCAAGGAGACGAAAGATTGATGAAAAGAGCGGGGAAGAGGAAAGAAAGTGGGCATAAGGAGATTAGGAGAGGAGCTGCAGTTTTCTTGGGATATGGAGGTGGTAACAGATGATCTCTCATTGGGATGGAGGCATGACTAACTGGAGATCAAATGTCTTATCAGGGATGCAATAGAGTTATAGACTATGTTGAGTGTCGTATTTTTATCGCTTTATTAGAATATTTTATTCTGGTATGAAGTTAAACATAAAGTCAGCCACTAAGACAAATAGTTTAGCCATTCTATTCTTTGTTCATTTAGAGTATAATAAATCCATCGGCCCAGAAGGGCTTTGTGTTGTTTATGCATCGTTCACCATTAGTACAACTTGCAGTGAGTGTATAGAAGTTAATGCTCCATAGGGAGCCATGAAGCAGAGCATGATGCTGAGTGGTATCCCAGGGTCAAAGAGCCAGAGACCTCAGGAGGATGAGTCCTGAGCAGCAATTGATCTGCACTGAGTGATGTTTAATAATCTGACTGCTGCTGGCTCCTTGTCGTTCTGTGCTACTGCTGAGGATCATCTCATAGAATCAGATTTCCAATTTTTCTCCAAACAAGATTTATTCCAACATTCAACGAGCTGCTGCATTTTGGTTCGTCTCTCTTGGATGGCTCAGATAAGCTGATGATTTTATATACAGTACATCGCATTAGAAAGCCATTTTTATTTCATTATGGTAGCACTCACGTCCATGTTTAAACAACATTAGGAATGCAAAGCTTTCTGTCTTCTTTTGCGAGAGATGGCACTTTTCTGAAACCACCGCAGGCATGTTTGAGGGAAAGCAAGTGTGAACCACTGCAGCAATCAGTGGATGTCTGATGTGCAAGTGTTTTCTTAGCACTGTGATTAGCATTCACAAGTCTTCAGCATTGCCTTCTTTCCTGTACCCAATCCCTGAGTGCAGCTATTGATTCTTGCTCTGCACAGATCATACTGCTCGCTGGTAGCATTGAAAATCATGCAACAGAACATTTGTGCCCTTAATGAGAGGATGTCCTATCTCTTTTGCCAATGCACCATGTGGAGAGATGTTTATTTGTACTGAAAGTGAAAGAACAGAACATGTAAAAGCTTTCTAAATGCTAAACTAATGCCTTCTGGTGGTTACCAAGCTTGCAAGTGACACATTAACATGCAAATTTCAAAGACTGCATTGATCAGCTTTGTTGAAATGCAAAAGAGACGTGCAGATTGATTGACAAGCCTATTGATGACACTGACAAGGTAGTTTAGTGAATCAATTATGTAATTCTGCTAAAAGGAAGACAAAATTTGTTTTGGTTTGTGTGTCTGAAAGCAACATGATACATGGTAGTACACGTCAACTACAAGTTCTAACTGTGAAATATTAAAAACTGACTGACTTTTATGACTGACTGGAGCCAGAAAACAACCCAACCGCTTGCTAAACTTCATTCAAACGGCAGAATTCACACACAATGTCTTTCCCTTTATGAAGCAAATACATCTTCTGCTAACTTGTTTGGGTTAAATCTTGATCCCGCAGGTGAGCCACTTTGTTTTTTTCCCTCTATTCCAATTGAAAACTGCAGACCTCTAGGTCTGTTTTCCAACTTCAAAAAAGAAACCGTCAGACTGTACAGTCTGGGGAGCGGCATGTGAGCTTTTACTCATGAGAAAGCGTTTCAGTTTCAGCTTAGCTCTGAAAAAATACAGCAGTAGGCAGCAGTGTGAGTGAGTAGTATGCAGTCAGTCAGTGTGCGTGTGTGTGTGTGCAAGTAGATACAGTACATGTGGGTGGGTTGTGATATCTCTCCTGTCGTTTTCTGGTTTTGTGTTAAGGTGTGTTTTTATAGAAGATGTGCATATGTAACCGCTCATGAGCAGTGAGTGATGTGTCCACAGCTGCTCTGCTTGGATTAACATAATGATGTCAGGGAGTCCTGTGGACCAGAACGTACACAAAGACGTTGGGAAGCCAGTGTGAAATTAAAAAGAAGAATTTACAATTCTGGGTGTGAGGCACACTTACAGAGGGGTTGGAAGGCGGTTGGCTCTAATAGGATTTGTAAAGCTTTTTGGTTGTGGCTGGGCATTATGTCTAAGAGTTAGTGTCCTTTTCTTTCACATTATGCCTTAGACAATTTTTTTTCTTTTGCGTGTATCTTTTTATGACAGTTTTGGTTAGTGGTTCCTGAGGATATTCAGACGAATCGCTGGCCACAATTTGGGAGAGATTCATCTGTGATCATTAAAGAAATCCCATTAAGCAAAATCAGCTGTCTTTCTTGAAAATGCAACTGCAGGTACGCAAATGCAGAGCGTGCATCCATTTTGTGTCATCTATTTACAGGAACACTTTTTCATTTTAAACCTTGGTAAGAGGTTGTAGAAGGGTACCGTGGCAGAAAGTACTGCTTGTAAACACAATTGCATGATTGCACAGCAGAAACATCAAATTTCCTGTCTGTGAGCGAGAAAATAACAATGAAAATATTGACTTCATTACAGGTCAGAGAGAGTCACCTGACACATTAACATTATTGGCTTATCCTTACTGATACAGCCTGCAGTAGCAAATGTGTGAGACTGCAGATAGTGCAAGTAAAAAATGGTGTGCAAGAAAAGGCCGCTAGCATATTGTTTGCCTCTTCTGAGCTCTTCTTCTCACATTATTAAAGTGGAAAACGGAAGCCATCGCAATTAGTAAAGCTCTCCTGTACGTAGCGCTCAGCTGACATTAATCATACAGTTGTCAAGGTCACTTGAGTGCATGCCCTCCAGCATCTTGTAGCACTGAATGAAGCTCATAAGGCTATATCCATTAAGCCCCTTCCAAGCATGCACTCCTTTCCATTAATCTAACAGTATCTGAGTGTGTCAGCTTCGTGCTTAATTGAGGAATTCTGCTCATTTTTTTGGTAAAGGTCGCACTCCTACAAGGCAAAAGTGGACCGTGTCTGGGTGGCAGAATATCACTGATTTAGCAGTGAGAAGGCCGTGTATCTCATGTCTGAAATATGCGTCCGTGGCTTATGACTGATGTAATGGGATGTGTAAAGTCTTTTTTGCTTTTTCTGAAGTTATAGTTTCCATGAAATGATTTTTATTTCTCTTTACAGACACACTTCTAGATGACTTCCTGCTAACCTACCCAGTATTCATGTCTACAAGCGATTTATGCCAAGCTCTACTGGGACAATATCCTTGAACACATAGGCTTTTATAGGATCCTGAATTAGATGTTTTATTCAAAAACAAAGTATGTTTTACCTTCTTAAAGCTGTTCCACTTCACTCATCTTATTCATATAACTGACTCTCTTGGCCCCTTTACTAAATCGATATCATGCACCATGCTTCGCTGTGCTGTGCATTTGACGTCAGACATGAAAAATAATCTCCCTTCCTTAACCGAGTCCCACCTATTGCACCAAGCGACACAGAGGGAAAGAGGATCGGAAGGAGGCTCTGGAGAGGAAGCAGAAACTCCTGCACCTGGTGTCGCAGTGGATGTTGCTCTGCAAAGACTTCCTGAGAGAAGACGAGCATGTCAAGCTCTTCATGAAGGTAGGACACACTGTGCAAACGGAAAAGGGTGGAAACTGGGTGGGAGGTGAACTTTGTATGGGAGAAATGAAAATTGACATTTCCTTCCAGACTCTTTATCGTTGTGTGCTGGATGATCTTTATGAGCACCCGGCCCTGGAGAGGGATGTGGGGGAGCTGCAGAAACTCTACCACCTGCATCGCAGACAGTGAGTTCATATATTTGTTCCTCATTTGGTGGAAACAGAAAGAGAACTATAGTTTAATACAGACATACTTTCAAATTCTATTAAATGGAAACGAACCTCATCAGGCCTGGGTGTGGAAAATTTCTAGTAAGATCTGTGACTGCTGAAGGATTCAAACTGGAACACACACTGTTCTTTGAATACGAAGAAAGGGCTTCTTCTCCCCTTGGTGTCTTTCTTTAGATGCTTATCAATGAATCCATTCAGAAACTGAAAAGTAATTGCAGTGTTCTGGGTTGGTATGCATATGAATGGCACAGAAGTCTTCATCTCAAATGTCCAGAACTGAGGATGTATAAGAAGTTTGAGAAATAAGAAGCCACAAATGTTTTCCGTGAGAAAAAGAAAAAAGCTCGAAGAGCACGCACGTACTTTTTGTCCCACCACTTGTTTACAAGACTCTATTTCTAGCCAGCTGACTGTGATTGGGCCAAACACATGAGAATAATTGCAAACACAGTGATACGCATCAGTATGGTTTCAGATTTGTTGAGTCATAAAATCATTATGCAATATTCAGAACACAATATACAGTATCAGTCCAATCAAATGAATATTCACAGTGCTGTGGAAGCTACGAAGCACAGATACCAATAAATAAATATAAGTATATATAAAAGAATATGAAATCATGTAAAACCTTTTATAATTGCAGACTAAGGCATTATGAATAACCCAGTATTTATTCTCCATTAAATAAAACATGCTTGATCTGCTAAATGTATACATAGATTCAATCAAAGATGAAGTTCAACAGTTTTGTTGCTCTGAAACTGGAATCTGTGAGTAGCTTTAGTGTTTTCGTTGATAAAAATAAACATCATGTTGCTTTTGATGGTACAACCCTGAGTCACAAGACACATTGCCACACCCATGCGCCCCTTGCCCTTCGTCAGCCTCCAGTCACATCTTTTCCCCTGAGGCTGCTCTTGCCTGATGCCCATTAAAACCAGTGGAGATGATTCAACCCGAGCCTCCTACAGTTATCTGACCGCATCTCATTCCCGTTTATATGCACGGAGGGAAATCCACAACACCCACTCTTATAAAGCAGCCGATTTTGCGTGGGTGTTACCGGCTGACATACTCTTCTATTTAGGAGCTTTTCACAATCAGTCCCACCCTAGGGGAGGACAAGGTTGACTGCCGTGTGGAAATCTGCTGCAGAGTGAAAAAAGTGTCATTCTTTTCATAGAAAGAAGCTTCCCATCAACTTCCATCTGGCCTTTGTGCAAAGGGAAGGTTAAGCTGGGGGAAAAAGACTGTTTGTTTTCTTGCACTCTCCAATCATGTGCCATTATAATTCACCGAGCTAATCGACTTCTTTGGTGATTCGGCTTTTTGAGGAGTAAAAGAGCTAGTTAGATCACAAGCGGTGCTTTGACATGGCAGGGGGAGTCAGGTTTTTCATTAGTGCACAGTCGTTGCTGGCCTATGAGAGGAGATCCCTGCGGGCAGGCTTTGTGCCAACATGCCTTTTGTGATGCAGAGCCCAGGAAAAGCTGAGGGATGATAATAGACACGGGGCTATCCATCAAACCAGGACTAACCCATGGGAATAGGGTGATTAAATGAAAGTATCACACTGGAAGATCTAAAATCTACCAAGCACTCTAATCTGTCCTTGACACCAAGCTTAAATAATGGACTCAACACAGCAGAGGAGTATACATGGATTCCTTTTACCTTGATTATATAAACTGCATGGGTCGTTACGTTGTTGTACTACGGACACTACCTGCGGTCCACGGATCATCATCATCATCATCAGTTTTTAAGACAAAGTACAACGATTGATTTTGTAAATGGTTAATTACACTGTGGTGCACTTTAGTGATTTGTTTCTTCTTCTCCTTTTTTCAGTACTGTGGAATATTCCCCTCAAAGAAAGGTAAGTGAACAAGGCTAAGAAATAAAAGATTTTATACAACATGAGCTGGCTTTCCCAATTGACGTTTCGGGTGTCGGGGTTATTGTAGTCACATTTCCTCCTAAGAACATTGTTCCGTTGTTCCACCGAAATGCATGATGTTCTCAGGCAGTAAGAGCGTGTCTCAAAATCCACGCATTTCCTCTCTTTCAGAGCAAAGCACTTTTCCACCAATTGAGTCTGAAAGAGAACGGGCTCCAGTCCAGGGCAACACAGAGGGAGACCAAGGATGGTAAGTCGTAAAAAAAAAAAAAAGCTTCATTCTTCACACATTCCTCCCGCCATACGTTGTTTCCAAAGTAAGAAAAAAGGAGACTTTTAGTCTGAACTGTACAACAATGGGAATCTTTCCAGGGATTGAATGAGGTATTTGGGAGTGCAAATATCTGACTTATGACATATAATAGCCTAATAAGATTAAATGTTTATAGCACCTCTCAAAAGCACAGTTAAAAGGTGATTTGTAATGAAAACATGTAGTAAAAGGAGACAGACAGTAAGGGGGAAAAAAGTTTTTAGATTATATTCCTTTTAAAGAGCTAGTTCATTCAAATAAGCCTCCAGTTGTGGTCACGTCACCCCCTTACTTTAGTGTTCCCGGCCAAAATTGGTCTGTTTTAACATCTCTTAAATTAGCATAACAAACATTTTTCATCACCAAATTCAGTTCAGTGGGCCATTCAGTGGGTCGTAAAGTGGGTCTTTCATTTGGTCATTCAGTTGGCCAAAATACACCGAAGCAGATGATTTGAATTTCTTAGTCTGTGTCCAGAATGTGCAAACTTGGTCAGTGGGCAACTTCCCAAGACCCACCTAATGGGACCAGAAGATCCCAGGTCAATGGATCTCTGCTGTGCCTGATAGAGGCATGGATTTCATGTTAACCTCCTATATGGGCAGTGGGCTGCACTTTTTAACGGATCTTACAACTTAATGAAATTATTTTTTTCCCTTTGCCAGTGCTGTGTCATGTGTATATAACCATGGACTCATACCTAAGTATGAGGGTCCAGTCCGGGGTGGTGGCACAGGAGCTGGTGCAGGCAGTGGCAGAAAGGATGGATGTCTCCCAGGAGGAGCTGGTACTCGTGGGTGTCACTTATCCTGGAGGTAAATAGTATTTTCTCTAACTGGTTGGAGAACATTGCATAGCAATAATGACAATACTTTCAATGTTGAAACTCACAACTTAACACTGTAGCACTACAGTTGAATATTAGAGTAATCCAGAACTAGCTATGAGACTACTTACTCTAAATGCAAATGTGTGACAAATTAAAGGAAAATGCTTCACAAGTGTTTGAGTGAGGTGCTGGGCCACCACTTCCTACTAGAACAAGTCTCTGTTCTCTTTTGTGTTTTATGTTTAACGCATTGGTCCAAATTCTGTCATATGAGTTTAAGCACTATGACGGCTACAGTCATTTTCATATTCTTCAACACCATTGAGTCCGTCTGTTTCCCTATCAAAGAGAGCACTCATATCAGGATATGGTGATCTCTCAGAACAACTGTGTATTGATTTTAGTGATCATTTCCTCTTAGGAGACAAGTGAATCCAACCAAAAAATTCTCATTTATAGTTTTTTTTTCTAACATTTTGTCATATTTGATGTTTCTTTCTATATTCATTTTGATACTGAGCCCAGATAGGTATGTGAGAGATTGCAATCAACATAATTGACTTCGATGTCTCCTAGGGAGTCAAGTAATATGGAGTCAGCATCTGTTATCAGTCACTAAAGTGTCAGGCTACCTCAAAGTGGAGCTTGGCACACAGAGTCTTATCTGTAACCAGTGATAGCTGCGTACATGCTGCCAGACAGATTTCTAATGGTATTCTGCTGTTTATGCTCTTTTCTCCCCTGCAGGCAGACTCCTCCTGCAGCCTCAGGACCGAGTTTTCTCCAGTTCTTTACGGTCAGTGGGGAGGCTGCATGCGTGCAGGAAGGACCTTAGTGAAGTCCTGGTAGGAATAATATTTTTATGTTTAACTTTAACTTTAAATATGCATTTTCTTGAGAGTAGAAAAAAATGCATTTTTATATATGATACCTAAAAACCGGCGAAGAGACTGTTAATTTTTAGTATTTAAATTGAGGCAAAACTAATTCTTATTCAGTGTCTGCAAAAATGTCTAAATGTTTATGTCGGTGTTCAGGGCATTGTGGTTTTAAAGGAAAATCTGAACCTTTTTTGCTTGTTTTTCTTTGCAGAACCCTTTAACAGATAACTCAGAGCTGCAGCAGAGGACAGCTCACATGCTGAGTTTGAACACCTGGGATGTCGCTGTTGCACTCACTGATTTTGACTGGGCAATTTTTGATGCAGTGCACGAGGTTTGTCTCACAACTTGAACTTGCAAAAATTCTTCTCTTCATACTGAATCCTTCAAAGATGTTAATGTTCAGTAAATGTTCTTTTTTTTTTTTTTTTTTTTTTACAGCAAGAGCTGGTCTATTTCACCTTCAACCGCCACGCTGGCAGCAACCACACGACAGCTTTAGAATTCCTGCTGCAGCGATGCAATGACATCCAGCTGTGGGTGATGACCGAGGTGCTGCTGTGCCCAACGCTCTGCAAACGGGTTCAGCTCATCAAGAAATTCATAAAGATTGCTGCCCAGTTAGTATTGTTCCTCCCATACCACAGCAGTGTGATAAGACATTCACTTACCGAGTATTCACATTGGCTTCTCCTACTATTAGTTCAAAGTTATTACAGCATTCAACCTGTAGGGTGAGATGTTTTATATGGGAATACTGCACCCTCCAGTGGCAAATCTTTGAACTACATCTACTTTTGTGGTTACAAGTCTGAAAGTAAATGAACTGTGTGCTTGTGTGCAGCTGTAAAGCACAGAGGAACCTCAACTGTTTCTTTGCGATCATAATGGGCCTCAACACAGCAGCCGTGAGCCGCCTCAGTCAGACATGGGAGGTCAGATGTTTTCTTTACTTTTTTCTTTTTCTAAAAGGAATTAATAATTTCCATCTTTTTCCATTATTATATGTCTAGCTGAAGTATCTGAAATCAGCTTTTATTTTCTCTGCAGAAAGTTCCTGGCAAATTCAAACGGCTATTTTCAGAGCTGGAAACAGTTACAGTAAGTTTACTGAGCATGGTATGAATTCACACTGTAACAGAGAGTATAAACCCTTGTGTCGGTGTGTACTGGCCGAACCAAACAGATGCTTTGAACTTGTAAAATCAGTGGAAACATCTGGCCGCATTAGATCGTTAGTAGTCTCTAATAAAAGCATCCAGGAACACACAGTCACTCCCGCTGGATAAGACTCATTCATTTTAAAAATGTCTTCACAGGATCCCTCGCTGAATCACAAGGCCTACAGGGACTCCTTCAAGAAGATGAAGGCTCCAAAGATTCCTTTTCTTCCTCTGCTGCTGAAAGGTGTGCTCATTATTCTGTCACTTCAGCTCCCCTGCAGAAAATCTAACTCTAGGAGCAGAGTGCTGGGGAGATATTTCTATCAAGCAGATCTGACATGGAAGAACAAACCTGCTGGAGAATACTAAACAAAATGTTTTTCTCCTTTAGATATCACATTCATTCATGAAGGCAACAAGACGTTTCATGATAACCTGGTCAATTTTGAAAAGCTGGTAGGTTTGTGCATTTTTGTGGCGCCTTGAGGCGACTTTTGTTGTGATTTGGCGCTATATACAGTAAATAAAATTGAATTGAATTGAACTGAATTGGCAGGGCATGCTTCAGCACCGAATACAAAACTGTATGTTTAAAGATGCCTGTTTCCACATTTTGCTTCCAGCACATGATAGCAGACATGGTGCGTCTCATTCGACAGTGCCAGAAAGATCACATGGGTCAGTGTTTAAATTGTTTATATTGTTATTTCTTTTCTACAAACTTCCATACTAAAAGCAATGATGAAACATCATTTTTTAAAGCTGTCATCATCAGTTTTTGCAAGGCAAATAACAAAATCAGTGAGCAAAGTCACTTACATTCATGATCCTCTCGCACCAGCACATTGCCTTACATGATTTCATACAATGGCTTTAAGAAAGTCAACAAAATCCATTTCACCCAGAAAAGTAACACGTTTTCTATTCATCCTAGGAAATGGAATAACACAGAAGAGCAGCTCAGAGGTGCGAGCCTACATTGACTATCTTCACATCATCGACAATCAGCAGACTCTGTTTGAACTGTCACAAAGGCTGGAGCCTCGATCTTAGAAAACAACTCTGACCCTCCTTCATACTGTGCCAAGGGACAACCTTACTGCTGTCTCATCTAACTCTCAGGACAAAGGCTACAAGACCCTAACCAACCACAGGAGGGCGCTATTTGATCAGGAGATTATTTACCAGAGACAGGAGCAGGCGGCTAAAACAGATTAATAAAAACATGACATTTTAAGCACCTAAAGCAAAATCACACAGTTTAAGGCAAGTCTAGACGTCATTTAACAACGAAAATTTACAAAAAGAAACGATTGCTTTGCAGGAAAAATGCTTCCTTCTAATACAAACTTACAACAAATGCAACCAATGGGTGTAGATTCACTGTCCTGGACTTTTCTTTGAGCTGTTAGCACACCACAAAGCAACAGTGAGCACAGAAGGAAGACTAGTTGATAACTGTTTCTGACTTTCTTCAGAGAGCTACTGTTTTTTGTTTTGTTTTTTTTTACATCAACTAAAAACAGTGGTGGTCAGCTCATCAGATTTAACCAAAGATTCTTTCAGCTAATAAAAGTCTGCACTGTTACACACACTTCTGTGCTCTCAGAGTTCGCCACAATCCAGATTTTCTTGTTGCCAGGTCAGATGTAAGACATGCTTTTCCCAAAGCAAATCAGCACAGTGTTATGCACAACAAGATTGAAACTGTTGCTACATGTTTAACAGTTTTTTTATATCATTTTTATTTTTTATTTTTTGTATTTGTTTTATTTGACCACAAAGTGACGCATATATGATGAGTCTTTGCACAGTACAGATTGTATTAAGGCAGGGAACTACAGAGTAGTACAGTATACTGTATTCTGTTGGCATGTGTAATAATTGTCTATCTTTGTGCCAAATCCCATGAAAAATAGGTGTTTAAAATAACGATCATTTTCTAATCATTTTTAAATCACTAGCACAGGGAACTTTAAGTGGTTTAGCTGTGGACAATCAGTTAAATGAAGCCACAGACTCATACTGGTACTTCTCTGTACTGGGCTTTAAAGTTCATCAATATTGGTGCATTTCGCAGACATCCATACATCCGTCTGTTGAGATTTGAAGACTGACAGCAGTTGTTCACTTCTGATACACAGAGTTCAAGAATTTAGCACCAGAAAAGAACCTGATTTCTTTGAAGCCTGATTCATTTGTGGTTAGATTTAGCGATAGCAAAAATCAAATATTAAAATAGCACCTTCTGGGCAAGAATAAGAAGAGAGAAGAAGAAGACAAACTGGAAGCCATTTGCTTGTTTGCATTGTGTCGTAGCACTACTGTACAATTTTAAACATGCAGTATTTGTTCTGTTTTGCTAGGTTGGGTCAGGCAAACTGAGGTAGTTATTGTGAAGTGTGTACATACAATTATGCTTTATATTCTTCACCTTTTTAAATTTTAAAACATGCTTTAGCAGTATTTTATTTTGAGTATCATTTTTTGTCATCAATAGTGTACAGCTGATTCAATTTATACAGTGTATATATGTTGAAATTCTGGATATGGATATTTATCTCATAATTATTTATTTGCTTTCAAGATACTATTTAGGATGCTTGTGTTAATTGTTTTGGTTTGTTTGTTAGATTTTTTATTGTACGCACTGTTTTTGGCGGGTCTGCATGATATGTCAAACCATGGACTGACCATTAGTGCCAACTGTGCATGTATTAAAATACTTTTCATCATCGTGAGCTCATTATTTTTAGACTAATATTTGGTGATAATTCATAACAGGTAAAGTCTGTTTTCTAACACCAGCATGCAAACATTACTTCACTTAGAACTACAGTGTTAACAAAGACCCTGGAAGTTAAAGTACTGATTACAAAAGTGAATATGTACGTGCTCTGAAATGTACATGAAACATGAAAGTGAAAAGTAGCATTCTGAAGGAAATTTTTGCGCTAAGCTACAGTAACTGATCAGTGTCTTTGTTTTCTCTCATAGGGTCACTGACTCCATTTCCCTCTGACACAAATGTTTGCTTTGCACTTGGATTTTCTGCTTATGTTTTTTTGCCTCTTTCTACAGTAAACGTATGCAGTAAGTGCAGATCAAGATCAAGGGTCTGCCGGGGCAAAACTGGGTCTCTCCAACAAGTGTTCATCACCCTTATTAATAATCTGACACCAGCAAATTAAAAACCTGGAACTTCAACTGAGTCATGTCACAGCTGACACTAGTTCTGCTAGCCAAGTTAATTAATAACTTTATATAATACAGTCTTCGACAAAAAGGTGTAATTACCCTGTAATTAAATGTATTTTATTTGAAATTACAAAGTAATTGTATTTACCTACAAATACTTAGAGGCAGGCACACTAGAATAAGAGTGTAACAGTGATGGGCCATTTCGTAACCTTATAGGATGGAATAATGGAGCCACTTCTCTGTTTGGTATACATGATGTTAATGACATATTGAATGTTCTGTTATTCAACTGTCCTTTTTATTTTACCAATATAATTTTGATAAGGACTGTTCTCCCTTATCAACTTACAAGAAAAAAAAATACTATAAGAATTGCCTATGTGATCTTATAATAATGGAGCCAAGTCTAACTTAATTTTTCTTTTATTCTAGTGTACCTACCTTTAAATATTTGTAGGCGAATACATTTACATTGTAATTCCAAATACAGCACACAGATGTTCTATTTAACTAGTTGTGGATTGTATTATAAAGTGTTACCTTAATATTAAATCTCAAAGTCAACAAATAATTTAACGCAAGTGGAAGTTACATTTTTCAGGTGTCTCTCCCCCTCACTGGCTGAAGGCCCCAAGCAGTTGGCTGGTGGCAGGAAGCACCTCTGCCAATGATGGATCATAAGACCAATAAGATTGTCATTTAAGTGTTACTGTTCGCTCCATTTGGGTTGAAAGTGGTTTAATGTTGGAAAGGTGCGCTGTGATGCGAAATAATCAATAACTCCCTCAAATGCATTAAAGGTAAAGTAACAAGTCTTTGAATTTTTCAGGAGTAAAAAGTAGAGGTGCTTGTGCTAAAAGTAAAAAGTTGTCAGTAAAATAAATGGTCCGGTCAGGTGCAGATACCTGAAAAGTCTGCTTAAGTACCTTAATGCCATACTTTGGCCCACAATGCTGTGATTAACCAAAGACAAAACTTACAGCAGGACGAACTGTTACAGACTTTGGCATGATATCAGCTTGAAGTGAAACGTTATTACACTTGACATGTTCAAGCACTTTGTCAAACATACAAAATTGAGGATTTCAGATTTCATAGAGTACATATAAGTCACTATACTATGTTCTTATTACCTTTAACACATTATGAAAAGGTGCTTGTAGTAAACTTTTCCCGAAGTTCTCACAACCAATGGTTTTTAACAAAGAATTAAGGATCAGAGCTGAATCATACGTCGAGAGTCAGTGAAAACATGCACGTAATATAGAAAAAGGACAAAAAGGAAAAGACTGGTCTTAAAATTTCTTATTTTTATGTGTTTATTACCTAATGTGACAACAAAGTATGGGATTGTTTCATAAGGGACAAGAAAGTGACGTGTAAGTCCTGGAGGCAAACGTTGAACCATTCAAAGCTTAAAATGTGGCTTTAAGCTTTTGTAATTTTCTGCTCTGTAGCAGACTAAACAGTACAAATTATAACATTTTTATCTCAGCTTTGCAACCCCATGCCATTATGTAAAAATGAATATAACAAAAAGATAGTGACAATTTGTCAAAGTAAATATTTGGTCATAGGCAGCTTTTTATTTTAAGGCTCCACAGAGCAGCGACATCATTTGACATCATAAACTATAACATTTTTAAAGCTGTTCATAATACTGCGAGGAAACTAGACTTGATTTCATATTTTCCTTTAGAGTTTTTCAAGACAAAAAAAAAACAAAAACCAAACACAATGTCTTCTTTTGGTGCTGTAAGGCAGAGTGGTGACCCAGATGCCCTTTCTGACTTTAACCAGGTGTCCTGCTTGGCCTTTAACATGCCTTATCTGAGGCACGACCCCTGCTGAGCCCGGCCCCGTACCCTGCCATTTCCTCCCAAACATTACGAGCACTGTATCATTTCCCTGTCGCCAAATGACTGGCTAGTTGCTGTGCTGTGCTAATGGGAGGAAGAGAAGGCAGATGAAGAGAAACTACAGGAAGAACGGTTCTTCATTTCCCCCCCTCGTGCAATACAATACACAGAATCAATCCTCCAGCCTCCATTTGTCTGTCTACAGCCACTTTGGCTGCAGGGAGAAATTAGGAGCAGCACAGCCGTTATTAGTGTTGAAGAAAATCTTATTTGAGTAGATAAGAGTTTGACGCCCCCCACCCCTTCAGAAAGAAACAACACCGCGATTTAGTTGCAGTAAATTAAGCGTCATAATGTTATTTTATTTTTAGCAGATAATATGGCACCTGTCTTATTTTTTTAAATCTCCTTTAACACATCTGTTTTTTCTCAGTGTAGTACATGGCCTTAACCTTGACTCTACCTCATATCCCTGACATACATTAGACTTTAAATCATGTGAATCACTGCAGATAAATAGTAACACCCCAGACATGTATCCATAACTACAAACTTTAGTCTGAACGTCCTCTCGGTTTGCAATTAATCCTGATTAAATCCATTTAAAACAATAACCTTCTACTTAAAATGACTTTCTTTAGCTTTGTTTGTCGCATAGTAGGTTCATCAGATGTTAACAGAGAGTGGAGGCAGATAAAGGATGGGTAATCTAATGTGTTGCTTTCTCATACAAAGCTATCAGTGTCTTTCAATGGGTTTTTCCAACGAGTTTGGCTGAATGAATTACACTAGTCTGTTAGTATTCTGCCTCTGCCGTAGAAAAGGTCAATGTCAAATGCACCTCATTTAAAAGTCAATAGCAACCATGCACATCATCTCCTGGGAATTCTGTCCAGGATCCCCTCCAGACAGCATTGTGTATCATTCAGTTAGTAGAGGGCAGCCAGAGAGCTTTTTTAATCTTGACCTTCCAATAAAATATGCTCCCCATCCAGAATTACATGGTCTAAAATGGAGACATAAGCTCCCAACAAATCACACCCAGGCTCAAGGGAGATGTTCAACAGTGTAGGACATGAACACAACAGGTTTAACATCGGCTATCTGCTTTTACTTGTTTACTTTACTTTATCTACAACATGCAGGATATACACACTCAAATACTGACAACACAAATACAAGATTAGAAATGTGTTAAAGTAACTAAACATGGTAAAACTATAATGACACATAATCCAATACTGTTTAAAAACATACTGCTCTTACACTGCAGTAATACTTGAATACTGAATTTCACACAGACAGCAACAAAGCCACTCCAGCTACAATCCACTTGGTAGCTGGCTGTTTGGTTCGGAGGCGGAGGGTCCACACATAAGTGTGTCCACGCTGCTTGGTGCGGTACACTGGACACTCAAAAGTGTTACTGATGTCCCGCTCCTCTGTGGGCACAGCTCTAACATACAGCACAGGCATGGCCGGCGTCAGTTCTCTCAAAACCGCCTCAGAGATGACTCCAGCCTGAGTGTCCCAACGTGCTCCTAAAGACACATGTTGCACTGTGGGTTTGACCAATTATACTTACAAGACAATAATTTTACCAAGACACAGGAAGCAAAATACTGTGAAAAATCTATATAATTTGAGTATAGCAGGATCTACTGCTGGGTTAATTATTCCGACCTTCCATGAAGAGTCCGTGGATGTAGGCTCCTTCCCGTGGAGGATGCCCAAAGTCGTCCTTCATTTTCTTTGTTACATCCACGCTCAGGGTCATCTTGTCCAGGGGCCACTTGTTTTTGCGAGCAATACTCTGCAGCACAGCTGTAAAATATGACTCTATGTTAATATTTCTGGTTCTACCGGTGCACATATGGCAATATTAATCGTTGTCTTCGTTTAGTCCTCACCGGTAAGAAAGGACTGAGGGTTAAAGAGCCCCGAAAGCCAAACAACTGCAGGTAGGACAAAATCTTGAGTCCAGCTGTCGAGCTCGTGGCAGCTACACATTAGATCATTCAACCTAAAGAATAAATAATTGTTAATAAAAAACTAGGAAGATCATTAATAGAAGCTTTTAGAGTGTGCCTATAAGGGATTATTTAAGAAGTAAGAAAAATTAGCATATAATAGGTTGACTCATAAGTTACCACTGTGCCAGTGTTTTAGTGGAGGAATAAGCCAGTCTGGCCCAGGAGTCTGGGACCTGCTCCATGAACAGTGCAGACTGCAGATTCTCCATCCTGGAGGAGAAAGTGAGTTCGCCCTGTGGACAGAGAAATGCTTTTTAATGCTACAATAATAACAGTAAAGCACCTTGCTGGCAGTCACTGTGTTTATGGTACCTTCAGACCAAGATCCAGCTCATGAAGGGACTTCTTTATCTCAACTAACAGAAGATTCATGCGCTCACACTCCTGAAAGCAAACTAAGGTGTACGGGTTTCGCTCTGTTGTCTTTGCCATAATCTCTGCCATGTTATACTCCTCAGGAAGCTTGTCAAGGATGTCTTCAATTATTGACGTGACCTAAGAAATACAATAAACTGGGATAGTGATATAGACAGGTCCCTGCACCCTCAGCAGTTTTTTTTCCCTCCCCCATAATGATTCTTTCTGCATGCAGACCTTCTCCTCTGTGCTCTGAGCTGCTCCCTCTCCTCTGGAAGAGTTCTGTGGCTGCAGTTCCAACAGAGCCTTTAAGAGGTTGTCTGAGGTGACAGTGAGGCACTCAAGCTCAGCATTTGGATGGAGACCATACAAAGTGGGATTCTCGGAGGGGAGATGTTCGTCAATATAGTGGTGGTAACCAGTGTAGTCCAAGAACGGAGGAGACAGGAACCCCGGACACAGAGAGAGATCCATTTCAAACTAGGAATTGAAAATTCATAACACAAAGACCAAAAAAATTAAAATTAAAAAAAGCTAAGCATGTATTTTATATTTTAATATCATGGACAATATACAAGTGCAAGTCTTTTCTTGCAGGCACAACAAAACATTCTTCAAAATGCCGATTCAGGAAAAAGTACTGGAAGAGAAATCTTCAAAAGAAAAAATATATGAAATAAACCCTTAATAGTATCTGTCAAAAAAGCACAATGTCTAAAGAAACAGAAAACCTAGACTGGTATTACATGCAAAACTGCAGTTTAGTATTTCACCCCCAGGGGGCACCCTTTACCTTGACAACAACTCAAAACAGCTACACAGCTATGGATTAGCCTGTCATCATAAAATTGAACACAACTCCAGATAAAAGTTTGTACCTAAATAATGAGCAGATGTTATTAAATGAAGTGAAATACATTTCAAAAGTGACACTTTTGTTTATAAAAAAATAAAAAAAATAAAGAAGATGTGAACAAATTAGGCTACATCACCTCTGCCTTACCATTTTAGGATGCATAAATTCCTGCAGGTAAGTTTTACACAGTCTTCTATCCCAGACATCAGTAATGTGTCCTCCATACATGATCTCTCCAAACAGATAACACAAGTCCTCCCAAGGCACCTGCATGAACTGCAATAGATGTTATTGACTAAAATCATATTGCAAATATAAGACACGAATGCATTGTGGTAGGTTTATTAAAATTATTCCCAGGGTTCATTTTTGTTCTCTTATAGAGACATGTTTCTATTTTCCTGATAAAAAAAAAGAAGTTTTTTTTGTTTTCAAACTTCAAGCAAACAACCTCCGAGATAGGCTACTTTTCATAATGACAACAGTAGGGAAATATAGCAAAATTATGTTTCTTATACACACTGATCTGAAGTGCGACAGAAGAGTCTTTTCCACAGCGGGAGATTGTGATCCGTGAGGGTGAAGGAGGAAGAAAAGAAGCTGTGATTCATAACAAATTACAAAAGCTGTAGGTTCACAATCATTTGTACCTGTATTGTTTTGCAAATTGCTTCCTTCATCAGCTCTAATTGCAGTGATCACTTATGTAGCGTTGTGAACTGTCACATTGGCTGCATGTAATTACATTTAGGATAACGCTTCATTGCCCTCCTAATGAATTCTCTGTATACGCACATACAGGTTACTGTTTGGTTAACATAATGAAGGACATTCGTTTTTGGAGGGCAGAATACCTGGGAGACATAATTGGTTATGACCAGAGTAATAGGAGTCCTAAGAGCAATGCATTAGCAGTTGTGAGGGGAGCAGCACCTTAAGAATGGATTTTTTGTCTATGTGAAATAAAGCTAAATTACAGGTTGCGTGTTCATAGTTATAAGAGAAGAAATGTGGAATAAAAAAAGATGGGAATGAACATTTTTCACAAATAACAGTGGGACAAAAGATTTCAATAAGTAATTGGAGACACTGCAGTAATTCAACATTACTGTCTGTTAGAAATGCCAATGCTAAGTACCATTATCATTATAAATTTAGCCGGCAAAGAAGGTAGCTGCAAAAACAAATTAAAAGTTGTATTACAGTAATCGAAATGCTAAATTAAAATAAATAAAACTTAAAATGTCAGTTTAGCTGTAGAAAATAGTGCTAAACATACTTTTGTGTTGGTCTCTAAGTAGTTGTACAAGACATTAGCTGAGATTGTTAGGTCCCCCGTGCTGAAGGGGTAGTTGTTATTCCACCCTTGTGGGCCAAATTTACGGCGCTCCGTTACACAGGAATGAAAAAAGCAGAGGGAGAAGAGCATCGAGTTGAACTCTTGTTCTCTGGAGCACATATCCAGAGTGTCCTGAAAGGAGAAAGAAAACAAGTGAAGATTTCAGTGACTACTACAGTCGAAGCATATTAGAAATAAAGCATATTTTCCATTTTACCTGGCTGAAGTTGCCGAGGGCTGCGTGCAAGCTGGCATTCATTCCAGTGGGTGGCTCGTTGGTGATTTTGATGGCATTTTCCAATATGCCTCTGGGGATTACATGCTGCTCAGGACATGGCGCGGGTTCTCCGGTGATGAAAACCCGATAGCTGGGGTTACTGTCCACGGCTGTTGTCTCCAGAAGAGCATCCAAAGAGGGCAGCCACTGAGCCACCAGGTGTACATTCTGAGCATCAAAATAAAGTAGAATATGTAACAGGTTGATAGAATTTGTGCGTAAATTTTATTTCATAGTAAATGCCATGAAAACTGTCTCTCTGTGTTCTGATCTGAAACCACTGATTTACTTGGCTACAGACTTTGCCTTAAAGGAGCCATTTAGTGAGCTGATCTAGGCAATTATGGTTTTTATTGAACCAAATTTATTTCCCCTGCTCCGGGGGTTAGATAATATCATTAGGTGCTTTATAAGCCAACTGGAACTGCTGCAGTCATTGAATAATAGGATTCCCTACCTGCAAAATGACCCAGTGTCCATGTTTAGAGGCATTTTTGAGAACCCTCTCAGCCATTATCTCTTGTCCCTGTCCCAGGGACACATTGTGCAAAGTTCCCTGGTCAATGGAAAATCCCAGTTTTAAACCTGCACACAAAGACAATTTTGAAAATCTGAGCATAAATAACAATACAGGATTTGTAACTAACAAAGAATATACATCATACCAAGTTTCTCTACATCTCTGAGTGGATCCACTCCAGGTGAGAGGATGAAGAACACAGGTGTTGAGGGACCGCTGTCTTCAAACAGCCTCTCAAATTCCAGCCTGGCACTGTCCACATACTTAGCTCCCATGCTTTCCTCTACAAATTTCCTGCCAGGAGACATCATCAAAAGCTCAGTTGTGTACAATAACTAGAAACACAAATGTGCTTTAGTGAGTTTACTCACCTTAGTGTGTAGGTCATCCGATCAGGGCGAAGAGCTCTCAGGATAATCAGCCTCTGGAGGGAATTCGTATTCTTCCAGTCTTGAGGAAGCCTTTCATTTTCAGGACAGCTGGACTCAACTATCTTCCTCCAGCGATTCGGTGAGCTCTCTATGTCTCTGTCAAGTCCACTGAAGCCCTCAATTGTAGAAATTGTCTGCAACAAAGAAACACACATTGATACTTCACTTAAAAAGAGTGAAAATATGAACTTTTCATTTGTCGAATGTGTCATCTTAATATTTACTGTACCTTAATGGCCCCCCAGGCAGACATAGAGAGGAACGGCACTGGACTAACTTTGCTTGCCTCCACGGGATAGCGCAGCAAGAAGTCTAATTCCTGCATATCAATCAGTTTCTCCTTGAGCTGAATCTGAGGAGAAGTACCAAAAGCAGTTTATTATGCGCTCTCTGTTATTGATAGAATTTCCACGGCTACTGAAATAAAAATGGGAAAACTCAGGAAATGGTGCTGGGTAAACTTTTACAGGCCTCTGAATGTGAAATAGCCACATGAAGGACAGCCTTCAGAGTGCCACAGTTTCCAAGATGAAAACAGTTGGTGCAATGACAGATAATTGCATTATGCCATCAGAACCAGCCCCCTTGTCAGAACCAACTGTGTGAGCAGCAGCCACGGTGCAAGGTGTGAGAGGTAATCAATAGCAGCGTATGGTATTCCTGACTGCTTTTAATTGAAGTTAATGTGGGGGAAGAAAAGTACTTTGATTGATGAGGATGACAGGAGGCCCCACCTCTGAGGCGGTCCTGAGTCCCTCACCTGGAAGGCAGTGTGTGACAAGAAGGTTAACTTGTCTCTCTCAAACAGGCCCTGGCTGGTGTACAGGAATACAGAATAGGTGATGGCCTCACTGAGGGAGCAGACTCTGGTCCTCACATGCTCATCCCATTCGGCACGCTCCATTGCTTTATTAAACACCGAGTTAAAGGTCTGGAATGCAACAAAAACGAGGACACCATGTGTATGCAAACAAGTTTTTTTGGACTGACATCTGGTATAGAGGGACATGTTTAAGCTCATTTTTACATAAAGATAAATAATAATTGCAAAAACCACAAAGCGATATCTGTCCTCTAAGAGCACTTCAGCGATAAAGGTTTCACCTTGAGAGAAAACTGGTACATCAGGTTAATCTTGCTGAGGTTGTCGATGATAAAGAAGAGGAGCGATGCTCTCTCAGCTGCTGGGCGGTATAGTTCTCGAGCCTCGTTGATCTTTCTCTCGTTCTCTCTGGCCTCCGCCACCTGTGAGTTCCAATTGCACAAAATGAGCTATTAGGCTCTCAGTCATGCTCCAAAACCCTCTCATTACACTTATTCCTAACTACACATCATTTGCAGCTAATGCAATAAAATGAGGTGCTTGCTGTTTATGACATTCAAAAAAAAACAACCGAGTGACAAAAAAAACAACAAAAAGAAAAATAGCCTTACCTTGCATTGAATGTGAGCGGCTGTAGTCTTGGTATTCTCAAGTTGCTCCACCAGAAAAATATCCCCTAGAAAATTACCATGGGCTGCAGAGAGGCGATTCAGCAGGTCATCTTCAAACCTTCTCAGCTCAATCTTGAAGTGGTTCTGCTGCGTGGTCAGCTTCGTCTTGGAAAATGTACTCAGAACAGTTCAAAACTGCACATTTTTCCTATCAGGTATTAAGGATTATCATGTAGACAAAATGCTTTACTCGAAAAAGAATGTAACTTTCATCTGTGGATTACCTTTAGTTCCTCCAAATCAGGTCTCTCCCGAGAGACTACCTGTCCCAGCAGCTGCTCCTCCAGGCCCTTAGGAGTCACGGTGAAGTTGATCAGGGTGGTCTGGGCCTGGAGCTCAGGAGGGAAATGTGGATTGGCCAACTTGGTGTGAAGAATGAGTTTAAAATTACTGTTGTAAGTGCACTCCTTGCCTCCAATTAGAATGTACCTGGATAATAGGACCACAAATATTTTTATTTATTTAATCTGAAGGACAATGAGGCCTCAACAGCATGTTGGTTATTTAGATTATAGAAGTAAGTGATAAAAAGAAGACAGCCTGGTATCGTACCCCCTTGTTAGACTTGTTACCTGGCAGGAAGTGTACTTAAAAAAAGCAAGCCATGATTATGATGAAGATGGTCTGAACTGCACTTCTGTTTTTGCCCTACAACTTTAGTTTGGCTCCAAATGTCACTTACCCTATAGACAAATATTCTTGAGTAAATATGAAAGATTATCATGGCACCAGCCAATATTTATCTGTTCCTGCATTTCAATTAAATTAGCAGTGGCTTGACGAACCTGGTGGCTTTTCATTTATCTCTAATTACCCCTTGGATGTCAGGCAAGGCCCCAATTTTTATGGCACAGGTTCCTCATGGCCTGGGTCTGGTTCAACTCTATATCTTCACAAGCCAGAATTAATGTACTATTGATAGAACCATTACTCCACCAAATTAAAGTCCTTGCTGATGGATTGGCTTGTAGTCTTCCGTCAGCCATGAAAGGAATAATTAGTATTCATTACTTCACACTCTACAACATTCCAATTATTAATGAACTTCAGCTGTGGAGACCTACGAGATCCATCATGGCCGCCCCAGCAGGTTGTATTAATCATCGACAGAAACAAGCGTGTGGGTCATCTACAAGGGATAAACTTATAATCAGATTTACTATGATGAATTGTTACGCCTGGACAGACAGGGCTTCAAAAGACGCTCGATGAACATTCGCCCGAATATTCAATATTCATGGTCTTACAAATATCAGAGCAAGAAAGATGTAAACATTTCTGAGTAGGAGATCAAAGCAGGACGTCAATATGTCGTATTTTCTATTTATTCTGCTGTTGCTTGTCCAGTTTATGGAATTTACTGTATTTTTCTTTGGTAACTGAGGTATTTGCAGAGCAGCTACTTTAGTGACACCAGTGGTTTGGAAATTTTCACCAGAATAGTGGTCGTGTTTGAAAAACCGAGTTTGAAATCAGAGAGAGTTGTCCTTTTTTTAATAATAATAATAATAATAATAATAATAATAATAACCACCATAAAAAGTCACCATATCGTCGTAACAAAGCTTAATTATTAGTGAACTACAAATGCACGAGTATCACCGCCAAAAGAATTCCCAGGGGCGATGATTTTGCAAAAAGATTTGACTGCTTCAAATTGATATTAACTTAATTGGTGGCTTTTTAGAATAGCCATTGCTTACAAACATTAAATTGTTAATTAATTAAACTCTGGTGATTACTAATAATAGTTGCTAATATTAGTAAGTACTAATTTTATAATGATTTTATTTATTATGAGGTTGTGTATATTATTATGTTTATGCCAGAAATTATATAGTTATAATGTTTTATGTAAAACATCATTACTGAGTAAAGAAATTCTATATTTAAAAATGGATGTAACCACTTTGATGACACACACAAGTTAGTAAACTCCGATTGTAAAGCCTTGGACTTGACATTTTTGCTCTCTGCATATTGATTTTCTGAAACTACACAAGACGGAGAGGAGAGGTGGAACTAAATGAGAAACTGAACATAGTGCACACACATATTGTAGCGACCTATTATAATATCCTGCTTTATCCTCCTCTTTGACTCTAATGGGGACCATAATTTACCAAATTTACTTGATGTTGTGTCACATTCAGCTCGTAAATTCATCAGGAAGGTGTTTACTGAGGTTACAGACCAAAGGAACCAGAGGGTAATTTTATACAAGTGGATATTTTCTTCTTTTCCAACCAGAAGTTCACTTGCTGCTGGCCATTAGAAAAAACTCCAACACTAGCTCACTTTTCAGACCTGGAAGCTAGATCCATCACTTTCAAACTAAGGACTATTACAACACCAAGCCAAAGATATAAACATCCAAATGTTTAACAAAAAACAAAAAACAAACAAAAACAAAAAAAAAAAAAAAAAACCCACAAAAATTAACAAATTTCAGTGAAATATGCATTTCTTGCTTTGTATGCTTAAAACAGATTCACACTACAGCCAATAAGGCACATCTGTTCATCAAGGAAAAGCTTGACTAAGCCAAGACTGCTAGAATGCAGCAAGACCAGACAAATCAGTAATTAATTTAAGAACTAAACAGTTCACTTGTCTCCAGTGCTTCACACATACAATAAAGCAATACCTATTATACTTATTATATTCAATTCAGTTTTATTTATATAGCTCCAAATCACAACATCAGTTGCCTCAAGATGCTTTATATTGTAATGTAGGCAGTGACCCTACAAGAATACAAAGAAAACAGAGAAAACTGCAACAATCAGAAAAACCCTTATGAGCTAGCACTTTGGCAACAGTGGAAAAGAAAAACACCCCTTTAACAGGAAGACACCTCCTGCAGAACCCACATAATTTCCTTAGGGATTAATAAAGTATTCTGATTCTGAATCAGATTCAGAACCAGGTTCCCGGAGGGGCAGCCATCTGCCACCACTAGTTGGGCTGGAATCGAGGGTCTAACTTAGTGGATTTATTGTTGGATGTGAGTCCTGTTTGTGTGTGAGAGTTGTTATAGTACTTGAAAGTAACTCTAACCATGACTATAAAGACACTGTATTGTTTAGGACACTATGATATACATTTTCTTTATATGATATTAATTTTTCATTTTCAGTAAATAAATTTAAATAGCAGCACTATTTGACAAACTTAATGATATAATTCACAAATATGACCCCACTCTGGTTAAAAGAAATCCAAATGTAGTGTAAATGTATAAATTAGTCCACAATTGCTCTAAAGGTACAGTATGGAGACAAATACGAGCAAACCACCTACAGTTACAGTGTTTAGTTAGGTTACTGAAGCTGACTTGAGTCTTTCATGGTGATAGACGACTTATGAATTTATTATGTTAGATGCCATTTTTCTGTAGGAGACAGGAGTCTTTTTACATAACCATGACTGTGCCGAATTCAGCCTTTACGCTTAGGCTAAGCTGTTCAATATTCATTGCACCTAAAGAATATGAGCACACAAATATACATCCATCACCAGTCTTGAGGGGCCAATCAATACGTTGGCCTCAGGGATTCAGGCGATGTGCCGCAAAATTCATTTATAATCTAAAGAGCAGGCAATAATAATGCATTCAGACATGTCTTACTGGTGCTTCAAAGCTCAGTGAGATTCAACCATCTGGCAAATGTGCTTCTATTGTCTCACACGACAGATGCATTGGGACAAGTTGTGGGTATATCGACTTATGAAGGAACGGTGATGCAAAAACCGCATATTGATTTAAAGCATTATTTGGCGTGCAACAGCACCAATGCTACGTAACAGAGCAGTAGTGGGTTTTTTTAATGATCTTTGCAAGCTAAAAAATGCTTAAACGTGTACTGTTCATGTTTTAGTACCAACCTTCCTTGTTTAATAGTTTTCCTGCTTAGTAGAGGCTCCAGAACCGGGTCTACCTTTTCTGGCAGGTTCTCTATCACGACAGTTTCCCCAAAGACAAGAGCTTGTTCAATCACATCTAAACAACTGTATAGAAAGAAAAAAAAACAAGAAAAAGAAACATGACTGGAGCTGCAAATTTTTAAGTTTCATGAGCACTCACTGACACGAGTAATACAATCACACTGTGACAGCAAAACTGACAATAATTTACCGCTTCTCACCCTTTCTGTCCAAGCTGCACCACCCTCAGCTCTGACGCTAGCTGATTTCTGATCCACTTGATGCCCTGCTGCTGTGGGTCGATGATGAGTGGCCAACGCTCACTGGTGGTCAGGATGGCCGCGTTCTCAATAGACATCCTATCATTTGGCAGACCCTGGTTATGCCAAGCAGCCACGGTGGCATCATCTGTAAGCATGAGGACTGGATCCAGGCCGTCTGTCAGGGGTACAGAGACCTGGAACAGAAACACAGGAATGATGTCATTTTGGTTCAAGCACTGGTGGCTGTGCACTCCAGTTCAGACTCAGAGAAAGAAGGATGGTAGTGAAAGTATGTTGCTTACATTCAGAGATCTAAGGAAAGGAATCCACTTGTTGTTAAAAAGCTCCACACGATACTGGCTGGTAAAGTAACCCATGTAGGAGACAAATGCTGACGTGAGGAGCACATCACCACACAGGGTTTTCTTTTGCTTTTCAAACTGGACAATTTTCAGGGACCAGCGCTCCTTCTCTGACTATAAGACACAAACAGCAAGCTTCAATATCATCTTTAAAAAATACACACAAAATACCAAAGAGAGCAGTCCATCTCATGACCATTTACATCAAGAAGTAAACAATCTGTGCTTCTGAATTATGTGCATCCTAGGCAGCTTCCCACTGCTCACATTTATCATGCAAACTAAGAAGATGTAAGCAGTAAAGCATACAACTGCAATTCCCTTACAATAACTCTGGGTGTTTGGCTGTAGATTCACTCGGCATCAATTTAGCATTCATTTAAACCTTCAATACTGTGACTGTGACAGCCTACAACAATAAATCACGCATGGCATTTTCTTACAAGGGGCTGTGGATCTAGAATATGTCACATAATAAATTCTCAGACAGTTAAAAATCACTATAATTTTACTCTAATGTATTATGGATTGCCTGTAATATCACTCAGTCTGGGGTGAGACATTGTTAATTTCCAACAGCTGTTGAGGCTTTGAGGTAAGTTAATGATTAAATATAGACGGCCTGATTTATTAGTCTGTACACTATTGCTTCCAGGTCAATGCCATAAAGACAAAACATTTATCTTGATATGCTTAAAAGCCAAACCGTTCCATGCAAACCGCATTTATTTTCTGGAATAAGGAAGTCGAACTTGCAAAATGGCCACTGAAATGACCATATTTTATTTCATATTAGCATCCATAAAGATAAAGATTTGGCTGACTAAAAAAAGACATGCAAAGGAATGCAGCAAAGTTGAATGTTATATTAAACCAGCTACATAAATATGCAGCTATCGACATTTATATTCTCCACATTCCATAATTTCCCATCTGCACTTTTTCAAATAATTTAAAAAAAAACAAAAACTTCTGAAGAAATAATTTTTTTACTCTTTGGACAAGCTCAGAAGTGCTCACACATCTACCACACAGACACAGGGTAGTGTTAGTGTAGACCTCTTGCCATTTCTCTTCACTCCTCAATTTGGAAACTGCTCAGCCAGCCAGTTGCCCAGTTCAGCCATGCGTTTTCAGTGGTCCAGCCCTCTCTACCTGTCTCACAAGTCCCCGGTATGCTGCTGGGCTGGGCTGTAAAATCTCCCTTTGCCTGATCTGCTCACACAACTGTCAGGCCATCCTGCCAGGACATAACAACTTCCAGTCCAGATTACTGATGCAATTCTATTACCAGCACCTCTCCATGCATATCTCCAGCAAATTGACAGTTAACTGTATGCCAGGTCAGCCCCAATGACACGACCAAACTCCTCTATCTCCCCTTGTTTACCATTAAGCCCTTGACTAGTCGGTTGGCCAGCTCTATGGTCTGGGTGGTACGCATCACCTCCTCCTGACAACTGATTTTCTCAGCTGTAGCCATTTCATACTGAGCTGTTATGTTCTGGAGGCTGGCATCAAGATCCTATAGAAACAAAAGGAAGGAAGCCATGCAAATTAAAAACGATAAAGAAAATGCAGTATTTAGACTGAGTGACTTAGGTAAGAATAACATTGTACTCACTGCCAACTTCTTTTGAAGTGCCAACAGTTTGGCTGTTGCTGTTTCTAGCTCTGCATTAGCTTGTGACAAGGCATGCCTTTTTGGAATCACCTCACAATAGATCTGCAAAATAAATAAAAAATAAATACAGCATGTGTGAAAAAAACAACAACTTTAAAATGAAGAATAAGATTTCTCATAGGAAACATAAGAAACTGCCTTAGAGTTTATTTGAATGCAATGGCTGACCTCGTAATATCTCACAATATTAATGGTCCAGGCACAAAGACCAGCTGCAGCTGTAGATTTGGTCCAAACTAGATCAGGGTGAAAGTCTGGGTTTCTCAGATATTCTTGTTTCACCACAGTCAGGCATGACTCAGGGATGTGCTCCTTATCATACGACATCAAGGCCTGCAGGAAATCATCCACCTGACACACAAAAACCAAAACAAATGAGACAGCATTTGATGAAGGCTGAAAATGGAACACAAATAGAGCATGTTGCGAATCATAACCACTTCAAACACTTTAATTCTTTGCTTACAAAAGAGAAAGTCCCACAAAATGAGGGTTATATTTGATTCCTCTCATCAACAATTCTTAGGATTAAGTCCTGTGGTGAAAAATTTTAAAAAGTGATACCCGAAGCTGGCATCTAAAATAATTAATCAAATGCAATTAAAACCAAACGTTTTCCAGTCACACTTGCATTAACAGAAGCAAGAAGCAGAGGAGGGAGGTTTGCACACTTGCTCCAACAGTGAGTGAGCAAATTCATAGAGCCATCCAGCTGTAATGTGAGCACTGGAGTTGGGCAGGGCCAGGGTCAAGGCCCACTCACAAATTAGATTGACATTAATCAGGCAGATGCAATTGACATGATGATGGCTTAACCTTGCCCATGAAGGCCCGTGCTGCCTTCCAGCTCCGATCCTTAGGCACTCGACCACGAGGGGCCAGCAGGACCATCACAGCTGCTGCTACATTGATTACTGCTGCCGGGGGGTTTGGAAAGGCCTTCAGCTCAGTAAGATTCACCTGAAAGAATATTATATAACATTATATATTGAGAAAGACTGCAAATTTTTACGTAATTCTGTCTAGTCTGATAAAATCTAGTACCTTGTTGAGGGTGTTCAGTGCTGCTGTGGCGGCTGCCAGTAACGGCTCTGCCTTGGATAGGTCATTTTCACACTCCTTCTGTTTGACAGCAATTTCTGCCTGGATCACAGCAACCTGCACAAAAGCAACCATAACAAATTGGATTCCACACATCTATTTAACAATGTGGTCTGTAGAGTGCAATGCCAAAGAATGTGTGTTATACAATATGTGACAGGACTAGTCACCTTTTGTGCCTCAACATCTGCAGCCTCTCTCTTGCTGCTCACCCTCTCAGTTTGCTGTCCAATCTTAGCAATCAGAGCTTCGATGTTCTCATTTTTAAGGGTCAGTTCAGCATCTTGGGATGCAAGTTTAGCTTTTAGATCTTCAACCTGTATATATAAGAAAGAAACATACTCACAATACTTCAATATGTGAAATACTTAATGTCATGGAAAAGCATAAAAAAGGAAGTACTGTTTGTTGTTTACCTTAGCCTAACATCTCTTGCCCAGAAATCAGTCGCCTACAGTGCAGATTAAAGATTTACCTGAGCAGCAGTGGTTTGGAGTTTCTGAAGGCCGCTGTCGAGTCGGTTCATCTTGTGCTGAAGCTGAGCCCGGCTTTTCTCCAGAAGGTTTCTGTACAGGGTGATTTGCTGGAGAAAGCTCTTGGGGGTGGTGTAATTGTACCTCTTCTCATTGCGCTGGTATTTTTCACTTGCCTGGTTGACACTAGTGTGAACATAGGCCATGAAAAGACTGATGGATTCCTGGACGGCAGGCTGTAAAAATAAGCAGACAAGGGGGGAGAGGGGCGAACAGGGTGAGCTGGATTGAGTGGAGTTTAACATCCCAGGCCTGATGGGAACTGAAATATTATCTTCATAAATTTTGAATTCATCTACAAGTTTTGCCATCTTACTTGGCCGGCCCTGACTTACTCAATCTGAAATTTAGGTGCAGCTAGCAGAAATGATTATGCTTTGAAACCTCTGTGAAAATAATGTGTTTAGACCACTGACGTGCAAGCTTGTAAAACATGCACACTGCTTACATTATATCTGGTGGCCTCCAACTTTATAAACACCATCTACTGTGACCATAATACTGCATCCTGACTTGGTATTCATCATACGGCACACAATGACACACAGCCTGCATTAATCACACAGTTAGTGATCAATTAAAGCAAAAACAAATGATCAGAGAATACAAGGATCAAACCTGACCATAACTCAGAATAAGCCATTGTTAATGATCACAGAGCCACAGGGAAAAAAATCATTATTAATTAAGATCTGACACAATGCACTTGACAAAGCGTGCTGTGCTCTGTTGAGATGCGACAGAAACTCTCTGATTGGCCTTGTGTAACAACTATTAGCAGGTTGTGCATTTCTAACTTTAAATGAATGATCATTTCATTTCTTGCAGTCCTGCCTCTTTAAGAAGATAAACAATCATTAACAATGGTTTAATAAATTACTTTACATGTACAGTTTCACATTGTTTTTGGTTTCTTCTCCTCTGCACCTATAAAGATATACTTTTCATTTGATTTGATTATACTATTTAAGCTCTCATACATATATTTTGGTTACAGGAGAACTTTAGTCCTACCTCCACCCTTGTGCACGAATCTACTACAGCTGCAACATCCCCTAATCTAGGGGTGCAACGATATTCGTATCGATATTGAACCGTTCGATACAGTGCTTTCGGTTCGGTACGCATATGTATCGAACAATACAACATTTGTAATTTATTTTATCAATTTTCCTTCTGACGATGCTGTCTGTGTTGAGCGCTCAGTGAATCTGTGTTCGACTACTCCGCCTACTGAGCGCTCAACACAGACAGCATAGTCAGAAGGAAGAGCGCAGGGCAAGCTAGCGAGACAGAAGTTAAGCTCTACTTGCAACAGGCAAATTGAACCTCATTCAGATCTGGCGTTTGGAATTATTTTGGTTTTCATGTGACGTATGACCCTGAAGGTAAGCGAGTCATGGACTAAAGTAAAACAGTATGTTGGATGTGCCATGCAATGCTCAATTACATTGGTGTGAACTAGTGTGTTAGCGCAGTTAGCTCGTTAATGTGTTGGCCGTCTAGCCCCATGCACGGAGCGATCGGCGGTAGCTCGTTAACGGAGATTTGCCGTGTTGTGGCGTTAAGGTCATTTCAACGAGATTAACCTGAAAGCACTAGTGGGAACACAACGAATATGACTGCACATTTACGCCGACATCATCCTAGTGCAAAGACAAGTGGAAGCAGACAAAAAAAAGCAAGCATGCTACTAACTTTAGCCGAGTCATTTAGACAGCTGTTAGCACATGATTCTCCTTATGCTGCTGAGAATATAGCCCAGAAGAAGCGGATAGTATAGCTTTTATTTTGGAAAGAGACATTTCTCTGTAATAAACTCTCTTTTCCAAAGATGAGTGATTCCTCAATCAGATACAGGGCTTGCAATATCGCTAGCCCGACGTCCTGGAGCTAGCGATTTTTTCAGTCGGGCTACCAAAATCTTTCTCTTCCCTGCCCGTCGGGCTATTGTAGGAAAAATATATGTCAATGCTTTTGCATTCTTTCAGAAATGTAGCTGGGTAATTATGTCATTGGCATCGGTGAGCCACTGTCAATATGTGACATATTGAAGTCGCGTTTGAATTTGCGCTTGTTTTTTTGCTTTCACTTTGCAATCGTGCGAACTGTGTATAGAGAGCGACAGCACTGATCTGTGAGTGATGATAATTTGTGCACCAATTCCTCTGACATCGTCTTATTAATCGTTAGCTTACTATGCAAACATGACAAGTGAAATCTCCCGCAGCAAGCTTAAACATGTGAGAGGTTGATCGCGCAGAGAATCGCTGAGCTTATGTGAGTGAGTGTGTAAAAGCATTTCAGTTCTGCTGAGCCAAATAAGACAGGTCAGGGTGAAGAAGTGACAGCCAAAGAAAAGCTTACCACAAAACGGAGAAGTTATGACAAATCAGACTATAAGGCAAAAAGAAAGTGCAGCTTTATGGTTTCATGGACAAAAGAATTTCTGTGGCTGCGATATGATGAGCTAAATAACCAGGGCTGCACATAAGTGGTCCGCAGGTGCGCATTCGCTGTCAAAATAAAAAACACGCACAAGGGTTAGGGTTAAATTTAAAAACTGTACTTTTGAGTTAAAATATATATTTATAATTTTAATAAATGACAAATTAAAAATGCATGAACATTTTTTTGTATCGAAAAAATATCGAACCGTGACACCAAAGTATCGAACCGAACCGAACCGTGAATTTTGTGTATCGTTGCACCCCTACCCTAATCATCGTCATCATCATCATCACACAACTTCTAAGCACTACAGCTACTATTACAACAAGACACGCCTGCACATGAACATGCACAACACTCAAGAGTGGAAAGTAATGGTCTGGCACATGTTCACATATGTGATGACGCTTCCTGGTTGTGACAGCTGTGCCACCTTAGAGGGTCGTTATGTGCTTAATCACTCTTCTCTCATTAACATAAATGAGTCTGGGTTGTGATCATTCCACTGCCATGATGGAAAACAATGATATGCTGCACTCACTGAGTGTCCCCAGGCATGTGTTCGGCAATTTGTCAGAACCTCAGAAGAGAACTAATGATGAAGGATCCATGGAAAACTTAATCCAGCTGCACAGCAATAATTACAAGGTGTTCATTAAAGTCCAACTGAGTCCCGAATATCAGGGTACATGACAAACCTAGGCAAGATACAGTACCAGCTGCATACATATCTGACAGCTGATATTGTTTTTTTTAGTAATTTGGCACATGTTGTGTTGTACAGAATATGACCGTTAAGTTATAAGACATTATGAGATATTGTTCTTGAGTTCAAAAGCCTGACCTCAATGCCTTCAACTTCTTGGATGAACCTGTAGCTGACTGACTGCAGAGCTTCAGGGGTCCAAGAATAAAACCAGTCGATGATTGTGGAGTTGATGAGGGCTGGAAAGTGACGAGCCCTAACCTGCAGAACACTGCCCACAGGAGAGAAACACAGGACTACCTGCAAAGAAGAAAGCAAAGAGAGAAAGTCTACCATGTGCACTAAAAGATTAGTAGAAACACACTTCATCAAAGAGTACACGTAGGAAAATCAACACAGGTCACAGACATTGAAATGATGCATCTCCAAAGGGAAACTGGCAGCAGCCTGGGCCCCCACTTTCAACACCTTGGCACATAGACAGGAGCTACATTCCCAGTTGGCTGGAGCAGACGGTGACGCTACCAGAGGCCCTGGCGCAAACACTAGCTGGATGGCATACATGTGTAGTGACTGAGAAAAGAATTTCCTTCCTTTTAACCCCCCCACTTTGTCAGGCTTGGTTAATTCAGCTTGTTAAACATATTTAGTAATATTAAACAGCAGCTGTGCTTTTAATTTCCCCAGCTCAAATCTAATGTATGTGTAAGAATTTCTCTTTATTTTAGTTTGTTTGTTTGGTAGCAGAATTTCTCTAAAAGTTATGAATGGATTTGCATGATAAATTTACCAGTAGTAGGATTTGACCCAGCCTGGAGGTGATTAACTTTTGGAGTCAATCCTGATCCAGATTGGGATCCGGGTGTTTTGGGGACGAAGACAGGGCAAAAATGAAACATTTCAATTCTTACTTTTTAACAGCTTATAATAAAATTGAAATGAGAAAAGAGAGAGGTTATTCCAGATGTTCTTCGGGATCCGGGCACTCAATTCATGCAGTGTATTTTCAGCCCTGAATTCATCCAGAGCTAATAATCTCACTTTTTAATGTCAGCCTTCAGTGCATAACTGGAACCTTTTAAAGGATCAGGGGGTAGTTGTTGTTGTAGAAGACAGATTACCATTAAAACTCTAACAGAACATGTTAAATTTAAATGCATTGGTGGATTAAAAAAAACATACGAAATCTGAAAGACTAAACCTTGAGCTGTAGTCCCACTCGATCTGTGAAAAATTTCCAACAGTTTTCCCTGTTGTCCAGAAGACCAAGGCCTCGCACATCAGCTCTCACCCCAGACACAATACTTTCAATCTCCTCCTCACTGAAAACCTCAGGAACTTCCCCTGTACAGCAAAACACAGTCATTATTACAGACTAGCAAATGCTAATGATGGATATTCAGAACAGAACAATCTTAGAGGCTGAATGCATTTGAAGTATGATTGTACTTCACAATCATAAAGAAAAAATGCTACATATACCGAACAGGTATATGAGTCAGGTGAACAGATGAAACAACACAGTGTAAATTAATTTGGAGTTTGGGTCTGACCTGATGCCAGAAAGTCATTAATAATGACCAGAAACCGGTCATCGGATATTTGTGCGTCACTCAGGAGCAAAGCCACACGCTTGTTCTGCACTCCAGCCTTCAGGAACAAACCGGCCAAATCCATCTACACAAAAACCACACAGGCCATGAATGGATAATATTCATATTGAGTGGCATGAAGATCAAACTGTTCAATAAATTCATCAATTGGATATCTAAAATCCCATGATTAACACTTTGATTTTTTAAGAGGCTTTTAAATGATAAATTGATAGGCTTACCTCATCAATAATGTATTAAAATATTGCCCAGTGTCTTTTAATAGTATCTGACAATTATTTTATGCATCACTGGAGGATCTCAGCAAAACTGAATTATATCAATATGCTGCATTCGGCGAGAAGGAAAGCTCATCTGGGTATTCTTTAAAGGCACCTTGATTTAAAGAACGTTTTTTCCTCTACATTTTCATAACCTGTGAAAGTCAAACAGTGGTTCATGTTCTTGGCTCTAATCTGTCACCAAGTATTTACCTTGAAGTCCTGGACTGTGTAACCTTTACTCAGAATAATTTGGAAGACTTCCACAGAGGATAGGTAGGCAGCCAGACGAGTCAGGCTTTGCTTCCCACTGCCCCCGACTCCGACCAGTAAGCCATGACCTCTTGGAGTTTCCAAGATACGACTGATGTGGCAGCTGGCAATAACACATCTCTTCATTATAGTTCTAATTATATTTACATCATATTATTTTTCCAGTATGACATAGTTTTATTATAACTATGATATTTATATGGAAACCAGCTCCACTTACACATGTTGCATGGCATCTTCAAACAACACTAGGTTCATGGCTGGATGAATCTCATTGTAGCTTTCCAGGGCATCCGTGAGGATGGTGCTGAGTGCAGACCAGTCTGTGACAGGGGTATAGGAGGCTTTCTCACCCATCTGGGCAAAGTGGCAATAAAGGAGGGGCTGCTTTTTCACCTTTATATCCTCCAGTCCCTAGAAGAAAACAGGAAACAGGCATAGTAATAATAATGGGTAAAGTTTTTATGTGATGATGAAAAGCAGCAGTTTATTCTGTTTCTCAAAAGCTGCTTTGCACCTCAAAACATTCTTGCATAGTCTCCAACTGGAACTTCTGAAAAAGCTGCAGGTCCTTTAGATCTACCAGTCTGTCTGAGTATACTCTGCAGGACTCGTGGAGCCACAACTGTGCCAGGTCAGCGCTGTCTTTCACATTCTCAGGTCCAGAGAAGAGGATGCCCTTAATTTCACATATCATATTAATATTTTACTTTTAATACACAAGTCAAGTTGTATGAGTGTTTACTATGGGCAATACCTGAAAGACATTTGACAGATCTCGAAGATTAAACGTGTAGTGAAACTTGATGGCTGTGGGCAGAAAATTATGAACCATCTTGTGGTGAAGAGTTATGGCTGCCTGAATGACAGCTGCAGCACTACTCTGAACAAGGGGACTGAAGAGCTGCTGCTTCAGATGACTACACAGGATCTGACTGAAGATCGACCTCTGAGCATCACATGGAGGAAAGTTCACTGCAAACACAGAGAAATGCCTCTGTAGAGAGCAAAGGCACACAAAAATTGCAAAATGTGTTTAGTATATATGTGTATAGATAACATCTTGCTTAGAAATGGGCTCTGTTAAACACCAAACACTGTGACAAATGTATGAATGTAGAAGTAGCAATCATTCTTGACACATATTGTGTTTTCTTTGTAGTAGCAGTAGTATGTATTAAGTAGTGGTATGAAGTCCCACACCAATAAAATAGAACCCCCATAATATCTTCACAATATAAAGCACTGTTGAAATCGAGCTCTTATTTGAGTAAACAAACAAACTTTGTTACATACTTTTTTTAACATTTGTGATGTGGTGACAATGGGCTAATTTTACAGAATAAGTAAATAAAATTGCCATTGCTTAACAAAGTATAAAAGTAAGTAACAAATATAAAACACTGTATGTCAGAATAAAGTAAAAGGTGCAGATGTAATGTCCCCATATGAGCATGTAGGGTCTCAGGAGATTAAATTTATCAACATTTAAAATTAGGTTCAAAACAGTTTCTGAAGATTAGAAAGCAATGAAAAAAGCATGATAATGCAGGATTTGTGCATTATTGCACATCCACTTTAATTTAGATTAATTTAAACTACAACTCAAACCATCAGCACTGCTCTGCATAACTATATTTTTTGAAAAATAGATTATGTTGGTATATACAACAGTTTTACCTGCTATCATACCTGTAATCTGGGGTTGATAATGAAAGTCCCAGCAGTTGGATTCATACAGGCAACATATTGGGTATTATGTATTTCTTTCAGGGTCAGTTTCTGTCTGTCATAACTGCAGAGAGAAGGAAATTGAAGAAGGTTTCAATGGCTAATCAAAAAAAAAAAAAAACTGTCACGAGATTACAGCTGAAAAACAGGTACTGTTTGTTCATATTGTTTGCAAGTTTTTTTTATTCTTGCATATGCTGTTATTCTATGTCTGTCCGTGCTCCTTAGAGAAACTATACAGAATCTCTGACTTGACTTGTTTTGGCTTGGTGTGTGCAGAGTCGTCTTACCAGTGCCCATAATCCAGATGTTGGCGTATAAGTGTGTGAGGCTGCACTGTGCCATAATTGTCCATAGCTGGCATGTTCATGTCATCTATAAAGTAGATCAGCCTTCTGTTGCCTACAGGGGAGTAGCTTCTGCCTGCTCTTTTCTCTAATGGTCGCTCTAAGATCGCTGCAACAGAAATAAACAAATGAACAGCAATAAAAACATTGACTGAACCAAATTTAACTAAGATTTTTAAAGATCAAAGATTTTTACTGGCAATTCACTACATGTATTGGACACACAGGATAATCGAAATACTGCTTCTCTCTCAACTTGGTGTAAATAAGAATTTAGAGTTAAGAAAGATAGAGGACATTCTAGGGAAAAATATAAAGTGACACCTACGTACAACAGTGCAGTTTTGAGAGATATAAATAAAATAAATAAATAAAGCAGTGTGTGAGTCGTGCACGGACATTAACAGTCATTGCCAGTAGGTGGTGCTACAGTTCATTGCATGTGCTACTCTGTTCCACATGACAATCAAAAACGCCACTCACCCTGCAACATGAGGGAGGAGGTGTAGTAGTTCAAAGGTACTTTTGTGGTCATGTAACTTTCTGACAGACAGTCTAACTTGTTCCTGACGAGTGCAGTCTTTCCCACTCCGGCATTCCCCACAAGCATCACTGGCTGTCTCCTCTCCAGCAACAAGTCCATGAAGTAGCGAAGACGCACGGTCTCTGCTGTGTGTACAAGAACAGCCTGCAATCATAGAAACAGCAGGAAGACACAGAACAGAAACACACATGCTTATTATGGCTTTCTTTGAGTGTGATTTATTGACAGACATGTGTTCAGTGAATTGTGCGTGATTTATAATTTCTTGTATTTCCCCTGAACGCCACAACTATTCTGTCATAATAGCATCATTTGCTCAGAACAAAACCCTACTAATTATGGCTCAGCAAGAGCCTTTGGAGCATTCACAGCTGTACACAGGAGCATAAAGAAAGACAAAAGAGCGTGGGTGATAGCTCAAGCCTTGTTGCTCATGCCTTCACCCCCACACAGTCTGGTATAGGGAGTACTGGATGGTAATCAGACACAGTGGCAAGCCTATCATCCATTCTAGCACCCCTGCCATAACCTCAGGATGTGACTTTACCCTCTCTTATTATGTTCACTGAGGCATACATACATTTTTAATATGACTGCATTGTTCATTTTTGGTTATTTTGCTGTAAGGAGGTTGCTTCTTTTGATTGTAAAGGTAATTATTTATAAAAACCACTTTGAAAAGTTTCCCTTTCTCTCTTGAGGGATCTACTCTGAGTTCTAGCAGTTTATAGGTATGTTCTTACCTGTAATGGTGTACAAGTGTCCATGTCAAAGGGTGGCACGGTGTCACTCCAGGGCAAAAACCGCCTGGTTTGATGGTCAAGGTAATAGTCGAACACTGTTCCCTGTGCTGGCAGTTTTACAGTCTTCATCTCTTTGGTCCACCACTGACTGAACTCCGCTCGATAATCACAGAGCTTATGAAGCAATGAAGCATACAGTGTTATGGATTAATTCACATCATGTCATTTAGACAGTTAAGCTTATTCTTGAAAAAACTGTCCTGTTTACCTGACATTTTTAATGAATTATTTTATTTTACAATAATAGTGCTAGAAAAAGTAAATAAAAATAATCCTATAACTGAGTAAACCAACCAATAGTACTGTCTAACTGCACTTGATGTTTAGTTCTGTGAAAATAAAATTAATTTCTGTTTGAAATATCACAGAATGAGAGACTTCTGAAGAGTATTTCACTGTCATGTCAAAGCTTATCTTTACAGCTGCTATAATGTACACAGCATGATGTAAAATTGACCTAAATTAAACTATATGAATACCTGATCTTGATACAAGGCCCCACCGAATGCCCAGATGCAGGCAAAGGTGAAATAGGTCTCATAGATTTCACGAGGGGATTCAGAAGGAACATTTTCTGGTGTCAGAAGGCAGTCGAGCAAAGTGCAGAGTGTCTGAATGAAAAGAAAGGCATATTATATTTCAGTTTTCTGCCAGTAGAGGTATACAAGGGAAGAAATAAATGCATTGCGCATGTTTCTGTGTCATATGCACCTGCACCATAGAGATCTCTGGAATGGAAGTGATTGTCTTGAAAGTGTTTTTCATCTGTTCTAGACAACGTGGAACGTATTTCTCAAACAGTATGGTGAGATGGGTTCTTTCAGTCTGCCGTTCTCTTTGGTCAATCCAGCTGGCAACGTACCTGAGCAGCAACCCAAATCCAGAAGATTACACAAAATTACCACAGAAAAGGTATCCGATATTAGATACTATGTGATTAATTTGAAGTCTGTGTAACTCACGGGTTCCAGCCCAGGTCCTGCTGGTTAACATAGAGGATACCTGCTCTGGACACAGTGGCAGGAGTCGCCATTCTTAGGTGACTGATTTCAAAAATCAGTCTCATAGATGAAGTAAGCGCCACACGTTCATTACTGGCTAGAGTCAGTACCTGAGAGACATTGTGAAACATTAATACTACGACATCTGAATGGCCAATATGATGGACAAGACTCTACCCAAATGATAAGAAAACACCCCCATATCTCATCAAGTATGACATGATTCATTGCTGTGGAAAAGAACCTCCAAGTACTCACACTTCAGGAGCTGATTGCTGAAGGAAGGGGAGAGAAACATCTTTTTCTATCTATACCACCTTGGTTGCTATGTGTCTACAATAGTGTATGAGTGAAAAGGAGGGAGGTACCTTGTTATCATCCATCACTGTGTTGAGTGATTCAATCCACATCGGATCAATGTCTCCATCCAACACAATCCACTTAGGTCCACTGTGGGAGATGTTTGCCTGCTCTCGCATCAGTGATGAAAGCAAACCTAGCAAACAGGAATTTGGGGTGCATAGAACAAGAGTGAGATTTGGTCTTTTTGTTGAGGTTTTGCTATCTTGTTTTTAATGCATTTTTTTTTTTACCATCTTTCCATTCTCGAGTTGCAGGATGGATGAAGCCAAATAGCTCATTTCTGTCTATTGCTTTTGGGTTGAGGTCATTCCATACAGGCTTCCTTTTCAGGTTTACATAAGTTTTATGGAGAACTCTCAATATCTGTTAATAAAAATACCAGCACTTTACCATTCATATTTATGTTACAAATTCAGCTGAACATTTATTTAGACAGCAAGTGACACAGAAAAAAAATCTAACCTGACTTTTTCCAGTCCCTGCATTTCCAACAACAAAGACAGAGTGACGTACAGCCATGAGCTCCTCCAGCTGCACCACCTAACAAAAATAAAGGTGCTTAAAAGAGGGTTCTTTAATCCTTTTTAGAGTAGGTATGAACAGATTCATCTCAAACCTTGAGGATAAATGTCTCCTCTGGCTGCAGCCGAAGATTAAGTGTAGTCTTTCGAATGGCCTTTTCAAATTCTAGGTCTCTTTCTCGTTCTACTTCCATGTCTGGGAACAGGTCTCCCAGCAGTCCCATGAAGATAGGCACATCCTCTGTCACAATTTTAGACATGTTGAAGTCCCGCAGTGCACGCATCAACACCTTGGTATTAAAATGAGTATGAGATCAAATATCAGCGTGAGATATTAGATAAAATATGACATAAAATGCACATATCAGTTCACCTGATCCTCTACTCTTGTTTTGTCTCTTCTTCTCAATGCCCCTGCCAGAACCAGAACAGACTTGACAGCACGCAAACCCCAATCATAGTGGTCCTGATAAACAAAAAATAACAAAAGAAAATGAAAATGTGCATTCCCACGTTTACACTAACCATAAATCCAAACAAACTCCTAGTGCTTTGCTGTGCTCCTGAGGCAAATCTAGAAAGATTTATTACTGGTGCCCTCTGTTCTAATTCAACAATGTGAAATGTTACAGAGCTACTAAGTGTCTTACTCATACCTGCTTGGAGAGCAGTTCCTTGCAGAGAGTGTACAGAGTGATGAACTTCTTGGCTAAAAGCTTAGCATCACGGAAGCCTTCTGCCACGAGCATGATCTCACAAATGAGTTCAGTGTCTGGCACCACCATGGCACAGGGCCTACAGGAGGACAGACAAAGCACACGGTGAACTCTCTGCTGAAAAATGACATTTTATATATATTTAAAAAGGTGGGTGCATCATTCCCACCTGAAAAGAGACTTGAGGTTCTCAGGTAGCTCCGTCCTCCCTGCATAGCCAGGATTCATAGTTATGAAAATCCCAACCGAGTGTTTTAAAGCAATGTTCTTGTCGAGGAACAGGAACCTGTGAGGTGGCACACACTGTTAACTTATTTTTTAAGTAAAATTAACATGATGTAAACTTCATGTATTCTTCTTCAATTACCCACCTTTCCTTTTTAGATCGAATGGCGTCCTGAATGGTTTTAACCTGCACTGCTACAACCGACAGAACATCCACGGGGATACGATTGAATTCATCAAAGCAGCCCCATGCTCCAGTCTGTGCCAGACCCTTGTAAATATTTCCAATGGACTAAACATAAAAATAAGCATCACAGAAATTTTGCATTAAAATATATTTCTTTACTGAAACCTCTAAATGAAAACATAAACTGACCAATGGCAATAACTCTGATGTAGGGAATTTCGCACCTTGTAGTCCATCTGTTCAGAACAATTGAAGACGTATACCATGACACCCATGGCTCTGCCAAGATCCTTTGTGGTCTCAGTCTTCCCTGTTCCAGCAGGGCCTGACGGGGCCCCACTCATGTTCAGGTGGAGTGACTGAGTCAAGGTGATGTAACACCTACAATGTGAAAGGTGAACATAATTTTTTTTACACAATTAATGTTGTGTATTGTCTGCAAAGAGTAAAAGCAGATAAGCATAAGTAGAAAACACAGAGAAGAGTCAGAGAGGGAGGACATGCAGATGGTCTAAGTGACAGAAGAGGGTGAGATGGAGGCAGATAATCTCACTTAAGAGAGCAGCCAAAGGAAAAACAATAAGAGTCACCGGTCTGTCAGAGGAGTGATGACCAGACGTGGTGTATTTCCAAGATACTCATAAGAGTAAATGAACTGAGCATCACAGATGTTGATGTAGCAGTGGCGAAGCTGCTCACTCCAGTAATGTCGAAGCTGGGAAAGCCATGGGAAGGCCTGTGAGGTGGTGACCTGTAAACACACATGGCTCATATCAAACGTCATCAATGAAAAATGCCACACAAATACTGAGATGCTATGACTATTTTCTTTAAAAGAATTATATCTTTGAGTGTGCCACGTTACGATATCAGTTAGTCAAATTCCAACTCAAGCTGTTTTAAATTAATAAAAAAAGTAATTTGTTCTGCACACATACAGTAAGAGTAAAGCTTGCCATAATACCAAAGTTAGCTCAATCAGACTAAAATGAGATGGCATGCAAGAAGTTATTCATTTGTTTTAACCTTTTTAGCAATGAGGCTGGCAACAATGTCTCTGGCATGGACATCAATGGTGCATACAGTCATGATCTTTTGCCTGTCTCCTGAGCTCAGCTCTCCAAGTAGCATGCCAATCAGCATGTTGAGTTGAGAAACCTATAGGTGGGAAACAACAACTTCAAAGCAAAGAGGAGAAGAGAGTAACACAAATTCACACAGGAGATCATTTCCCTCAAACTGATATTAACATTTCTTTTTTTCCTGTCACTTGCAGGTCATTTACCAGCATTACACGAATGTCTACTTTACATATGATCAAAAGCAGTCTAGTGTTCTTGTTTTTACTAAAAGATAATTGGAAATCATTTGTTCCTGTTCCTGTGTGACAGCAGATCCAATCAATGCAATGCCGTGGGTTGATGGGGGAGAGGGAGATTATTCAAACAGCAGCCAAGGACATGTTAACCTTTAATGGTACCGATGAAAGTGACAAGAGTGATAAAACAACTCTGATCAGAGTCGACGGTGAGGCTCCTGAAGCCCAAGTCAGGTCAGATCATATGCACAGTATATGCAGACACTATGTATAATACAGATCATTGAACACAGCATGTCGAGAGCATGACATCAAATCGAAACTTTCTTTTCTTTGAAAATATCACATTAACCTTAAAAAACATTAATATATGACAAACACCTTTTAATGGCAAAACTATTTTGCCACTATTTAAAACTAAAGCCTTAAAATGTCAGTTAAGCTCCCATACCTGTTTTTTATTGTAGTCTTTTAGCGCCGACTCAAATCCTTCTTCCAGTCTTTTGAACACAAGTTCCATATCATTAGTCCACCAGATCTGTGATCCAGCGAGAGCAACTTGGGCAGGGAAATCGAGAATCCACTGCTCTCTGGGTCTGTCCTCGTACACGGACACAGCCTCGGATAGGTGACCCTTGACACATTCCTTCATAGACTCTTCGAGACGACTGAGCCATGCCTCAACCTAACGGGAAGTATTTTTTTTAAACAAACGATTCAGCTACTTTGTGATGTGTGATCGATAATTTACATTCGCTGATGATGAATATGATCTTACCGGCCCGCAACACAAACATTCAGTCTGGAATGGCACAAATTCCCTCTCTTTGCTATACATGCCCACAGCAACTTTAGGATTACTCAGCTGCTCGTTTTTGCTGAACTCAAGATCAGTCAAGTTGTCAAAAATCTTTGAGAGATGGATGGTCACCTACAAAAGACAGTCAGTCGTATTTGCGCATGATAGACACATTAAGCACAGCAATTATTACGCAGGCTAGACACTAAAATAAAATAAAAGGATTTGCATGTTTCAACTCTAAACGGGTGCTCAAACACTTTTTACTACAAGCTACATTTGCCCATTTAGACACACATTCACCCTTCAAGTTTTTTTCTGTCATGCACACACTCTGATGGATGCATCAGGAGCAATTTGGGGTACAGTATCCTCCCCACAGAAACCTGAACATGTGAGGATCTGGAGACCAAAGCACAGACCTTCTGACTTGATGGGCAAACAACTAATTTTGTTTAAAAAATCCCTGCATAACAAACTCAAAAATAAACAACCTATCTTAGACCAAATGCATATGCATGCGTAAGTACTATAAATGCACAGTGCACTCAAGCGTTTTGAAAGTCCCTATTGGACAGGCCTACACCCCAGGGGACCTGTCCATAACGCCAATGCTGCCTTCTGATAATTGAATGACCTGCTCTATATCCTGAGCCACAGCTGCCCCAAAGAAGGGAAAGTTTACTGAATTTACTTCTCTGGGACGACTTCCTTTAGAGAGGATGTCCAACAAGTCTGCGGATGAAATAAAGTAGAATCGTGGAAATGCGAGTCTTTTTGTTTCCAGGTATTCAGTAAGAGCTTTTTCACATAATGCCAGCCTGTCGGAAAGATTGAATAGGATCAGTAAGCAGGAAACCTTTAAGCGTGTAACACAAGTTTGATGAAAACAGCATGAACCTTTTTTGTAGATCCTCTAACTTCTCCAGTAGATGAGGTTTGTTAGTGGCCTCAATTACATTTTTAATGATGGCACTGCCCAACATTAGCTCCTGACAGAACAAAAATTCCCATTGTTACAAATGGTGACAAGAACATAATTTGCAGCTCTACACAAACTGTGTATACATGCAGACCTGAAATTCTGCATCTATTGCTTTGAATCTGTGTGTATCTGCAGGCAGTTGCTGGCAAATGTCATCACAGCCTTTGAAAATGCTTTCAAGGTAGGCCCATGTCCTTTGGACCTCCATCCAGACCATGAACACAGAGTCAGCCACCGTCAACTGTTTTTGTAGTTCCACTACCTGGTGCAGGAAGTGATCTGTGTGCTTATTCTGAAAGACACTCTGGAGCTGAACCTTGAGAATAAGGGAAAAGAAGAATAAGCATAAAGAATGTGCTCTAATGTAAAATTAAAGTGCAGCAGATAGAATCAAACCTATCCTAAAGAAAAAACACATTTTCAGAATTGGACACCATTACACGTATCAGCTGCATTTGTAAACATCTTCTACCTCATCAGCATGCCAAGCCAAGTCAAATTTAAATATTTAAACAAAGATGGAGGCACTAAAGTGTCAGGAGTTCTAATTGCTGGCTGTAACCCCCTCAACGCATCTGGTGTACATGTTCAAAGATCGCCACGGTGCAACAATGCCCTGTGTTGTCCAGAAGCTATAAATCTTGGGACTCAATAGGGACCTTTCTGCTCTCAGCCATGCTATTAGACACTCAAATGGGGAAGGCACGTCTGTGATCTCATCTCTATTCAGCACTTAACTATCAGAGATTCTCACAGACAGCTGATCTTGAGAACAAGCTCTTGTTCTTTTGTAAAATAACTTACAGTAACTTAAGACATCTACCTGATGATCCTCAAGAGTTTCAATGAGTTGTTCATCACATTTAAGCAGTGGCACAGAGGTCTGGTAATGCTCTTCATATGAAAACTCCATTGACATCCACGTCTGACTTATTTCTGTTACAACCTGAAATATAAACAGTGAATAGTGTTGATAGCAAATAGAAGTTTACCAATAAACTAACTTCACAAAAAGTGCTATTAGTACAGCTGCATGTCTTATTTATTTGTTTAGCACATCTCTTTAATGTGAAATTCTGTTTCTAATAACTTCCAAGGGGGGTAGGGACTAATAAGTGTATACTTCTGCATACTCCTTTTCAAACAAAAGAATGGAATGATATTTTGTAATGATTGTGAAGGCACATGTTTGAAATAAAAATGAACTGAACTGAACTGAATTGAAAATATGTCCAACATGTTTGTGTTCATAGCTGAAGAAAAACCTTCTCTATTGCCATCTCTTTGACTGCCTTTTCCACTATGTTGCGGACTTCATCTTCAAACAAATGGAGCTGTAAAACCAACAGGTCCTCCAAAGTGGTACTATCTGTCACAGTGAAATCCATCTATAAAAATAGTAAAAAAGTGTAACATGTTTATTAAGCAAAGCAAAATATACAACGAGATCTCCTACAAAAAGGCCTCTGCTTTATGAATTTATGCACCTGTGTTGTTCTAATTAGCTGGACCCAGTGACGCTCTCGTATTGCCGGGTTCTGCAGTTGACTCACAGCCTGCAGTGACGTCAACAAGTTCTTTACATAAAGGTCTAATCCAGAATACACATCCCACAAGCGAGCTTCTTTGTCAAGCTTTTGTATGTCCTACACAAACAGAAGGTAGGTAAACATAATTAGTTATTAGGGGCATCTGTTACAAACAGCAATGGCGCGTGACAGCAAGACAGCAGGAGAGATGAGCTGGTGTGATGTAGCACTGTTGGTGACCTTACCTTGGCAAGCCTCCTCAATTCTGCATCCATCTGGTCCACGTTTATCTGCCTCCATTTGGTCATTGTCCAGTTTTCCACACTGCTCTGTATAGATAAAGACACATGGAGAAGGGTCAGTGGGTTAAGGCTATTTAATAGGGACATTTAGAGGCTACAGGGTATTCAAAGTCTCAAAGAGGACAGCCAGGTCAAGTCATTTATGTATTGGGGTATTGTGGTAGGGTGATGAGACCTAGAGTTGTTTTTTTGTTTTTTCAATTTCCCCATGAAAAAAATGACATTTAAAAATCACTGATAAATCAACCTACTTGCACATATACAACAATGTCCCACAGTTCTTTGAGAATCGTAATCTCTCGCCTGCAGAGCTTGATGTCTCTGTAGTCAGAAATGGAAACATCAAGTAGACTGGCAGACTCTTGCAGCTCTGCTACTTCTCTCTCCATATCCCGGATTGCTTTTTCTGACTAGAAAACAAATGGCAGTTGTCATCCAAAAAGGTCAAATAAAATGCTGTTTTAATCCGATAGTCAAGCAATGATTAAAAACCTACTTTCTCAAGACTACTGTAAGGATTTACTGCCTTGTAACTGAAGGGTGCCATTGCTCTGAACATGTCTCTGAACTGGGTTTGTTTCACCTGAAAAAAATGTTCATGTTGCTTAACGTATGTTACAATAGTTTCTACACTGTACAATTTTAGTTTTCTCATATGATCACCTCAAAATCCATGCACTGTCTTCTTAAAACCATCACTTCTGTATTCTTCATGGGTGCCACCTCGTGCCTTACTCTTAGGGCCAGTTTTTTAGCCCCACTCCATTTCTCTGGAAGTTCCTGTTGACAAAACTACAGTTATCACTCGGAGCACGAAAGTACACATAATGAATATAGTAATCTGATTCTTTGTGGATAAATTACTGTTTATGATTACATTGCTGTAGTTGGCTCACTCTTTTCCTACCTCCATTTGCCAGTAGATATGGTCTGGTATGGTCACACCATATTGTTCCAGGAGGATCACTGTTTCTCTAAGAGGCTCAAACATCTTGTCTGTGGCATTCTGTCTGTCCTTTACAGCTAACAGGTGACTCATCACTTCCACAAAGCCATGGTTGTCATCTTTAGCTATAGGTTGTCTTAGCCCTTCAACAGTAGCTTGGATAAACTTCTGCAGCTCATCAAGACTGAGTGGGAAAAGTTAGAGTAAGAACAACTGATCCTACAAATTTGCCAGAACTTAAAATCTATGCCAATAAAATTTACCTGTGGGTGACATTGTTCAAGAGATGCTCTTTGAAGAGCCAGCTCCACCTTTTTAGTGTGTTAAGAAGGCTGACTTTAAAGTGCTTGATGTCCACCCGAAACCAACCATCAAAAACTCTGAAGTCTTCAAAATGGGAAATTTCATCATGCAGATCCTCATAATAATCGATCTATAAAATTAAAACCACAACAGGCATTGAAATTAAAAATAAAAAACAAAAATAAAACTCAAACTCCCGTGAATTGCAAGAATTTAGCCCAGAGTTTAAACATTTTTTACTTGTTCTTTGAAGTTATTGATTGTAGGAGGATTGTCAGGGAGTGCATCTCCTGTACAGGCTTCCATCTCCTCTGATGTGAGTGCACGTCCATACAGGAGAAACTGCCTGAGAAACTCTGCCCTGTCATCTTGCCACAGATGAGTATAACAATCAAACTTTGTCTGGTAATTTATTGCTTTCTTCTGGACGTTCTCCACTCGTTCCATTATTTCCTGTCTCAGGTCCAGCAAGTCTAGCATGCCATCCATTACATCCTGTAAGAGTTATATTACATCAAACAAAACATCAGGAATAGCTACCATTTGTAGAAGAAAACACAGCAATGAGTTTGGCAAGTTTAGTACACCAAGGAAATACATGTTTCCATTTTTCACATATTTTAAATTTAGCAATGTGCAAATATGACATTGTGAAATTAGACTGCGACTGATAACACCCTGGATGTAACAGTACTTCACTTATAACACAGCAACACAGTCTACCACTATTCTCCTTTTGACAGGGAGGCTGTACTCTTCGCTCTAGTAGGAACATATTTACGATGTAATCTGGGAACATTTTAGCACATATAAAAGTACAATGACAAATAATAACTAGCAAGTCATTCAAATTGTGCAATTCTAAAAGTGTGACTTTTGCAGTAAAAGCAGAGAAGACATCTCCTAGTTTTTGTCAAGTGTATAAGAAGCCTGTGCTAATTCAAACATAAAAGAAGCGTACCTGATAGGTCTCCATGCTAAGATGAGCAGCCACTCTCCTGATATTCACTGAAGTCTTGAATACATCTGCAACCAGCCCCTCTATCAGTTCATATAGGCTATCTCCTGCATCTTTCTCCATTGAGGGACAGAAAGTCATCTTTGAGCCATTGAGGATTAGCTTCGCCTCAAACAGTGGAGTCTGGTTCAGGCCTGCCTCCATGTTTTCCACGAGGAAATGAAGAGAGCGACTGATGTAGCTGAAGAGCCCTTCAACAACCATGTCATCCAAATATTCCAGGTAGCACTGCCACTCTTCTGAATCCGGATCAGCATGGAAAAGAACCATGTTCTCCTGAGTAGAAGTAGAGTATTAGAATAATATTTAGCTTCTGCTTGTAATAATTTCTATTTCACGTGATTTTTGAAGCTCTGCTTGGGGGGATTTATCTATTCCACAACAACTGGAGTAATTTTATTTTATTGGCTTCTTAAGTGCTTAAATATGTTAATACTATTTATATCAAGAAAAATACTTCCAGAATGTCAGAGTAAAAAGATGATTGTGATTATAATTAAAAGTTTTTAAGCTAAGAGCATTAGCAGCTCCATGTTGCATAAAAAATAATGTTAAACAATACAGGACATACACCAAAGAACTTAGATTTGAATCTATGGTATCATATGCAAGTCATCTTCATAATGAAACTAATGTGATGTTTAATTAAGCTGCACATAAACTCAAGGTTTAAATAAAATGAACAAAAAGTAACTAAACAAGGTTTTAAACTGTCAGTGAACAGAACCAATAATGTGCTTTAATCTAATCAAGGTGAATGCTGTTTTTAACCATACCAACAGAAACATACATGTTTCAGTGCTTACTTAGCTATTCACAGAAAATCTATAATGGCTCAGTTACTCTTCACAGATCCAGCCACACACACCTGCACCAGCCCATGTATATAGTCTCCATCATTCTTCATGGAGCTGTACTTCTTCCTGAAAGAGTCTCCTTTCTCGTCCAGTTGTATGAGTGAACCTTTTTTGTTGTCCTTTCTGCAAAACATGGCCTGTTTGCTCCATCTCTTCATCACACACTGAATGGCATCACAGTTTTCCCTCACTCTATTAACTCGACAGACAAGGTCTTGTACAAGGTGTTTGGTGTTGTTGATGAAGCTCCAGCAGTCCTCGTCCTGCCACGTCAAGCTGGTCTCTGCTCTCGACAGCTGCAGGTCTACTGACTCCAGCTCAGCTCTGATGAGAGGGAGTTCCACCTCTAACACTGTCTGCTTAAGCTCGTTGTACCACTGTACTAACAGCTGCAAACCGTTCACATACTGAAAAATACAAATGTGAGCAAATGATGCATTTAGGGCCAATAAAAAATAAAAAATAAAACAAAACTGCTGTTTAACTTTGATGGGTGACCTTGTGTGGCCCAGTTCTAAAATGATTTTTCAAACCTTTGTGAACATTTCACGCTTCTCAAAAAGAGCCAGTGCATCTGGAGGTATGGTGATCTCACTCACAGTCTGAAAATACTTCACATCCTTTAAGGCCTCAGTCAGCTGAGAAGTAAAAGAAATTACTGATTAATTTAATTGAATTAATTTAAATGTAATACTATAATTACTGTAGCATTTTTATGTATATATGCCTTTTCTCCTCCTTAATGAATGGACTGATCTGAAGAAAACCTTGCACGAACATCATCACACATGCAGCTTAAGGGTCATCAAAATTGACATTCACAACAAAATTTTGTTTGACCACTAAATACATAAAGTATTATTTAAAATGCACCCCAGGCCTGGCAGAAACTGCCAGTAATGCAGGTAATCACTAGTAATAGCTTGTAATAATAATAAAAATTCGGATTCATTTATTTTACACACAAAAGTCAAAGGCATCAGTAAGTGGCATTTTAGCTGAAAACATCCAGAAATAAGGTACTGCAGAGGGGCAGCAGCACTAAAAGCCTTGTCAGTTCAGTTCAAATCAATTTTATTTACACAGCGCCAAATAGCAACAAGACTCGTCTCAAGAAGTTGTATATTGTAAGGTTGACCCAACAATAATACAACAGAGAGAAACCCAACAGTCATATGACCCCCTATGAGCAAGTGCTCTGGCGACAGTGATTCCACAGAAGAGATGCCTGAAAATTGAAGGCTCTCCCTCCCATTTTACTTTTAAATACATGTAAGCCTACAGAACTCCATAATTAACCTTAGTGAAGAGGGCACTCCATTTACATGGACAAACTGGAGTGTATTAGATAGATATGATTCTGATTAACTAACACAGCTGGGTCAAGAGATGGCTTTTTAAGTAACGGTTGAACTACTGCCAGCTTGAAGGCCTGTGGTACATAGCCAATTATTATAGATAGGTTGATCATATTTAAGATTGAAGCATAACATCATGGTAAGAATTCTTTGAGCAGTCTTGTAGGAATGAGGTCTAAAAGACACGTTGATGGTTTGGAGGAAGTAATTACTGAAGTTAACTCAGAAAGATCAATTGGAGTAAAAGATACTAAATAAATGTAGATAATGTTACATCTGTGAGATGATTTTGAGTAAGGTTTAAATTTTTATTTGTGAACAAATTCAAGGAATCATTACTAGTTAATGTTAACAGAGCTCTGACTTTTTGTCAGCCAGACTACAGTGCTGAGGAGAAATATAGGGTTATTCTTTATTTTCTTCAATCAATGATGAATATTAAGATGTTCCAGCTCTACAGAGGGCTTTTTTTTTTTTTACAAAGCAGCAAACAACTTTTAGGCTAAATGATGATCTTCTAAATTTGTGATACACCATTTCCTCTCCAGCTTACAAGGTGCATTAATGCATTTGAGAATTATATTCCTTTTTCACAGGAGCTACAGCATACAGAGCCACACATATTGAAGAAATAAAATTATTAACAAGACCTCTGTCGGAGTGACATTCAGGAGTAAAAGTCAGTGAATTATATAATTAAACCTATTTACAGCACTTTCAGAAAGATATCTGTGTTGAAATCTATTCCTCACTGCTGTGTAATCAATTATTGTAAATGTACGTTATTAGAAAATGATCAGACAAGAGAGGGCTTTCAGAAAACACTTGTGCTTACTTAAATGTTCAGTTTCTATGCCACATGTTAGAACAAAATCTAGAGTGTGATTAAAGTGGTGGGTGGGTTGTCTAATAGCACACCCACCTCCACGTCCAGAAGAGTGAGGCTTCTATATCTACAAAAGCCTGGTCATGTCTAACTTGAACAAAAAAAAAAAAATCTATATTCCTGTCCTTGATTATGTATAAGTAATACTCTGCTACTGATAAAGCAGGTATGCGAAAGCATAAACATTGATATGCTGTGAGTAGGTAATGGGTAAATGGTAAATGGCCTGTATTTGTATAGCGCTTTTACTAGTCCCCCCTAGGGACCCCAAAGCGCTTTACACAGCTTTGAGCCACGATCGCCCGATCTGATCACGATCTGAAATTGACATGAAGAGGATCAAGGAAGACTACAAGAAGAATTATGGCAAAACACTCTACCAGGACATTCTGGATGACACCGCAGATGATTACGAGAAGAAGTACTATTAATTCTGGTGCAGAATTATTGGTACTATCAACACCAGGTTGCCAGGGCAACAATGTTTGTTGTGATGGTGTTGGCACCTATCAGGGAAAACTTTGTATCAATTTACAGAAAAAAAATTAAGGAATAAAATAACTAAATATGGAAATGTGCTCCTTCCACTGCAACACTGCTACTATTTTTGTACTTTGCAAACTGTGTCAGCAGTATGATTAAAAGTTTGAGGTAAGAAATAATGATTCTTGGATCATTTGAATTGTATTCTTTGAGAAGTTTTTAGGGATCTTGAGGGTGCCTTAGCAGTGGGCCACTGCATGCTCTCAGTCAAAGAGTAAGTTGAGCATTGAAAGGTGTACACTTTCATATTTCCATGAAATTGGTTACCTTTGGATTAAAGTTGACCGAAATCAGGCCAGAAGAGGTATTTCTGGAGATAAGTGGCTGGTTCAGGTTAATCAGGCACGTCTGTTCTAAGCCACAGCACCAGTCAGAGTAAATGTCCTTCTCAAACTGGTCTAGTAGATTCAAGATCTCTGTGTACATGCTGTACTCGGTAACCATGTCTACTCCTTCTGCAGGCCTGGAAATATGAAAAATAAATCTCTTTCTGTTCAATAATATAATCAATAAAGACAAGAAGTGTAACTTATGCTTAGAACATATTCTAATTTTTGTTTTTACTGACTTGCCAAAAAGCAATCTGAATTTTTCCCACGGTCTTTGAATGCGTTCTCTGAGCATTTTTGCCCACTTGAAAGCTCCAGATGTGTGTGCCATGTTCTTCACCAGACTAGTTTCCATCTGTAAACACAGTGAGATTATAGAAAAAAAATCTAATTAACAATATCTATTGTGCAGTGAATGCATACTGCTAGTATCCAGTTTTAGCTTGGAGTACCTGATTAAGCTGTAATTTCAATAGATGTTTACACGTCTCCAGCTCTTCTCTGAAATGTTGCTGTAGCAGAAGGAAGTTGGGACCAAATATCTGTCTAATCTGTCTTTTCTCCAGGAAGGGTCCAGCAATAGTTAGCATCTACGGGCCGAAACACTCTGAGTCTTTGTTGTTCACCATTCACTTGGTAAATAATGCATTGCCACACTAGCATGCAGTCTTACTTACTTTCATTGCTGACTCGAGGCCTGAACAATCCTTGAAAGCCAAACACAGAAAGCGAGCAAGGCGGCATTCAATGTCCGCAATCTTAATCTTGAAATTCTTATACTCACTTTCAAAACCCTAATGAGAGAAACAACAGTTCAACAGTATTTAATGATGAACACTAGTGCATCCATGTGTATTATAATAATATTAAATAATCCTTATGATTATTATTATAAATCCCAAAAAATCTTTATTAATAGTATCACCTGAGAGTTCAAGTCAAGCAGGCAGTTTTTACTGTGGATCAGTGCTTGGCAGAGGTCACTGAAATCTTTGTGCATCTTAGCAGCATGCTCACTGTAGAGTTTCCCTTTAGTTCCACCAAATTGCAACTTTTCCATTCTCTTATAGTGTAGCATGATTTCAAAGAATTCCTATCAGGAAAAAAATGATCAGGAAACAAAATCACGCACAACATTACTATGACAACCAATAAAGCAAAAATATTATCTCACCTCAAGCTGTTTCATACGATTAAAGAACTGGTTGAAACGTGAGAAAATCAAAGCAGCTGGAAAATCCCAGGGTGCATGTTTCACTTGGCTGGCAAGTCTTTCCCTCTGGGTCTGGTAACTGTCTTTGAAACACCTACAAACCTTTATGACTCTCGTTACCATTTGTAGACTTTCCTCTGGATCCTCTCTGAGAAGCAGATCTGCAGAGAGGTATGTAGAAGCCTACAGGGAATAAGTTTTTGTATCTGTGAATTTGTTCATGCTAGCAGCTAACAGTCAGAGTAACGTCAGCTGTCGGTAGTAGCTAGCTCTTTCTCTGGACCCCCCTATGTACATCTATAAATACAGGTGTTTCAAATGAGAACTTATACCTGTTCAATGAGCAGATTACAGAGTTCCTGCAGTAATACCACGATGCGTGCTGGTCTTTGGTAAGACTGGCAGTTGGTCCAAATGAGGTAAAGCGTGTGAAAAAGTGCCGGCATGTATGTTTGCATGAGTTGAAGCTCTCCGTTTTCCAAATGAGACAGCTGTGCATGTAGTGGCTGTAGATGGAGGTCAATGTCCTCGGCTTCTCGCAGAGCTTTATTTTTTGAGGACAAAAAATATATATCATAATCATATGTTAACCTCTAACTGTATAACAGAGATGGAGGTGATATTATGCTGTTCAAGGCAGACACTACCCATTGTCTTTAAAAAAGTGACACGGTAATCTTACCATCACACACTTTTCCAATTAGCATCTTGATTGCTGGATGATAGCTGCTATCCATCGTCTCTAACATCTTCACCATCATTTGAATAACTGGACTCTGAAGCTACAGCAAGATACAACTTTAGCAAATAGTGACGTAGAAGGAGATGAAAAAATATTAAAACGTGTTTTGGTGAATACCAATGTGGTTAGGAAGTATACCTGATGATAAATGCTCTCTATGTTGTTCTTCCTGGATGCCCAAAACTTCAGTTCTGCACTGGGCCCTGGATTACAGCCTGTTATTAGTTTGTCTGATGAATCCTCCTTTAAAATTTTCTGGATCAGATTTGTCCAGTTGATGACCTGGGTCTCTATGGTATGGGCTACTGCCCTGTCATAGTTTTCATGCCTGAAGGAGGAAAATAGAAGGTGAGTGCTTTACTTAAAATATATAGTGTCAAAGATTACACTGTATGCTTGGTTGTTTTCTTACTTTTCAAAGATGCCGTGTGGCTTTTCCATCCAGTCAGCTGCTATTGGAATAGGGAGGACAGTTTTCCCCATAACCCGTCCCTGCACAACTGAGGTCTGACTGCACATGATTTCCACATGTCGAAGGATGTCTTCAGATATCAGAAGTGGCCAAGTCTGATGGTTTTTGTTGTCGGACAGCAGTGGAACACATATCTTGCGAAGACAAAAACATAACCAATTCACCCAGAACCCACACAGGCAGGTTAGAAATGGAAAGAAAAGCTTCTTTATGGCTTATGTGTATGAAAATGGGTGGCACAGTCACCTGCTTAACTGCACATGACAGCTGCAGGAGAACTGGTGGAGTCAAAAGGCCAAAGAGCAGCAGTTCCCTGCAGTTTTCAGAGGTGACTGGAACAACTCTCTTCTTGAGAATATAGATTTGTTCATTTTTCGCATCTGGTGGAACCTGCGTTTGAAATAATGTGAGATTTTGCAAGACTTTTAAATATGTCATGATGAAACGATTTATTTGTTTCATTTTAAAAGATCTTTGCTAGTTGATGAGTCCATAATAAATACTCTAAGACAGTATTATACAGAATGCGCTTTGGCACTGCATTTTCAAAGCAGACATTTTACCTGTGTAGTAGGAAAATTGCAGGTGAAATCAATCATTTTAATGATGAAGTGCCCCAGTAACAGCAAACCAACATACATAAAAAGAAGAATCTTCCCTAAGTGAAAATTGCCATGATTATATCTGCGAGTTTCCTGCTATGACATGTCAAAATGTCTGCTGTAAGAACACACGCAGCAGACTCTGCAACATCTGTAACAGACATACCTCATTAGAAGCAACCAGACAGCCCTTTTTAGAGGAAGAGAAAAATATAAGCGACTGCTTTTCAAAGAAGTTCTTCAGAGGTCCTTGAAACTCTTCGCTGACAGCATTTCTTTGCCATGTCTGGCTGTGCACCCGCAGTAGCCCGCAAACTTTTTCCTCGACAAACTTAACTCTGTGGTCCTCAAGAAAAGACGGACTATTTTTTTCCTCGTCCATGACTACTCTGCCAAGATGGCATGCTTTAGCGCCGCACTACGTTCGAAAAAATCAACTTACTTGCAGCAGTTATACATTATCCATTAGATTCGCTCATGGATAGTGTTAACTTCGCTTTATGTGCTTTTCTAAGAGCGCTGCATAGTAGGGCGGTTCAGCGTTCCGTTGCTTAGCAACGACCTTCAATCACTGCCGGATACGTAAGTGTCAGCCGGCTAGCTTCAGTAAAGACAGGACCCTATTTTAGCTTGTTTAAAATGACTGGAAGTGTAATGATTACTGAAAAGGCCCTATAATGTCGATATAATTCCAGACTATCTGTGATTTGTATTCCACACCAATGCATGGTGGCTTGAACAGTTTGTACCCTGTTTTGGTGTTTTTATTGTTTTTATACTGTGAACCTGATATCCAGGAGTGAATGCTAATTACCTGGTTTTCCCCTTTATCAATGATACCTTTCATGTTAAAATGTGATCTAAACCACTTTCAGCTGTCTCGTTTGCTCTTCTATCACCATTTGTAGTCAGCAAAGAGTCAGAGCCATTTTGCTATAACTACTGGACTATTATTGCAACCATTTGTCCAGTAAACATACTCCAGGCAATTCTGTATTTAAGCTCTAATTTTTGAATTTTGTTCCAATTAGTTGAGCTCAACACACTTCCTACCCTCCGGGTTTAGCCTTAAATGAGAAGTTTGCCTAAATATTATTGCATTTATGTCTGGCATGGTCTGTTACTCACTTTACTCATCATTACTCTATACAATTTGCAGCATTCCAAAGATTCTTGGCTTAAATAAACATTCAAATCTGATGGGCCCGGAAAGATAATGTGCACTCATTACTTTACAGAGTAGGCTCACACAGGCCACTTTTTTAGGTACACCAGTTCAGCCAATCACCAACTCAACCAAATATCTAATCAGTCTATGGCAGCAGGTCAGTGCATGCATGTTGACATTATCAAGATGACCTGCTGAAGTTCAAGCATCAGACTGGGGAAGAAAGATGATCTAATCGTTCATTAACCTGGTCTGAGTATTTCAGAAACTGTGATTCTACTGGGATTTTCCCTTGCAACCATCTCTGGGGTATACAGAGAACAGTCCAAAAAAGAGAAATATCCAGTGAGTCACAGTTCTCTGCCTTGTTGGTGTCAGAGTTGAGAGGAGAGTTGCCAGAAAGCTTTGGGCTGCTAGGAGCAGTAAATCAAATTACCAAGGTATGCAGAAGAGCATCTCAGAACATACAGCATGTTAAAACTTGAAGCAGCTGAGCTATGGCAGCAGAAGACCAGACCAGTTCTCTTGCACTTTCACCACTTCTGCCAGCTAAGAACAGGAAACTGGGGCTTCAATTTGCATGGACTCACCAAAATTCCACAATAGAAGATTGAAAAAGAATGTTGCCTGCTCTGGTAAATCTTTTCTAATAACTGCAGCAACATTTGGATGATACAATCAAAAAATAAACATAAACAACATGGAAGCATGGATCCATCCTGCCTATTATCAACCATTCAGACTGTTGCAGTACATTTTCTTGGCTCACTTTGGGCCTGTTAGTACCAACTAAGCATTGTTTAATACACATCTGACTGGGGTATTGTTGCTTCCAGAAGGATAACACACCATGTTGCAAAGCTTAAATCATCTCAGATCTTTTTCACAACCAGATCTCAGTCCAACAGAGCAGCTTTGGGATGTAGAAGATTCACATCATGGAGGTGCAGGCGACCAATCTGCAGCAACTATCATGTGTGAGGATGTATTACATCAATATGGACCAAAATCTATGAAAATGTTTCCAGCACCTTGTTGAACCTATGCCATGAAGAGAAGCAGTTCTGAAGACAAAAAAGGGATTCAACACACTCGCACTAGCAAGGTGTGCTTAAAAAGCAACCAGTGAATACATGTGTTTCACCCACAGACTGATACGGACACTCACAAGTGACTTTACAACACCTTATTTCAGGGCAGCCTAGGGGTCTGACTGCTTTGATATAACTAAATAAATAACATGCATATTGTAATGTCTGGGGTGCCTGGGAAATTAAATTAACTGAGTGGTATATATTTGCATGTGTGTGTGTGTGTGTGTGTATTCCTTCTTTCTGTGAGTGACATTGTTTTCTTATTTTTCTCACTATAAGAGAAGGTTCCTTGGGAAAAGGAAGAGGAGAGTGAGACAAACTCCTCAGATATGCAGGTGGCACTACCATTTTGGACCTCATCACTAACAATGACAAGACCACCTACGGGAAGGGGATTGCCTGTTGCTATGGTGATAATAACAAGTTTGAAAGCAATGCATTCAAGCAGTTAAGATGGAGATGGCTTCTGATGTAATCCACACACTCATTTTACTCTGAAATCCAGCACAGATGTTAACGTGGTTGACAACATGAGTCATTCACTTTGCCGAGGAATCAGAAACCCTATTAGCCTAAAGTGGACCAGGACTATAAAACCTTCATCACAGTCATCACAGCTAGAGGGAGAGAAAGGCAAACATCTTGGAACCCTTTCCAAGTACAATTACAGCACTGTATAAATGATTGCTTCAACTCCAACAACATAGCTTTGTTGTCAATGTAAAGATAAGAATTTTTTAATTTTACATTCTGTTAACGGTTTCTGATCCAGGAGGTGCTCAGGACAGACTGTGTCACTTTTACCCTCTAAAAAACCAAAAATGATTTCTTATTAAAAAAAACAGTGATGTTCAAACCTGGCACCGTACCTGCCACCTCAATAATTTTCTTGTCAAGGCTTGTTACACTGCTGGGCTAGCCTTCCAAAAATTTCTATGGAGTTGTTGAGTCTGCCACCACAAAGGTGCAAACTGACTGTTTATGCAACTATTCATCAACCTTATTATGGTTAACTAAGCTAATAAAGAATGTGACGAAACCTTTTAGTTAAAATGTTAAATAAAAACTTGACTTAAAAAAAAAAACCAAACAAACAAAACTAAAACAATTTTGTGAACATGAAAAGCTAAAACAAAATAAAAAATAGAGACTAAAAACTTTTAGCTTTAGTATTTGTAAGTTTGGTTAAAAAAAACTATTTATGAACGTGAAAAAACGTGTTTATGGAGACGTTGGATGTCTGCAACAGTGGGAGTCAACTGCTTTCAAGAAGTTCTGTGTTTTTATTGTAATACTAGACTGATTTTATACTGACAAATGCTCTCCATGCAAAAATAAAATATAACATTAAAATAATAATCAAAAAGACAAAAAAACTAACACTGAAACGAAATACTTTCATACAATAAAAACTAAAGTGAATTCAAAACAAAAAGTCAAAATGAATTAAAATGATAAAAAATTATTAGAAAACACAAAACTATAATAACTCTACTATTTTGAATTATTTAAATCGTGAATGTTAAAACTGTGTATTTGTAATTTTCTATACTCTATATGTGCATTTTCTCATCTGTACTCTAAAATAGGACAAGGACTATTTGTAGTGTGAAGCATCATATCAATGATTGACGGTGTCGAGAGTTTTGTTGACGACGCTGCATTGATTTCTAAGATAAATCACAAAATGGCCCTTCATCAAAACAGTCTGGTCAATCTGGGAAGCACTAGTGACAAAGCAAATGTCTGAGTCTAAAATCAGTTCTGATAGCTGTCTCTGTACTGAAACACAACTTCCATTATATACAACTTCTTTACATCCATACATTTTCTTCTGTTGAGTCATGGTCGCAGCAGAAGTAAAGCCTATCCCACCAACACATCATTCATCTCTATAAAAATGTTATCTTGTTGCTGTTTGTGTACATGTCATTGTCTCATTGCATAACCCTGCCTCTCCTTATCTGTGCTGGACTTGTGCCTTGACATTCCCCAGTAGGCAATTTTAATTAAGTTAGTTATTGCAGGGCATTCAGGTTTTCTACACCATATTATGTCTCCTTCACCGCCATGCTTCATAGCTGAGGTTGGGTTTAGGAGCTGCATCTTTTCTCCTCTAATTATAGCATTGTGTATTTTTGCCAGAAAGCTCAGTTTTTGTCTTGTTTGTCTACAGAACACTGAATTAGGCAAGCTTTCTTGTAATTTCATAAGTCAGGCTTGTCCAAAGTCTAGCCCGGGGGCTTTATACGGCCTCTCACTCCTACCTTAAAATGCATTACTACTTTTTTGGCCCCTGGTTGATTTTCCATCGACAAATATGGCACTCTTGTAAAAAAAAAAAAAAAAAACAGTCTGGACACCCCTGCTTTAAGTAGTCTTCAGGAATAGTTCTCCAGGCTTCTTGGAGGACATTCAAAGCTCTTATTTGGCTGTTGGCTGCCTTTTGTTCTGTTTTCTCTTAAGATGATCTCACACTCCTTTAATGTTAATGTCTGGGCTCTGGTCTGCTTTTACTGTGTATTGATAATGACTTGAATGATTTTCCACATCCATCTCTCAGGTCTTGTCCAGTCTTGGCTTTTTTCCTATTTTTTAAGGATATGACTTTCAGATACTGTCGCAGATAGCTTTTTAGGCCTATCATTTCTTCTTCTTCTTAAAGACACACAGTGCTGAGATATGCCAAGTTTTTTTTTACTAATGGAACTTGAGAATCACCTCTTTGGTCAAAAATACTATTTTACACCAGTCAAACTTTGTTATCTTTGGCATTTTGCCTAGATTTGTTTAAAGTAAGGGAAACAAATGATGTGTTTTTAGAACAGAGTGACATTAAAAATGCTCAAAGATACAATTTAAAATTGTTTTTTTCCCCCCTCCAAATTGTCTATGAATAGAAACAACAATGGTTCAGCCTTTGAGCTAGATTCCTTTTTCCCCTTGAATGGTTCATAGGTCAGATACAAGGACTGGGCTGAAAATGATTGAAAAAGCACCAAAGAGAAACTTTGAAAGACCTTGAGAAGGCCTGGAGAACTTTTCAATTAAGACTACTTGAAAAATTACAGTCTGGCTCCTTGGAAGCAAAATATTTTAAAATGAGTGGTGGCTCAAGACTCTTGCACAGGACTTTATTCATAAATTGATGGATGGTACAGCTACAGTTTTGTTTTCTCAGTTTGAATATTTAAATCCAAATGAACACTGGGAGTAAGAAAAATACATGTAGCAATGATTCACTTATTATTTCCAGTTTGAACTGTGAGTTATTTCTCAATATGTCTCATGAAGACACAAAAAATACAACTGTGTTTCACTAATTTAGTCAGACTGTGTTTGTTTCTTAGATGATGATAAAACCATGTTTTATAAGCAATGAAGTTGGCAATCCTGGTAATTCCAGGGTTCACAGTTTCTTCCAAGTGTAAATAACAGTGCATCAGGCTGAGTTATCCTTGCAAAGGTTCACTCAGCAACCACACATGTTGTTTCTTATTATGATAAAGAGAAGAGTATGTCTTTGTTAAGGAAATTACTATTTATGTCTTTTCTGGCAATCAATTAGGTTTCCATACCACTGCTATAACACTGAAAAATATCTCTAGAACTAGTAATGGCTATATTTTTGTAGGAATTTTATCAATGGATAAACTTCATTGTTTTTGTTAATCATACGTATTTTAATTTCATTCATCCTTACATTAGTTATTATATAAATTAATTTGCCAGTAAATCACAGAAAGGAAGAAAAGAATCAGGATGAAAAGTACATTTGTATGTGTCGCAAAAAATTTACACATTTCTTAATGCGTTCAAAGTGCAGTCAATTTAGTTTCCAAAAGTGCATTTTTCTTTTCAAAGGAGATGCAATTGGTAAAAAAAAAAACAAAAAAAAAAACAACAACAACCTTAGACTGCCATAAAAATATTCATGAAGTGTTTTAAAGATTCAAAGTACTGCTTTTCTTTCATGTAATTGTGGATGTTTATATGAGTTCACGGTTTTATTTAACACACTGATGTGCTTAAATTATGCTGTAAGATAAATTATGTTGTAAGAAACCGGAATTCTATATAATAATAGATTTTGATCGTCCACACAACAAGATCGCCCTCTACAGGGCTGGGTTAATCGTGAGCTATGCCACCACAGTGTATGACTACTTACAGCAGTACTACAGCTGGAGTCCTCTTTAAAAAAATAAAGTATTATATCATAGATTTAAAAGGGAATTATAATATGAACATCACACGGACGGTCTGACCTTTTCATGAGCTGACACACAAAGCACGAAATATTTTCTCCTCTCATATTTTACTCCTGCTTCTGAAATATGAAATGAATTGCACTGATTGTGCGAGATAAGTCAGAAATTACGCAGTTGTTAACATAGGTGTGAGAAAGATGTTTGTAAAACAGTAGTTTTACAAAGTGAGAGATGTGTTTGTAAGTGTGCGCTCTGGCACCGTCAGCGGCGTCCTGTAGAGGGCACTGGCTTTTCTCTTTTGACGAATCGTCGTACAGATCCAAGAGACCCATGCACACAGTGCAGCAAAAAACAGTTTCAGGCAGTTTGTCAGCTTAAACGTTTTTTTGAGATAGATAGATAGATAGATAGATAGATAGATAGATAGATAGATAGATAGATAGATAGATAGATAGATAGATAGATAGATAGATAGATAGATAGATTGATTGATTGATTGATTGATTGATTTTCTTTTTTCCTTTTTTTCTCCCATTTTCTTATTTTTGACCTAAAGGACAAAAGAGTAGCAAGTGGAACAGCTGGTTGGCAAAAATCCGTTTTGCAACCCATATTTAAAAACACAGACACGTGGTGACCTCCCGTCCACATAGTAATTGATCGCATTGACTAAATAATAATATCTCGTCAGTCACCCCGTCATAAGTTATTGCTCCACCTGTCTACCTACAGACATGACAAACCAGTTTCGATGTGTTGGTGGCAAATAATAGCCTACATGTGGGGGATTTTGCCCTTTAGTGAATTAACGCCTAATGCATGTTAAAAACCGGGACTGCTGTGCGCGCAACCTGTAAGTGGGATCTCTGCTGGCAGTTCACGCTAAATCCTGCAAAATAAACTCTTCGTGTGTTATGTAAGCCCCCGGAATGAACAAATTTGTTAGCCCACACCCGAGGGCATCTGGTGATGGATACGTTGTCCCGGGGGGAGGGGGGGGGGGACTGGGGAAGCCGGTGGCCTACAACAGCCGTTTATCTTGAAAGGCTCGTTTTAAGTGTCCCTCAGCTGGAAAACAAAAGCTTTAAGGGCAGCCATTACCTTACAATAGTTGTAGAATCACCATTGTTCAGTTAGGTTCACACACATACCTATTAGAGCATATGCTTAGGCTTGGGTTTAAAACCAAGTGGTTTAAGTAGCTTACATGGTTGAAATAAACTAAAAATCCAAAGTTGATAAAACCAAACTAAGACCCCAGGTTTATTTGATCTAGCTGGTCCAGCTGTTTAATAAATTGGTTTAGCAATGAATGTCACTTTTTGATGTTTGTATGCCTATGCTTGTGTCAGTTGTATGTGGTATGGGGTGGAGCTGGGTGTAAGCAGTTAGGTAGGACTCCCCCAGCATGGTCAGGCCACTTGTGTCTGAGGGGCTGGCTTATCCCACTTAATCAGCATCCTGAGAGACTGGCACTGCCCCCATAGCCATAATGCATGGGGTCACTTTGGGCTTCTCAAAATGAAGTGAAGCCCCACCAGACAATGCTGCTGTCAATCAGCCTTAACCTGAGCTGGGCCCTTTATTCCTCATATAGTGTACTTGTGTAATCATTCACTCCATAAATGCAAATTAATCTCATCAATGTTTTGACTAACAGAGGGCAAGGATACATGAAGAGCATTTTTGCATATCAAATGCTTGCATTTCTCACAGTACAGTTTCCTTTTCCTCAGGACTGCATAATGGGCTATAAAGAAGGGCAAATCATGGATGTCCTCGGTGTAGTTTTAATCATGCATACACCTGTTGCAGTGAGAATGTAGCATTTGACAGCAAAACATCCGCATTTTATTTTGCATATATTTAGTAAAATGGCCAATTCAGGATGTCACTGTATGAAGAAAGCTCATTTTACTGTGGTAATCTCAGCCACATGCTGTGGAAAATATATTTATCGAAAAAACTAACAAGATAATGAAGACACAGGAGAACGCTTCCTGCAATTTGCAGTAGCTCTTCCGCTTCGTTTAGACCATAATTTGTACTTGCTTGGATGGCACATACAGTCAGTGGTTTGGGGTTTGTAGCAGTAATATCCCAGGGGCTTCTGTCAGTCCGGCACCATTATAAATGACAGAGCTGAATGAGCCTCCTTGGCTGTTTCTCAACACCCTGGCTTCCTTGGAGCCTTGTGCAGCATTTGCAGAGCGTGTGCCCTTTTGATTTCCTAATCCCAGCACGAGCTGTGGAATGCTGGCTCTCTATGAGATATTCCACTCACAAGCTGTGATTTATGTTCTTGTGGTGCAAGGCTCAATGGTGAGGGGCTCACAGGTGTTGTGGAGCCTCAGTAAAAACTTTTAATATGCACACCTCGTGGTCTCTGGCTGGGCCCGGCACAAGGATTACTGCCATTCAGTGGGGGGATGGGTCAATAAATGTTTAAAATTCATCCAAGACCTTACAGTCTGATGGCCGCTTCAGACACACGACCATGTACGCACAAGATCATTATCAGAACACAGTGCCTAGTTTATTTCAGTATGGTCAGTCTGACTAAAAGACAAGTTAAATATATCAAATATGATCATATATAACAAATTAGGGACAAATAGCACATTTTTAGAATACTTATATCTTCTTCCTCTTCTTTTGGTAGGTCCTTTTAGGAGTCCCCACAGTGGATCACCTGCTTCCATCTTGCCCTATCCTTTACATCCTCATTTGTCCCACCAACCCACATACAGAACACAAAAAGCATTGGGCATGAACAATATTGGTTCTTAATTACTGCACTGTTGATGATGCAGTTACTGCCCACTTTAAAATGAAGAGGCTGATCTCTGCACATGCCACAGTAAACTTGTCGGCATAAAATCAAGAGCGCAAACTGAATGGCAACCACCGAAGATTTCAGTGTTTGTCCTCTCTGCAGGTATCATACTATTATACTTAGTTTAACAAACATCATAATTCAGAGGGAAATCATGACTTTATTTTAAGTTAGAATTCTCTGCTGGGGAAATAAAGAGTTAAAAAAAAAGTGGTTTACTCCCTACTGGTGTTGCTGTCAGATTAATGAATGAATGTGTGACAATTTGCACTGCAGTGGTCCAGTTATGCTACATTTCATTCAAATTTGTCTTTGAGAGTTTTGGCGTGTTATGAAAATAAACTTAGAATCAATGCCAATCTCCATAAGCTCAGGGAGCTACTATTTGCAGTGTTGTAACCATTTTTTCATTACTTTTTTTAAAGAACAGATTACTGACATTAACCCTATAAAAAAGTTAACTGCTTTACTATTTCTTGCATAGCTTTTATGATATTCTGCAACATTACCTGAGAAACACAGCAAGTCACTTAATTTCTAGTAAAAAATTCAACATTCATCAATTTACATGAACACATGCAATTTCCATAGTTTCATAAAGATGACTTTTTTTTCCTTAGAAAAGCCCAAAAATCACTTTAGAGAAACAAGTAAAGTAGCTTTACCTGATAGGAACAGTTGTAGCTTAAATTACAATCTTACAAAATAATTTAAATTGCTTATTTTAATGTTACCGCCAGCACTCTTTTTTTTACTATTGCATTTTTGTTACATATTTGCATTTTTCTGAATAAGGTTATAATGCTGACAAAAGAAACAGATGCAGTTCATCATTAAAAGTGAAGATACTAATTATGGCGTATCTTCCCATCAAAAATTCCATTCAGAGATTTATTTGGGTACTTCCTGCCAGTGATCCAGAGTTTGTCATGACATGTTACAGACAACTTCATGTGCACTAACAACCTTCCTGCATGATTTAATAATAGTGATCTGTGTTAATCACCCACCTCCCTTTTTCCGCTTTTCATACTTTGCCGCGGGGAAAATAAACTGCACCAACTTACCTGAAGTGCCTTATCTGCTAATGGCTGCCTCAGACCCCCAGCCCCCAGCTTTCTTTGGCTCGTTTTCAATGCGCAGAGGTCAGGAGAGCCTTTCAGTCATGTACCGGAGTGTGTCGTAGAAGTACAGTGACCTTTTCAACTCTCCTGTGAATCCCTGAAGCTGTTTTGGTTGGGACTGTTTTTCACTGTCACTAGTTTTCATACATTTTTATGTTCTTTAAGTCACAGATGATGATATCTAACACTGTAATATAACACAACGGTCATAGTTTTTATATACCTTCTATCCCTGATATTAATTGTATTCTACTGAGTTTTATTTATCTTCACAACTGATTTTTTATTGTTGCTTTTTATGTGCTGTGAGAGTCCTGGTATTTACTGTATCAAATACTTTTACTATTTCATTTTATTGACTAATTTATCCAATTTCAAAAATTATTGTTTCTTTTTAAGCCAGCTCAAGCATTTGAAGTGCATGTTTTTCATGAAAGGTGTTATGTATAAATAAAGTTGAATTAAGTACCTCTCACAAACTTAAATGTATGCAAACAATGTTTATTTTTAACAGTTTTATCCTCCTTAATGGTACAATTAGCCAGATTGTTAGTTTACTAACAAAACAAACCAACAAATAGAGAAACATTACCAACATTAATACATTACTGAATGGTCTTGTATACTGCTTTTGTATTGTTTTTCTTTTATGATTGGACTGTGTGTACAATTTATTGTTTTTTGTTTGTTTGTTTGTTTTCTTTTTGATGGTGTTTATTATTGTTGTTTTATGGATTTTATGGCATGCTTCGCTGCAACGACGGCTTAGTAAATGTCATTGTATGTGTTTTTCTTGGATGCAATGACAATAAAGTATTTATCAGTTTATCAATTACCAAGAGCATGTAAAGCATTAACATCTACGACCTTAGGTCAAAGACGTCCATGTACTGGCATACTAACCAGCTAACCCCGGCCAATACACTTGGTGTAAAGATAGGAAAGCAGTTTAACATGAGGACGAGAAACTAGCTCTTTCTTTCTTTCTTTCTTTCTTTCTTTCTTTCTTTCTTTCTTTCTTTCTTTCTTTCTTTCTTTCTTTCTTTCTTTCTTTCTTTTAATACATTCTATAAATCTGACTTGGCATAATGTTGAATAATAAGCAGTGGAAAATGAAACAAGGAACACAATGATGGCTAACATTGGGAAGCTGGATTAGGAAGCTTAGCTAGCACTGCAGTATTTGGACTATCTAATAATATCAAGCTAAAAAACGGTGCCCGCCACTGCCTGAAGGGTATGATGTACAACAAATGTATACAGCTGAGAGTCTTTTATTGTTACAGTGACATGGTGAAGCATTAACCAATCACTTGCTTTCACATTCACACACAGGCACGAGCCTCGTGACGTTATCACAGTATGCTGCAGTATCAGTGGCTCAACAGTAACTTTGCTACTTGTTACCTTAACACCGCATTTGGTTTTCAAGCTCTGCAGAACCTTTTAAGAAACCCTAAAAATATTTTTAATTGCATTTTGTAATTTTTTACATAAAAGGGTTTAAAAGAAGTAATAGTATAAAAAGGGATTCAGCTTAAACTGAAATACTGAATTAGACCTTTTGATTGTTTTTAGTTTTCAAAAATCATTTGATATTCCTCTGTTAGTTACACAACCCCTTTTAAGCAAATAAACTCATTTTGAAACAATTATTTAAACGAAGCGATACACTTTTCTCAGAAAGTTGCAAACATGGTTGTTTTTCATGAAAAACCACTGGTTTTGGTGATCCCTCACATGGTTTTTTCACAAGACGCTGATGCTTTGAAATTGCTTGTAAATTGATTTATTAATTCAACTGGAATAAGTGTTTCTCTAAATATCACACAATTTAAAATGTTAATGAAAATTGTGGTAATGACTGCCCATGTTTTAGAGGCTGGATATATCAGTTATCCTCAATTTTAGGTCGCCTCATTTAACATATAAATCACCTCATAGGTTCAAGAATATTTTCTTGTTTATCCCAAATTACTCTAAGAAAAAAAGATCCCCCATAATCGGCATGTGGCAAAGTCTTTAGTAAGCCTTTATATGATAAAACATTTTAAAGAAATGCCTAATGGCTTGTTTAACTGCTGCAGCTCCTCACACTGTTACACACTCTGAATTTCTGTAAAACTGAGAGAAATTCACCTCTGAATTTACCTATGCCTAAAAATGTACCTCCCCAAGGTTGCATAGCAGATTCATTTAATCCTTACTGTGGCACCCCCCATTTCTCCCTCACCCTCCTTCCCTTCCTCATCCTCTTTCTTTCCCATGTCCATTAGACCTTGCAGACTAATCGAGCAGCACCAATTGCTCCCGTGGTGAGATCATTAAGTAAATTATTTTAAGATCAAACGGTCAGCAGCCACAATGAAGTCCTGTGTAATGGTAAAAGCCTCAGAAACTGCCACCCACTCCTCTCTCAAATTAAAGCCCAGTGGGGAGAGCTCTGCACCTCTCAGGTGGATGCCCCCATTAGGCCTTTTAGCTGCAGGCTAAGGTAGGACCCACTAATTGGTCCTTTGAACAAAACTAACCCACTGACAGGATCTGACTTGTATGAAGCTTAAGAGTGCAAAATTGTTCCTGGCCGACGACAGCAGCAGCTCTGAACTACTGTAATAGTCTGCCTATAGAGAGAGCATTAACATGGACTTGTTCTGCTTTGGTGGCAACATGTTATAATGTTTAGTAGGATTTACTATATAAAAGGAGGGGAGACTTTTTTTTTCCTAGTTTGAAGGTGATGTTAAAATTGCACACACTGACTCACAGTGATTTTAAATTTCAGGTACACTAGAAAGTTCTATTGTCATTGGGTTTTACTTTCATATACATCCATTTCTCCATCCATCCATTCTCTTCTGCTCATCTGCTTTCAGGTTTACTTTTCTTTTCTACATTTAAAATGACCCTTTAACTCAAGTCAAACTTAAAAGTCACTCCCTAGGAAAGCATGTCAGAGCAAAAACCTTTAAAATAACAAAGAACACAAACAAAATACTACACTATATATTGACTGAGTGCACTGTGTGCGGTGCCAATAGCCAAAGTGCCTGCTACAATCAGCAGGTTTCTGTGTTTCATGAATAAATACATTCCTCTTAATCCTTAGTTACATTATTGCTTTGGTTTTATCTTCTACTTTAAAAATCCAACATCAATACATTCGAATCCTCACTTCACCTTCCTGTTTATGTTTTTTCTGTTTATCTGTGTTGTCTTTAGGTGGTAATATGTATGTGTGGTCATGTATGGTGTGCCTACTCTCAGTTCTCCCAGCTGAACCCATGCTAAGCTTGCTTTCTATTTCCTAACAAGAAACCACACTCTTACCAGTAAATAAAGCAACAAGCTGGATTGTACCAGTCTTTATGTGTGTTTGTGTGTGAGTAGCTGCATATAGGGTTTGTGTATAATACAGTGAACAAGTATGAAACCCATTACACAGTGATTACTCACAAAGTGCTGTTCTTGGATGGATAGGTTGACAGCTTCCCTTTTAGCAGGTCAAAGTTTCACTCGGCTTAAGATAATTAGGAGCATGTACTGTATGCGCATACAAGGGTAAATGTATATACATTACACAGATTCATATGCTGATGCTGCCCTTAACAAGTGACTTTAATTCACTTAAATGATTTCACACATGTGGCAAACAAGCCACAGTCTTCAAATATTAAAAAAATGGTTCTTTCAGGTGTTTATTCCTCTCAGCAAAGGAAGTGTTGGACTTACAGTAGCTTATGGCGTGGAGACAGGAACCAATGCAGCAGAGTGACTGTGAGTGAATTATCCTCCCTTGACATGGAGCGTCAGTGTCATCAATCACATGGTTTTAATTAGCGATAGCTCCCCTTTGTGGCTGAGAAATGTGCATGTAATTCAATTTGGGACCCACTGCCGCCTCCAGAACCCCACACAGAGATTTTCTAAGCCACTTGGAGTTCACACGCGCAGGTGAAATGCTCGATGCGGACAAAACAAACAACACTGAAGGCCGTTATGGGTACATACACAAAATATGGTGCTGTGTCCTGATTTTCAAAAAAACATTTTCGTAATACCGGCTCGTGAAACAAATGAAACAAAACTGACACAAAACAATCCTGTTAGCATAAATAGCAAATGACTATTTTACTCACTACTGATAAAAGGTAAAGGCTTTACCTCTTGTAAATGATTTTCTTTCCTCTCAAAGTGTCTGAACCGCTCTATTTTTATTATTTTTTTAAAATCAAAATTCCAAAACAAAGATGGAGTGAAGTGGGACATGCTCACACAAGGTACAATTTTATTTTCAAAGGTCAAACAAAGGTGCATCGCAGTCAAAGTTTATTGTATTAAAATTCTCAAATGTTAAAAAAAATGGCAAATTTCATATTTTACTGTCAAACAACAAGAGACAGATAGCAGCTGTGCTGAAATGAAATGGCTCAATCCCGTTTTATGAAAATGCAATATTCATCAGCTACACAGTGTGAAGGCGATCACTGTTACTTTGTTTTCCCTTGAGGTAATACATTGAAATGGCCATACAATGATGAAAAACAAAAACACACAGAGGCCTTTTATCCGTCATTTGAATGTTGGTTTCTTGTGATTTCCTCCTCAATGGGAAACTTAACTGATACCAACAGCAAAGGCCTGAGCCTTAAATAAAAACAAAGACAGCCTTGAGAGTTAAGGTTGCCATTGAAATGCTAAAATATCAGTGGCAGTAATTTAGTTCTCTAAAGACACTTGAAAGTCTCTTATCTGACACACAGTAATGCAAGTCACTATAATAATGTTTATTTCACAGCAGTCATCCCCTTTGCTGTCAAATACAAGCCTTTTTTATGTTTCCCTTATGAACTTTAACCTCTGACCTCAGCACTCTCAAAATAGTCACAGTGTAAACTTTGTGTTGCTATTAAAAATGTGGTTTTATCTAAAAAAAAAACCAAACAAACCCAACAACAACAAAAAATAAAAACACAAAGTTTGACAGTTTTCTTTTTTGAACAATTACCTTATACTGATATTTTTAGTTATCCTTGGCACTGACAGCATTAAGTAACACTCTGCATCTCAACTTGCACCGATGCTTCACATTTATACGATGACGATTGCAGATGCTGTTGATTCCACTGTCTGATTGGACTCCTGCACTTTGAAATATTCCATTTAAGGCTGCTTTTGTTCTTGGGATAGATCAGCTCCCTTACAAGGTCTCATCCAATCAATTTACTTGACGCCTGTGCTCTGTTTAACTTTTGAAGGTGCTGATTATATTCTGCCTTTCCCCCCTCTGGATGCCCTAACAGCACCAAATCAGTGTCCGCACGAACATGCGGCTCACAATCAAGCTTCCATTCGGTCTATGAAAATCTGGCTGTGCCATTAGCTGATGTGCTGAGAGGAGAAATTCCAGTCCTCTGTCTGTGTGGTTGTTTTGAGGGAAACATTGGTTTCACCCCCTGCTGATTGACTCTAATCAGCCACACTGTGCCAGCATCACTCTGTCTTGAAGCACATTCTGGTGACTGATTAGGTGGGAAGACCGAAAATGTGAGGAATACATAAATATTTATCATGGCTTGATGATGATAAAAACATACACATAGTCTGAAGAGTCCCTTAGCGAAAGAACCATTCCCTCGCCAGCAGGCAGCTTTTTAAAGTAAACAGTACGCTATAATATTTAAACAAAGAAGATTTTGGCACCAGCAGCAGTGCCTGTTGATGTTGTTGAAATGCTTGTTGTCAAAAAGAGCTAGAGTCAAACGCATCGCATGTATTGGCTTGTATTTCCATTTGCTGAACAGGTCTGGCAAAGAAAACACTGCTGACGCCAAGCTCAAGCTGTGCCGTCTGGGTCCACAACTGGTTAAAACACATCAGTGCCACAGCTCCAGGCTATTCTCATGCTACATGCATATTTTAACCTCGCGATTGTGAAATTATTGTGTTGTAATCTCTGTTAGTTAAGTTAGTCACTGCACGCAAGTCATAATGTAAAAGCTGAAGGTGAAGCAGGCTAAAATATTGGTGTAGGGTTGCACATGCAATGTGGAAAACTAGTCGTGGGACAATGTCCAGAGGCTATGAGAGACAGGTACTTCCTATATCCTGTGCCCGACAGCGAGAGGCCTCACCTAGGCTATAATCTGGGACAACTGATCACAAAGAAGAAGAGTGAAGGCAAATTCTGCCTGTCCTACTTCAAACGCAGCAGGACAGTAAATCAGACAGGTAGACAACACCTCTCACTTGTCTTCACCGCTTCCTGTCCCCAGTCCGAGGCAAAGCTAACAAGTATGCCAACAATGTCACCTGACAACATTATGGAGCCACTTTGCAGAAGAAACGTTTCGCAGAGCCGCCTGTGAAGATATGTGTCACTGCAAATAGGAAGGTCACATCTTGAAAATCTTTTTTTTTTTTTTTGCAGATGTTCAGTTGATTTCTGTCACCAAACAGCAAGAATATTTAACATATTTAATAATTAAAGTTTATTAGAATGATTATATATTATATGAATGTCTAACTGTAAATGTTGGTTATGATCTCTTTTGACTGTCTTTTAGTTTCCTGGTACAAGGTCGTTTTAATAAAAAGAAAGTCAGCGCTTAAACAAACAAAATATAAGCATCCTTAAAAACATTTTACTATCAGCACTCACATCAACAAATCTCACCAAAGTCTGTCAAGCATCAAAAGACTGAAAAATAATTTTACTTGGGCAGTAAGAGAGAATTTGTGTCCTTTGTAAAATATTGATTATATCCTGTAAAATTACATTAAGCTGATAAAGTTCCAAGTAAGTCTCCCTGCTTAAAACTTTTTTTCCCAAACTAAGATGATTCTATACACATACTTGCATTTTTCCATGATAAATACAATAAGTGTAATTGAAACCCCACATTTAGCATCCACATTATAAATTTCCCAATATTTATTCAAACAAACATGCCAATATTTCATCGTTGAAAGAAATTAAGGGAAGAGTCACTTTACAAATATCAGCTGGATGTCTAACTCCTGAGAAATCCCATCGGAGGACAGGGTGTCAGGGAAAATGAATCAGAAAGAAGCATCAAGGTCAGCGTGATATTTCCAGGCTTCTACTTTACATGGCCGCATAGCAAATGAAGGCCTTCAATCAACTCAGATTGGGTGGATGGACACCAACACCCTACAGCGAGAGTAATAACAAAGGCATAAATCCATCAAATAAAGAAAAAAAGAGGACACGAAAAAAAATCGGGGTCACACCAATAATACTCTTTTTGACTAATTCCGATGAAACAAATAGGGTGGAAGCATGCTTTTATGCTCAGTTGTTCCCGTTTTATATGCCTGAGCATTTCTGCAGTGAGGCTGGTGAATAACACGTCCTAATATAGACTCACAGTGAAGTAAAACAATACAAGCTCAACACTTGTGATCCTTAATTAAACAAATTGCTGCAAATGAATGCATGCCTGAGAACCAGGATGCATCCATGACCAACAATGGCATGCTTTACAAGCTTGTTATTATTGCAAAATGCTCAATCCTTTTCTTATTCCTCTTTAATACAACCTGTCTGAATTTGCAGTTAGATGGTTTTAAAGTGAAATGTGTCGAGGCCCCCGATTCTTAATATCTTTAGTGCCAAAATTGAATATATCCAGGATATTAATATTGTGGGGGTTGATCCAGCTCCTGAGAACCATTCATCTAAAAGTTTCTGCTATATAAATATGAGCGAGGAACCCAATGCACCAGTGCTTTAACAATCAATACATTATCTTATGTGCAAAGTCGAAATGTTGAGAGATTTTTTTTTCCAAGTGTGTGGAACAAATTAAAAGCCCGGCCAGTCAGTAAAAGACCAATTCATAAAGGTGAAAAAGTGAGGCTGCGGCTGTGATGGGGAGGACCAGTGAAAAATCTCTGCTGACCCTCTCATCCCTCTGCTCATCTATCTCTCACTACTGTCCACTGATAGATTTCCCCTCACTGATTTATGGGAGAAAAAAAAATGTCACGGTGGAATAGGCTTTTGATAAAATTGTTCAAGAGATTCTGGGCAATAAATCCTGTTCTTTACATCAGGGTTGCTAGCTACTTTCACATTCTTGTGCCATCAATAAGAGCGGCCAAACATGACGACTAATCAATAACTTTACAATATTCTGGGCAGTTTGGGAAAACAGTAACATTTATATTTAACAGGAAAGAGCAAGTCACTAGTTCTATATGGGGCGATCTATGGATAAGACTGTAACTTGAGCTGAAAATAAGTCAGGCTGTGTTTGCACTGCTAGCTGGAGAGAAATCGCTGTCCTTCACAACAGCTGATTAAAGCTGCCTTAAAACTAATGACAGATACTATCTATTCTTTATTTCTGTTTGCATTCGAATGTCCACAAAACCTGTTAAATTCACATTAATCAAAAATATCAAATCAATCGGTTAATCATTTGGGCTTTTTTGTGCCAGAAATCTAATTCAAATATGAAAAAAGGGTCATTTAGTGATCATTAATCAATGTGTCTTATATTGTAATGGCTTCCAAAGATGAGCCTATTTTTCCTGTAAAGAAAAACAGGCCAATATAATCGTAGTAACAAGTTACAGGATCTCTAATCCGACATCACTCACTCATCTGACAGGAACTCTTCAGTCAGCCGAGTGGCGCCAGAAAGGATGAGTGATTCAGCAAACCTGCCTGGTGTTGTCTCTCCGCTCTTTCAATCTTTTACGATGTAGCTTAGAGAAAAACAATGAGTCTGTTTCTCAGTACAGGTGTTTCTCTGAGGAGATGACTTGTAAAAACAGGTAGATTTCCTCTGAGACGTGAATTGACTCACATAAAAGGCTTCTGCTGCAGCAATAACTCACAACCGAGTCCTGGCCGTCTGCCCAGAGACACTGAAATCATAGCGGTGTTTAATTTGCACAAATAACCTCACAGGGGTGAAATATAAAAAATAAAAAAGTCCCCGTGCGACTGATGGCATTTGACAGCATTTGCGGTAATGTCATCCTCGGCCGATCGGGAGATAAACATCAGCACTGTAACCTCAGACTGACAAAGAAACAAACAGTCAGCCACTCAGAAGAGCATACTTTAGAGGACCTCTGCACTCGCAATAAAGGCCAAGAAAAACTGGAACATGAACTTAAAGCCCTCTAAAGACAAGGTTGTCACAAGAGATGAGAGAGGAGAAAGCAAAAGACAAATAGCAAGCGGGGGGAAGCCATGTGGATGACTTTGTCTTTCAGATTAAAGCCCGAGCAACAAAGACATTTCTGACAGGGTGAGGAAATGAAATGTTTACAGTAAGAGGACTGATAAGAGAGGCCACATAAGACATTCGAGAGCACTTGTTTGGACTGCCCTGTGTGTTGCTACAGATGAGAAGTGGTCATTCTTAAAACAGGTGTCAGGGCATGTGAAAAATGCCAAGTGGTGCGCTCCCCCCATTTAATTTAAGCCATCTGTGTGTCAAGACACCCCCAGCAATTTCAGTGCAACGCTGCACCGATATCAGCGATTTGTTTTGTCTTTACAGTGAAATTGAAATACTTTCCGACAGCATGTCAATGATTCTTTTCCCCGACTACTAAAAGGCTGAAATTACATTTGCTTTGCTATAGAACAATTTCGTCCATGCATTGATTTGGCTGCAGCCACATAAGACGCTGCACTGCCTTTATTATGCAGACTCCAAACCTGAGAGGCTCAGGACATTTGAATTATTTACATCAGTTGTCACAGGCTGGTGTGATTTCAAAGAGCATGCTCCCAGAGGCCCATTACCCTGCCCTTGTTTGTCGGGGACGAGATGAGACATTTTCTCACTGATAGGCTCCTCTTCTGATTCCTGCGGGAAGGAAAAACACCATGTTAATTTAATGCGTCCTGTCCCGATGCGATACACCGGCGCCAAAAAAAGATGCTTGTTCTCATCTATGTAATCACAGCGGCAGGAGCAGAGGGCACACATCCCCTGTGCCTCATTTCAGGGCTAATCTTTCATTTCATAGCCTATCTCTCCATATCAAACAGCACAAATGGCTCAATTTGCATGACGGGATTTGTAACATGGCAAATCAGGTGTCAGAGTCGATTAAACATTACACCCGCACACTATCATAATCAGCCCTCTAATGAGTGTGGCCGCTGGTGTGAGAGGCTTGGATGGATCAGGGAGAACGGCTTCTCCACGCTGCCCAGCGGGGGGTGAGTAACTGGGGGATTAAATCGGGGATGCGGTCCCTCCGGCTCTGACAGAGGGGCTCCTCGGGGTGGCGGGGCTAGAGCCCTGTGATGCTGACAAGACAAGGCGACACAGGCCACACACAAACACGCACACTTCAGGAGGACTGGATGAGAGAGCTTCTCTCACAGCTCAAGCACACAGACAACCGTGGGGCAGCATCTGAGGACTGCTTACTCCTGTGTATTCTCAGCTTTGAATACTAATGCGTGGGGCTATTGCAGAGGATAGAAGCCCCAGCAGAGTGACCCCAGCCCTCAGCTCACAACAAGCTGATCCTGCTGCCTCAATGAAACGAGGCAACGGGATCATTAAGATGCTACAGAGACTCTGGCCACTAATTAATCTTACAATACTGGTTGTGCTTTTATTTCATGTAAACATCAAGTCACATGATAAGCTGATGTCACTCAGCCTCCGCTGAGCTGCCCCCTCCTCCCCGCTGTCATCTTCAGTCCCGTCCCTCTTTGTGTACAGTTTGCCACTCCCATTGTCCAGCCTTTTTTTGTTTTCTGCTGAATATACACTGATGCTAATTCTACTGCTGGCTGTGTAGCTGTGCAGCTTTTGGTCACTGGTCCACAGAGACTTCCCTTTTACCACCATCCTACCACCCTAAGCATCAACATCCCCCTCCCCCTTACTTCTTTCCCCACCCTCTGCCCTGCTCCCCATTTGGGGTGACCCGGGTGCTGTTCTGAGGGTTCCTCACACCCCAGAAGCTGTCAGTGGCCTCCTTCCTTCCCATGAGCGGAACACACAATAGAGAAAGGGCTCCGGCTGAGAGGTTCAGTAGCCATTAACCCCTACCAGCTGTTCCTGCCGAGGGTATTCTGTGCCACAATACGTGCCCCCGAGGGGGCCCTCACGTCCACTAATCTAGCCATTGTTGGCCAGGAATGCTGACAGAAGAAAAGAAATTTTTCTTGTGTCCATGCAAGCGTGTGTATCCATGTGTGAGAGCCGAGAAACGTAGGGCTAATTTCTATAGTTGCCTGTGAAGAAGGGAGACCATGAAGAATACCCTATTTAGCTGCTTGACAAAATTCTTCTGCCTAAAAATGGAAAAACAATGGCAATTGTTTTCAAGTAAACTCCTTTACACTATCTGGATTTAAGAAGAAAGGGGAAAAAATGATATTCCTGTCTGGTGTGCAAAAAGTTAAAATAACTTTATAAGATTTGAATTATTTGGTTATCTGTGATTCATTTTTAATGCGTGGTCAGAGAAGCGTTCAAAAACGGCGATCGCTTCCAAAGCCATTTCTGCAGAGATTAAATTTTGGGAAAATGTTTCCATTTTAGTACTTTGCTCTCAGAATATATTAACAATTAGTCCATTTCAATTAACATGGAAATTAAAACAGCATTTTCCAGTCAATTTAACCATGATGCAGCCATTAGGGGCTTCTGGTGTGCAGAGCATGTTTGCTACTCCAGTCTATAAAAAAAGGAGAAAGAGAGAGAAAAAGATTCCTGCTTCATATCCAGAAAGTAATTTTGATATTCCAGTCAGCACACATATTAGTTCATTTATTATTTTTTAAAAATGGTGTAAAATAAACACCCACAAAAACTCAAATGCTTAAGGCAATTTGTTACAAACGTTATAATGACAAATGGAAGATGAATAGTCTTTTCATCTACTCTAATTCTTTTTTGGTCAATCTTCAAAAGGTTTCCTAAATGTAAGATATTGAAACTAAAACAGTAAACACACCCACACAACATTTACTTTTGTCTTCCAGTGAAGTCAAAGTCAACAAATGTCAAAAGGTGCGATATTTCTTAATGACATCAACAGGAAGCAGCGCTTCACAGCCGTCAGCAGGCTGTAGGATGTGATATTTGCAAGAAGGAAGTAAACACAATAGCACCTAAAGAAAGGGGGAGGGCAGGTCTAATGTAAACTGTGAGGTGAGTTTTGAAGAGGATAGGTATTTTTCTAGTATGTGTGCTATCCCACAGTCTATGCTGTGTTGTGACAGGCGGGGGATCTGCGTCAGTCAATTATATGTCCCAACAGACTTTTGTGCTAATGAGTTGGTCCAGCCATCGGCAGACTTCCCCTGTCGTCCAGAAAAGATCACTTTCATTGCTTGCAGAACTAATTCAGGGCACAAAAGTGGGAGCTTCACCATTGCAGCCTCTTTTACTGCTCCTTTTGTGGAAGCTTTAGAAGTGCGCTGAAGAGAGGGCCTAGCGCTCAGGCCTCTTCATCTCCAGTCCATTGCCTGTCATTAACATACATATCCATATGAAAAGTGGGGTAAGGCCGGAACAGCTGTCCAGTAAAGAGGCAGTGATTCCCTCTCCCAAATGCTGACAGAAGCCTTTAGCCTTCCTTGGGCAATAATAAACCAAACCATTTAAACAGTCTTTCAGGGAGTGAGAAAGAGATTGGGCCATATAATGCTACATTCACAGGCACCAGTAGCTCTCACTGGCTCGCAACAGTCTTCTAGTTAGACTCGCTAAAGTTAAGCGAAAAAGCAGGAAAAGAATCATAAAACTGTGAGACAATGTGGATATCATAAAATGACAACAAGGTTAGAAAAGATCCAAATTTAGCCACAAAGATGGCCGAGTGATTCAAATGGGCAGTTTTTGTGCAAACGGTTAGATGGTAACAACAGTCATTATGCAACTGCCACTTCTGAGCTGGTATTTTTTGTTAGTATCACTTCCATGTGGTGTCACAGGGTGGATATTAATAAGAAATTGATTTGTTTTACTGCGTTTTTGAGCAAATTGATTGGAATAGGAAATATTAATGTTTAGCAGCCTTTGTAAGTGTTGCCTGTGGTTGGCACTGTAATAAAAAAAAATGTATATTTGTTTGTTTTGACAGCTCTGCTTTTCACCAGGCTTTTCCTCCTGAGCAAAATGATTCGGTCAGAGGGGACTCGAGGAGTGTATGGGGATGGAACTGAGCAATCCTCTTGTTTAAACTTGGGCGGTGGGCATGAAGACAGAGGTTAAGTGACTTGCCCCAGGTCACATGGGAAGTCGTTTACTTAGGGTGGATTTTCTCATCTAAACCCTCAGCCACTTAGACCAGAAGGGTTTCTACAAGTACATACTCAGTGTGGGCTTTTTTTTTTTATGAAGCTATTTCTTTTTAACTGTGTCCTCTTCTTATTGTCACCATTCTCGACGCAAGCGTGGAGAGTCTGTTAGACACTCACGGTGCTTTGACGTGTTTACAAAACTGGATCTTTTGTGTAATTATCAAGAGTGTTTTGTGGGGGGTTTTCTTGTGCATCAGTTCACATCAGTTTGGGAAAACTTTGAATTGATTTGCCTAAAACAGGCATAAACACCCGTAACAGACTGTTGAAATAATAACAAAACACTAGAAGATTTTATTTTGGAAAAAAAATACAGATTGTGAGCTTATTTAAAGAAAATTAAAGTAATCTTTATTCTGGCAGAGATTTTGATGATGGAGAATCGTGATTATAGTTGTTGGCATTTTGGTGGAATAAGTAGTGTTTTTTTTTTTCAAATGTTACCATATTTATATTGGGGGTTTTTTTTACTTTTTCTCTTTGTTAGAAAAATGGAAATTACTGTTTGTTATGTCAGACAAAGAAAATGATTGACACAGAGCAGCTGATGATTATTTTCAAAAATTGAATTTAATCACAATTTTTCTTTTCTGTGAATCCTTGAGTATCAGCTACCTTTAAATGATGGCTGCACATTTGCAATTTATTGTTAGTGATTTAAAAAAAAACACAATAACAATTTTGTGTTAGTCAGTCATAGCAGGCACAGTGTCTATGATGTTATTCAAAACCTTAGTTTAAGGATCTTTTTGATATTTGTCTCCTTCCACTCAGTGGTTTTCTATGCTTGAGATGCCTCGTTCTCTAGAAAAGGAGGTAAAGGGAGAAGCCAGAATCCGGATCTAATGAATAAGAAAAGCCTTTAGTTAAAAGGGGACTGGTTTGTCTCTTCATGGGTCGCTTTTTATTCAGCTTTAGAAAGACGAGGAGTCCTGATTGATAAATCCCCTCTTTTGCCCCCCTGGGGGCCCGTGACCCCAGAGTCATCAAGTACAATGCACAGCACCTTAAGTTTCTAAATCTGTGATTGAAAAATAGAAGAAGTGAATTTGTGTCAAATGAGGGAGCTTTGACGTGCTTTTTGCAGCAGCGATGATTTCGAGGCTGCGTTGCCCGTGGAGCTAACAGCAGCTGGCTGCATACGGGACTTTTTCATCTGATCCTTCTACCCCGCCACCACCTGTGCATCAGCAACATCAACAAAAAAAAAAAAAAAAAAATGAGAGCGAGAGAGGGAGTGGGGAAAAAACCTACTGTAATGGCACTTGTTGCAAGCATTTAAATCCAGCGGATGTGATTTTTCATACATAAGCAGCCAACACCTCAGGCCCCTACCTATCACAATCCCCCCTCTGCTCTATCCTTTATTTATCACAGTTCTGCTGTTTGTTGTGTCTTTAAGTCCCACAATTCATTAAAAAAAAGGGGGGGGGGGGGGGGGGGGGGGCGTTGTGGAGCAGAAGAGAGGGACGGAGCACGGAGAAGCCAAATCTGGCTGGGGGTTGCTGTGAGGGAGCAGGGGGTAAAGGGGAGGGATTAGGATGACTTCTTGAACACATTTTCTCCCTTTTGCTGCAATTAAACAAAGTAGGCCTGTGATTAGTGCAGCGCAGGGAGCAGAGAAAAAGACACCCTTGAATCCCAATGGAGGGACCTGACTGAGCATTATTGCCTGACAATGCCTGAGTTTATTGCTGAAACCTGCTTACCCTCCTGCATGGTAAACCATGGGAACTCCAGTCAGGTGGAAACTTTTTCTCCTTTTCTTTTCCCGCTCCTTGTTTTTCTCCCCCCTCTGACCACGGAAGCCCTCCAGGAGCTCACAGTATGGTTGAAGCCACACAACTCCCCCCTGGTAACTGAGATGTTTAGGATAAGCTCTGCCTGGTTTTTGTGCATGAGCTCACACTTGTCTGCTGTTGTTCGAACACAGTTAATGATGAGCTTCCTCTGTTTTTTCCACACCCCTTCCCTCTCTCCTGTCCTCCTCCTCCTCCACCTCCTCTCTCTGCTCCTTTTCTCCTTTCTTATTTGAAGCTAAGCGGCTGTTTAAGTGGAGTGCCTCCTCCCTCTGGCTCTTGGGAATGCTCTCAAGGGGCCCTTGCCTGGCACTGTGTGCATGACACATAATGAAAACAATTTTACGCTGCAGAGGGAAGTATGAGGCAATTACGGATGTGACAGCCACCTGCAGATTCACCCCCCTACAGCTCCAACTGCACTCTCCCAAACACTGCACCATTGCCGCAACCGCTGCACAGTGTCACCGCACTGGTACCCCCCCCACCCCACACACACACCAATTGCTCACAGACACACACACTCCACCAGCCCCCAGCTTCATGAATATGTGATGGCTTGATGATGTTGTGAATGGCTGGGGCAGGTGAGGAGGGGCTGAGAAAGACTGGGGCTGTAATAAGTTGCCCAGCTGGAGATGGTGTTGTGGCCCTGTCGCCCTGTGGCAGTCCATAGAGGCATCTCTCCACAAGCACTGACCCCGGGATCGGCCTCCTGAGGGGAGCCAAGAGATGACGTGACAGGAGTGTGCAAAGCGCTCTCCCAAATCTCTTGTTGCCCAATTTTACACATGAAGCTGGGCCCAAAAGCCCAAGTGGCAGGCCTAACAGAGCCCTGATTTAATTTGATAACCTGCTTAGTGAATGCGAATTAAATGAGTATTTCACATACAAATTATCTTCTTTCACGTCGATGGTTTAAAGAATTACTCTTTTACTTCGCGAGACACATGTCTCAGAACCCCTTTGTTTTACACACCAAGATAAATCTGGTCTAGTTAGTCTTGGCTCTCTCTCGAGCGTAGTCAAGAGAGATATGAGCCTTCAGCATTAGCCGCTCCATACGGCAGACCCTTCAAATATCTCAAAAGGCTATAAACTTGCAAGGTTGACCCACATGTATAATGCGCAAATCTGTCAGGTTTCTATCCCACAGTGATTGTTCTAAAGCCCCAAGCCATGTGCAAAGCCCTTCTGACCTGTAGATCATTCAAAGTGAGGCCAAAGGGAGTATTTAATGCCTGCCAGTCCCCGAGAGCTGCCTCCTGATAGCCTGATGTGTCCTTAATGGTCCCGCTGAACAGTGGAGACAGCAGCATGATGAGTGAATCCTGAGTAACATCTGACACATTAGAGACCAAGTGATAAAAGCCACTGAGTAGACACACACGCGCGCACGCACACACGCTGCTCTTGCATACGCCACTTCAGGCAAGGATGTCCTACATGACACAGAGCACAAGGGTATAAACAAAGACACTAGCTGGAGATGTGAACACAGAGAAAATCGCGAGTGCTGATCAAATGAAACATCGGGGGAAACGCAGTGAAAAATGGCCCACTGAAAGTTGATATTATGCAATGGTTTCTGTAACCATCAATCCAATAAGGCATGAGGACTATATTCTCCCGGTGCTCGGAAGAAGCGTAATATAATAGATGAGAGGATCAAGGTGAAACAGGAATGAATAAGTGAAAACAGCATATCTAAGCATGAAAAATATTACAAGTGACACTGCAGACAGTAAACTGAGGAGCAAAGAGATGAGAAGTAGTAAATTAATCTTCGTGCAATATCTTGTGGACGAGAAAAGTGCACCAGTCTTTATTTCTTATAACAACTCAAGACAAATGACCACAGCAGGTACATTAGTTCTGCTAAGGGACATGCAAGAAAGACAATGGCTTTCAATTCCTGATTTAATCAACCCCTGACGTGATGTACGTCTGAAAATAAGAACAGAGATTAATCAGGAATCAAGACATGGAGGGAGTGCAAGGGCACGTGTCTGATTTCTCTGCATGTTTGCGATGAAATATACATAGTGTAATAAAGGGTCTGCTGCTGCCAGCACTGCCTGCCATGGCTAGGCACCTGTGAGATTGAAGCTGCGAACGCAACGTTACCAAAATACGGAGTGCACTGAATTAATTAGACCAAACCATCAGTGTGTGCACATCCAGTCCGATCTGGGGAGTCTTAATTTATTTTCTCTTTCCAAGTCATCCTTTACAAAAATGACAGTGTCTACTTATCGATTTTACACTCAGAGATCAATCAGCTTTGGCCTGACTCAGAGAAAATTTACAGCCCCCTCCCTCACCTCCACATTCCCATTCAGAGCTCAGGTCTGCTAAAATGGCAGGAGGGGTTATAAGCACCCCTCGCTCACATCCACATAAACACACACCGAACCCCGTCCTCTGCCTCTGTAAAAGCCTGACCGAAGTTAAAATAAGCTAATCTACTGAAGAGGAGGAGACTGCTTCCTTGTTCAGACAGATTTAAGCCCTCTTTCTCATCCCCCCACCTGCATTACACTCCCACACCCCAGGCAAAGACATGAGCACAAAAAAAACTAAGGATGAGAGCTGTTTATACACAGGAGTGACTAGATGAAGAAAGCTGCCAGAAAATGAGTGGACTGAAATAAAGCCTGCTGTAGCCTCAAACCTGCCAGTTTTATATGAGTGACGATAACATCTTGAAATCTTTTAAGTGCTTGGAAGCTGCTAAATCAATGACCAACTGTTTCGGTGGTTTATACTGCATCACCATTTGAAGAGTATTACTGTTTCTCTTGGACCAAATACAAAGATTCAAAAATACATAAATTAAGCTCTTCTAAAGCATGTTTTCCTAAAGGATCCTTTCCCATGTTTGTCAAGACGGAGATGAGGCCAGAGAACACTGCTCCTTATGATCCTGGCTCGATGGCGTGGTTGAACATTATCTCCGCCTGGCAGTGGCAATGGACGCCAGCTGTACAGAGATGACCATGCTGTCACGCTGCCCCTCAGATGGAACAAATTGTGCCAACGAGAGTCAATAGTACCTGGCACCGGGCAGCCACAGCCATTAGCCAAGGCCATTACCTTGCACTTGGGCCTGGTGGGTTAATCCAGGGTTAATTCTATTGGCCTGTCTGGCAGAGGAGAAGTGAGCAGACTGACAGCACTTCAATTCAATACTGCAAAAAGTCTGTCTAGGAAAGAGAGGGGGGGACTTTCTCATTATCATGCTTTTGAGACAATAATGAATGAAAATGGAACTCTGCAGTGGACGGTCAGGCTGGTGAAAAATGTATTGATCAGTTAACCAACACGAGAGGGATTCAAATTAATTTCTCAGCATTGAGGATAATATTAAAGTTGCTAGAACGGCACTGGCTTTCTGTGATAGTGAATTGGTTTGCAGAGTTCTGTAAACCACCACACATTAAAAAAATTGCTGTAAATAAGAAAGAGGACAGATTTAAATCCCAGCATATTTAATATCAACTGCCAGCAAATGTAACTTAACAGCCCACCGAGGTCTTGCCTAAAACTGCAGGAAATGTTCAAATGGCCATATCTGAAGCTTCATAAAGCCTAAGCGGTAGGTAAATACACATGATTGATAGTGTGACAAAATATTTTTTATATTTAACAAGTCTCTCACATGGACGAGGTTATTATGGGCTTATTACTGTCACACGTGTACAGGGTATAACTAAAACAGTCCATCTTTTTAGCGCTGCTTTTTATTAAAAAAAAAAAAAAGGCTCAACAACATCATATCAAACAAATGACACTTTAGCCTGTTCTCTGAAACCAGAAAGTTCATTTACAAAGGACTAGCTGTTGCAATCACAGCTCTAATGTAGTAGTGCAGAGAAAAAAAAAGGGTAATTGGTTTGGTAAAGATCGTTTTCCATCGCACCATAAAGCACTACACAATAGAAAAGGTCGCCAATTAAGCAATCATGAATACCAAGTACCATAGCTGATGAAAATAGGCCAGTGGTTTAAATAGATTTGCAAGCAATTTACCTTTTCACAATGTTGGCAATCTGATGCAATTTGCTTGCAATTTTGTCTGCTTTCAGTAGCACTCTGCGCTGACACTACACAGTGCAAATGGCAAAGAGGACCACATAGAAAATGTAAAACTATCTTGGCCACATCAAGGTATCAGAATGGCGCTTCATCAGGAAAATTACAACAATTAGCATAAGTGCTCCAAAATCAACACTTTAAATGTCAGCGCCAAAGGTTGGGCCACAGATGAGCAAGGGTGCGCAATGTCCTCCAGGATGGACTTGCCGTGGAACGCAAAGCAATCACCCATCATCTCTTGCCAGTGATGGCCCCACAATTGCTGTGACATTCTCTCAGGCCTGTCATTCTTGGTCACAGACTGTTTTTTCCTCTCTGCTTTGATTTGCTTGCAGCAGAATTGCAACAGCCTTGCTTCTACTTCAAAGAGTAGTTGGTTTTGTTTTTTTTTTTTACTTTTTTCTTCATCATCATTTTATACTCAGTGAAAGACAATTACATATCTCAGGGTCAGGACTTGGTTTTTCTTTCCACATAGGTCGACTGATTTCTCACATAAGATGATGCAAATTAACATTAAAGAAGTGAAGAAGCTTTCTTTCAAAGCAAAATATAAATAAATAAAAACGGTAATTTTAGTTGTGCTTATGTAGAATTCATGTCTTGCAAGATATTTTCAGAAAAAAGACGCATGCAGACTTTTTGTTAACCCTTTTTTAAATTATCTGAGATAAATTAAAACACAGGAGAGCATTATTGATGCTTCTGATGTATAAAAACACATTTATATTCTTTGTAGATATTAAAGTACAAGGAAAGTGTCACATCTATCGCATATTTTTTTGCACACACAAATTAATACAGCAGACACAAGATGATCCAAATTGTATTAGTCAGTCAGCACATTGTCTCCTTACTGATGGACAGTGGAGTGTTTGAGTGCCTGTTTTAAGGGCCCATCTGATGTTTCAGACACCTGAATGAACATGACTTACTAATACTCCACTGTACATGACAAGTCCTGCTTGTCAACTTTCAAATTAACCACCTGATTTTAAGGTGGGATCCCTCAGTTGTGGGCTATGAGAACCACCCAGCATTATCTTTGTGTCTCATCTGCTGCCTTAAGGCACCACTCAGGCAGAACTTTTTGGCTTTTCCCTGCAGCCCCTCCCCTTGTCTCAAAGGCTCTCCAGTTGAACTTGTCAGGAATAGCCAAAGGGGACAGATGTGTATGCTGTCTGACTATGTCATGATTGAACAAGAGGGAGACTGAGAGGTTCAAGGATGGAAAGAGGAAGTATTAGCTTGTTTTATTGCTTTAACAAAGGAAGGGCGCACACGTTTATAGACGTGGCTAAATGATGGAGATTCTTCTTTTCGTGTATTTGCCTGAAAAAAAAACTCTAAATGAGTCTAAATTTTCCAAAACCATGCTGTCACAGATTTGAAGTGTGTATTAGTTATCAAGAAATATATATATTCCTGGCTCTTATATTGGTGGAAGTTAACATAAGATTATTTTTTCCAACATAAAACAAATTCAACATTTTGATTTAAAATAGACCAACGTTACAATTTTTAATGCAATAAATGTTTTGCAAAGTTACACAATTTATTACATTCTGTGGAAGCTCCCAGCTCCTTAGACAATTTGCTTTGAAATTCGGTTAATGACTTTACAGAGTTTTTGAGTTACCTCCTTACATATCTCCAGCTGATACTCTCAATATCGTCTTACAGCAGATGCTAGTTATCTTAAGCTATTAAAGTTATATTTATTTATTATTTTTAAATGTTTTAATGTTGTTTTTGGGGTGCTTTGTCTTAAAGATTCAAAATGTGACGATGCATAAAATGCTAAAAGAAAAGGGGGAGGGAAGTCTTTTTCCACTGAAGCACACAAACAATCATCGATTAGCTGCTGAAATTAATTGCCAGACAGATATTGTGTTGACTGTTGCTGGAGATGACCTGTAGCAATAGCATACTGTGCACAAGATCAGTAATGAATGAAATAAAACTCTAGAAGGTCAGCCGTATTTTTTATGTCCTTTTTTTTAGCTAAAAATGAATGATAACAGATTTAGGGAAATTAAATCGGACGCAAAAAAAGAAATGTGAGAGTAAAACAACTGTGTAAGTGTGCGAATGAAAACAGCATTAGTTGTGGGTGTCTCTTTGACACCTTCCTGTGTTTGTTAATTTGTCCATATGGATTTCAGCTCATTCCATCCCTCTAATGCTGTGTTTTGTCAATAGCTGGTCACAGTGTTGTCTGTTCCTCACTGTAGTGCATTTAATATTTACCAGCATCTGGGCCTTATTAAAGCAAGATGAATCAGCTCCGAGCCGATAGATTTCCTTTCAGCGGGGAATGAAAGAGAGCAAAGCAGAGAAGAAAGATAAAGACGGGCGTGAGGCAGGCAGAGGAAGAAAGTTTGCATGCTCAGATGATCGGCGTGCAGGGGTCTGGCTCGGGAGCTTGGGAGCCCGGGAGCGGCCCCCAGTGTTGGAGGAGTTTGTGAGCTCACTGATGATGGGGCTGCACAGATGGGCTCAAGCCTGGCTCCCGGCTCACTCCTTTGTATGGACTCTGCTCTCTAATTACAGCTGATGAGTGTGTGTATGTGTGTGTGAGGGAGAGTGAGTGGGGGAGAGAGGAAGGGAGAGGGGAACTGGGGTGGAGGACGTGGGGAGGAGGGAACACACAAGCAGGTGACAGGACGAGGAGAGGAACCTGTGGCAGATCCTCGGCACCATCAGGCACAACGTATCCGCAGCCTGACAGCTAATTAGAAACGACACGGATTTCTCCCAATGTAACAGATGTTGCCTAATCAGTCCAGCTCGGGAGAACCCTGCGCCAGCAACATTTCATGCACAATTTAACCATCTAAAAGGGATGAAATACTTAATGCATTGTAAGGCCAGCACAGCTGTTTCTCTCGTCTGAAAATTTCCCAGTCAAAAATATGCATGTTTTATGTAACTCTAGCCGAGTGTTTATAATGCTATAATAGCTGAGAAAAATTGCTGCCACACATCTGCCAAAGATTTCAGCTCTATTGGTTACCATAACATTGATGGAGCAAAGACTAAATGCAGATTTGAATTCTTTCTTTCTTTTTCTTCTTTTTCTGTAATAGCTTTTCTCTCCATCTCTGACAAATAATCAATAAACCTTCCTACAACAGAATAAGACTTTTTCCCTCCTATTTGCATTTCTAGAACTATTGCACCAACACACCTCACACATACATCTTTAAAATACAGCACAAAACAAAATATCAGGCTTTGAACCAGGTTAATTCAGGCAAAGAAGCGACATTTATTTATTTATTTTTCTTGAAACCGCTAATTATATGCATATATAGCATTCTCACCATTTAAACCGCATAATATAAATCACAATTCTCCATGCCAGGAGAAAAGCGCCTGTTATTGTGATGGTAATAATATGTTCTATTTGCCACCCTATCAGATAAGTGTAAATCTGTGTCCTCACCGTTCCTTTCACGTCTAACATTCTCTATCCAAATCTTTTTCTTCCTATCTGTTCCAGTGTTGGCTACATCTCCTCAACTCTGCATTTTTATCTGATGCACTGGATGACAGGTAATCTAGTAATCTATCTGAAAGTTCCAACAATTGCACACAGAGAGAAAAAAAAGCCCTGGCTGATGAAATCTGAGCAGTTATCACACTAACCATTACCTGTCAAGCTCTCCGCTTCAATTTAAGGGTGCATCAATTTTCTGAAGAGGAAATCAAGGGCGAGGAAGAAAAGCAGTCCAGATAAACAGTGACAAAGGCCTCTTTTCTGCTGCTTTTATTTATGATGGGATGTTGCTGTGTGCGGGGAGCAGGGCAAGGGCTTTATCAGACCAACTGATACATCTCTGATAGCCAGGGAGTCTTCACCCTTGATGAAGTGTTGCACTTGCCGAAGAAGATTTCGAACTCAAATGACTTTCCTTCAAAAACCTGTGGAGATAGGGGAGTCCCTCAACGGCCACACACGGCTGAGTGGAGTGACACAGTGAGCAAACAAAGACACAAGCTTGTTTTGTGTGTGAGTCTGTGTGCCGATGATGTGCACAGCTTGGGGGTTTTTTTTGTTGTTTTTTGTTTTTTTTAGATGTGTTCACGTGAGAAAGTGTGAATTCTACATGACGAATAAATTGGCGAAAATGAGGCACTTGTGTTTATATGACACGTTATTGGCAGGTCACCCTTTAATTGCATGTGAGCTTACCCCTGCACGATTTCTTCATATTGTTTAAAAAAAAGAAAGAAAGAAAGAAAGAAAGAAAGTACTCAAAATGTATTCAAAGTGACTTTTTTTGTTCCTGATATGTTCAGATCAAGACTCAGAGATAATAGCATTTCACAGACAAAATAAAGCTGCTGTGTTTTAAGGCATGTTTTATCATGTGGTAGTTAATTTTCATATTTTGGTCTATTTTAATTTATCATGTCTTTTCTTCTTTTAGACCAGAAGTAATTAATTACATATTTTAATTTATTTTACTGAACTTTTTCTATTGTCTTCTAGGTTTCTGGAAAAATGACATCATAAGTCTTTTATACGTACATGCGTAAAACATCAGTAAACTCTACCCTATTCAACCACAGTGTCTCATATTAAGGATAAAAAAAAATAGGTTTAAAATGGAGGGGAATCAATATGAAAAAAAAAACAAAGTGTGAAGGGAAACACCAAAGAAAATCTTTAACTTGTATACAGTGTTTTTTTTAAAAAAGACATTTGATTGTTTAAACTAATAAGCACTTTTAGGAGGTGCCATCATACTTGCTTTTACTTTTGCACCTGGACTAAAGCTTTATGGTGGGATGTTAAGGAAGGAGGTGGGACTCGAAGCCAAGTGTCCTAATGCTTTTATGGCTCTGACTGTGTGTGTGTGTGTGTGTGTGTGTGTGTGTGTGTGTGTGTGTGTGTGTGTGTGTGTGTGTGTGTGTGTGTGTGTGTGTGAGCTCATACTAGACTTACAGACTGAGGGCTCCCATGCTGGCAGTTAACTGAGTAGACAGAGAGGAACCATAATTAGATTCATCCACTGTTATTGACAGAGCCCCAGTCTGATCAATACACACACTCACCATATTGTTCCAAATACCAATAACTGTGAATATCTGTCTTAACTGCATTAGTTACAGTCAAATAATTAAATGCAACCTTTTAAGAATGGATGTTCCCATATGCCGATGTACATACTGAAAAGAAAAATCTATTTTTTGTTAAAAAAATATATAGGTTTTCAATTTTATAGATAGATAGATAGATAGATAGATAGATAGATAGATAGATAGATAGATAGATAGATAGATAGATAGATAGATAGATAGATAGATAGATAGATAGATAGATAGATAGATAGATAGATAGATAGATAGATAGATAGATAAAAAGGTACATTTTGACTGATTTTTAGTTTTCATAAAATCTTTCTTTGTGGGGGGAAAGAAAATACACAGTAGCATCACCTAATTTCAAGGTGGAAAAAAAGGAAGATGCTACATTCTTGATCTTAATCATGTGTTTGCACTGCTTTATCAGTATGTACATGATATAGTGCTCTTGCATGAATGACTTTAGCCCACCACATCCCGCCCACCAAAAGCTTTTCACTGAGAATATCCCACCCTCGAACACAGAATCCATTATTGACAATACCAAACACTCTCCTACTCCCTGCCATTGACGTTTGACCCCCTCACGATTTTTTTCCCTTTTCAGAATCACTGATAGCTTTTTGTTTGCCATAACTGCCCCACTTATATTTCCACAGACGTAGACCTGCATTGACTGACTGCCTGGATGCAATGCAGATAGCCCAGCAGTGTATAGCACATAATAGCCACCATCTTTTAACCTTTAACAATGCTGTAAAAATCAGCCCAGTGGTGACATCTGAGCAGCTGTCAAGGATGTCAATATATATTTTGTGCGAGTCAAGGCAGAACTTAAGCTAATTGTTGCACATAACAATGAGAGGCACAAGTGATAATTGATAAAAATTAACCGACGGCAAGTGTGATTCTCAGCAGCTGTGTTGGAAACGTTGCTATTTATTCTCTGTGATTAGTTGTGCCTATACTAATGACTGAGATGCACACCGCCACATGAACCTGACAAACATCATTTTGTTGAAAGGATATTTTGCTTTCCTGCGTACCTAGCCACTTTTATGTCCAGCTGTCGAGCTACCAACACTTAATAAAAGAAATATGTTATATTATATTGAATAAACTGTTGAGCAATTATGTGCTTATTTGCAATAAAATTAGGGTTGAAAGATCACTGAGATGAAACATATTAAAAGTAAGATGAAAAAAGTTAATATTTCAAGAGAAAGAAAATTAGTTATTACAAACAAACTTGGAAGTTTGATGGTTTGCAGCTTTTGACAGGTATTTTTATTTTGCCCGTCCTTTGACCTACAGGGCAAGCTAATGTCTTTCGGGTCACCCTCGAGCCACTCACACACAGACGGGGTCTCCTTCGCACTCGCTTTGAAAAAGCATGTGCACAAACACACACCGGGAGAGAGGGCTATAAGAGCCACAGTTAATGGGATTACCCCAGCAGTCCTGAGCCATCTCTAACCTCACCTCCAGGTCCCACTGTGGCAATCACAGCCATCAGCCTCCTTAACGCATCATAGAGAGTGCTTGTGATACCACGCTGTGGGGACCTCTGCTCTCTAACCTCTTAACACAGCAGCCGCCTCTAACTGGAGTGACCTCGGCCGCTTTATAGAGCTACCCCCAGAAGAGACCTAAATGCAGCATCCACCGGGTCAGAGTATAAGACGCCATTAACCCAAAACCTCGGTGTGTTTAAAAATCTCTCCTCCGGCAATCACAGCAGCATCAACACCTTGTAGGCTGACCTGGTCACACAGCATTCCAGATACTTGATCTTTAATGTTAGGGTCACATTTCTAATGGATCTGTACTGGTGCGTGCGTGATATGTGTAGCTGACAATAAAAAGAAATGCTAATTTTTATGTTGCTTTGATACTGAAAACACGGGAACTGGTACACATTCCTTCCTATCCACACTCCCAACACGATTACTTAGAAATGAAGCGGAAAATGGAAGCGATTTATTAACGAGACATTAGAGGCACTTTTAATAACCTTCCCATCCTGCTCAGCAGGGAGCTGCGGATTACACCACACAGGTTTCGGTGACACCAGAAAGGAAGTCCCCCGCCGGGTGTGTGAAGAGCGCAGAGGGACACAATACCCAGCCTGGGGTTCTCACATCCCGCTCTGGGCCCTCACCCCAGAGGGAAGGACAATGGGTTAAAAAGGCATGAATGTCCTGCCTATCCAGGATATAATGTAGGTGGCTGCCACTGGGTCTGAATGGGCTGACAGAGCAGCGGAGGGAGAGGCACAAAGAGCCCGTAATAAAAGAGATTCCTCGGGTCAGTAAAGCATTGCATTCACTTTGGCCTCCACAGCTCACAGCCTCTCCTCTCACATTCACCTTTAGTCTAAGCTGCAACAGCTAAAGTATATATTTAAAATAGCAATATCTGGGAAGTGTAAGTATTCTTGTATTGTCTGGAAACTAATCAAATTTTTTTGAAATCAATATTTAAGTGTGTTTTAAAACGTTTACAGATTTTATCAACTTTTTGAATGAAGGACAATTTTTTTTAAAAAGTAAATATTTAACGATGACAATTCTTTTTAACTACCACGACGATGAAAGCAGCTGTAGAGTGCAAGTTGCACACGATATACTGAGGAGGAAATTTACCATGTTCATTTGATCTTATGCACTTTCAAAAAAAAAAACAAATCCAGTTTAAAAGGAAACGCTTCACTCCCACTAAAAGTAGAGGGAAGGATTAGAGGAATTCCACAGTATCAGGTGACTTATGTTCGTGCAGAAGTGTGAGAAATCAACAGCTTGTTTTTTTTGTGTTTTTTTTGTTTTTTGTTTTTTTGCTTTTTTGTCTGTGTATATCCAATTAGTGTGAGATAAAGCTAAGGTGAACTAAAATACAAACAGTTACAAAGTGAATAGATTTACTTAGTTATTCTCTGTTTTTTATTTTTTATTTTTTTGCAACGAGGGAAGAAAAACATTGACTGCATTGGAGTGAGTAATCACTGAAAAGCATAACCATTGTCCAATTCAGTGGCTGGGACAATCAGATAATGCAAGGAGATGAGGGATGATGCCCACACAGACACATGCCTTTACTGCAACCTTAATCTAATTAAAGTAAATAAACTTATAACTGATCTCTTATGTGACAAAACACTGCTGAGGAAGCTAATTTGTTTCCTTGTTGTGGCTGCAGAAACAGATAATACTGTTTTATTACACAAAGGTCACGGGGGAAATTAACTTCTGGGCCAGCAAATAAAAGAAAGGCCTGGCACTCAGAATAACAAGTACATACAGATTACATTCAATCATGAGAGTCCCAGTTGGATAGGACGCTGACCTTTCTGCTGTCTTGTCAGGAAATAAGATAGGTAAACGTAGGATGGGCCACTTGCATGGGACCATCTTTATGTTGTATTGCGGAAACAATCTAGCGAGGCAGCTACTACACGGCAAACGGTGCAAGTTGTCTGTTGGGAAGAAGTTTAATTTTAACAGCTGAATAGAAATTCATGGCTGTTTTCAGACTCACAGAGCACTAAATTGGATTAAGAGCACAAAGCTGAATTCACAATGAATGAACAAAAAAGTTTCACTTTCTTTGTCTCTTAATAAATTCAGCTGAAGTCCAAAAGTATTATTAGTCACCCTCCATTAAATTCATAACACAATTCAAGGAATTCTTCTTCTAGAGATGATTAACCATGAAGGCACAGTCTAGTGGTCTTTTGATGATTATCTAAATTCTTCTCTGGTGGTATATATTTCAGCTTCTCCAAGGACCAAGCTGGATGTTTCTTTTATTGTATACTTTCATTTCATTTCATCCCCCTCTCGCTGGTGCAGTTAGTCACTGTCTCCCTCTTTCTCCGTGATTGATGTTTACAGGTCATAGCAATACTCTTAACTCATTAGTTAGAAAGGGAAAGATGGGAGCACTTGCTGGAGTGAGATATTGCCAAGGAACAGAGGGAGCTATTTCAATGGGGAGACAGAGAAACTTAGCGTCAGTGTGATAATAGCCCCTGAACTATTGCATGTTTCAATCAATGGAGACAGAAGTAAATAAAAACCAGAGGGGAAGATTCACCGGCATCGATCCCAGCTCAACACAGACCTTGCTGACAATCTATGGTCTGGGCCAGTAATGCTCCCAGTCATCCACAAAATCAATGAAACCCATCCTTTCAATAGCATCCAATTATTAGCACAAAGTAAAGGCAGGCTTCCACAATAAATCAGAAAACTTTATTGAAAAGCGACGACGACAAGATAAATGCTAATTGGAATGTGACTAATGTGCAATATTAAACTATATGATTAAGATCAGTCAACTTGGGTTATATTTCATAAAATAAGAATAATAAGACTTTAGGATTAACTTCAGGCCTAATTTTGCATTAATACCTTATACTTAAATGTATATTTGCTTCACTTTCCATGTTTTAGCATGTGAGGAAGAAATTTCATAATCAGTGGATGAGACGTTTACCATAAAAAAAAGTTGTTAAAGGCGGAAACTCTGGATACTATGTTCTATACTGTTTATATCTAATAATTTTTCATTAGTTTCAAAGAAGTAGCTCAAACTATGTGTAAAATCTGTAAAGTGTAAACAATTAGCTTTACTTTAAAAAATGTGTAAAAGTTTTATATAATAACTACAAATAATAATATATTTTACTATGTTCCATTACATATATAATAATAATAATACATATTTTTATATTTAAAAATTATAAAGATAAAAAGAGATAGAGGAAACACCCTTCAACCATGTTATGATTGTTGATGCTGCTTAGTTTGTCCACCAAACTTCCCTGTTGGCACAACAACACAACAACCAGCTGATCCGAGCATAGTCGGTAGAGAGTAAACAATTAATCCACGACTTGGTGTGAAAAGAAAACAAGATTATTTTTAAACTGCACTGCCACATAACTACATATAACAAATAGGGAAATCTGTTTATGTTTGCATGTCTGAAAGAAAAAAATATCATCCAATATATCAGATTTTACATCACCAAATATTGGTACTGGTCTTAAAAACCCTATGTCGGTCAGGCTCTAGTACAAAAAATAAACAAAACAAGTATTTAAAATATATATTTGAATCTTGCCTCATAAATTATATGAACAGAATTTCATTTGTCGGACTAAAGTCATTGAAAAGTAGTTTCTTACAATTTAAAGATAAGACAAAGAGTTATCCAGAAATGTCTGCAGACATATATAGAAGATTTTTAGACAGATTCAACTATTAAAAATCTTTACCCACAAAATTCTTCCTATTCATTTTATTGCCAGTCTGTCCTCTGAGGTATTTTCGGATTACACTAACTCGAACAACCATGTTTTTCAAACAATCATTTCACATTCCTTGGATAGATAGAGCCAAAATGAAAGCAAAACTGTCTGCGTGTCGGTGTTTGGTAAGTATTACATTACCTTTTAGGTATTTGTGTAAGGCGTAAACATCTATGTTACCAAATATAACACTAAGACAACAATTTATTGGTGACCTCGTCATTTCAGCTTGACCAGCTGAGTGTGAACCTCTCAGGACACTCCACGCTTTTCAACGTACTGAGTGTGTTTTACATTAAGTCTACAACATTCCCCTCCGCTGCCCCACTCCCCCACCTCGAGTAATAACCATTAATTTCCCATCATAGTTTGTGTTAATTAAAAAATCTACAGGTTTAATTGCCGTTAAATGTAACGATGTTAGATCTCATGTTCATGTGTTCATCTCCACCCATCACCAGCTCGTTACGCAGACTTGCTGGGTTTAATCAGATAGAGAAGGAAGACACGTCTCTAATTATCTGCTCCGCTTCATCATTTAATCTTAACTGAAACAGCTCTTCGCATGTGCTGCAGCCTCAACTTCTAATATGTCTTTGCTGATGAGAAGACACAGCCATAAACTGTTCTACCAACCAAATAATTTGTTTATATATAATTTTATCATCTTTTTATTCAAAACTCATTATTGTATATTTTTCAGAACCTGACAGGATATCATGGAGAGACTTTTAGATTTTTTTCACCATCACCAGATGCCTCTTGTGTCAAGAACGTGGGCTTCTTTCAATGCATCACTGGTTGAAGTACTAGTACGCTTGCTTGCAGTATGAAGAGGAAGAAAATCTGATTAAACAATTAGTGTCAATTAGCCCCGACCAAATCATTCCACAAACAATTGGTCTCTAGTGCCCGGCTTAATTACAGGAGACTTTCAGCTCCTTATCAGGAGCCATGTTGCCTGTGATTCATGTCGGACTCACGCCTGTCCCTCAAGCACCATCAATTATCCACCAGTAAACAAAACACCAGGCAAAAAAAACAAAAAAAAACACACACACAGCTCCAGGTCCCAGGCCTGATTAGCATACCTCTATGTATGCACGTCAGCTGTTGAGCAATGAGAAGTGACCAAAGCAGGGATGTGATCAGATGAAAAGCACGGTAAAGGATGAAGAAGAGATGATGATCAGGAAAAATAGAGACTTATGATCTGGATCTGGATCAAAATCATAACATTTTTCGAAGCCACGCTGGAGGCAGATTCATATAATTTCCCTAACAAGCTGACGCCCTCACACATACGTAATTAATTTGATTATCTGGACTCTGATGAACTCTGCAGAGATGTTCTGTTCACTTTAGAGTTAACAAAGTGTGCGCTAGCACAAACATCTAAAAAAAAACAAAAAACGTGAGGTCAGTGCCCTCGATATCAAGACACAAACACTCACACGTACACACCAAACATCCTCGGTGCGCAAAATGTGTGAAGGGGAGCGACAGCAGGCCTGATGACATGTTAAATTACCCTGGTGATGTATAGCTTAATGAACCCCTTGTGTTGATCACGCTCCACATTAATCAACAGCCATGAACAGATTCCCTTATTTTCTCAATGCTGCCTTGATAAACTGCAATTTCATTTAACCTTGGACAGCAACTTTAATAGCTTCCACAGGACAACTGTCAATACTTCCCTGGGTATACAGTGATTAAATTGCAAGGCGAGAAGTGTGTCCCAGCTTCCTCCTCATGCTCATCGTGCATCTCCCTCTCCTCACGCTCCTTCCCCGACCGACCCCCTTTGCTTCAAATCACAATTTATACTTTCACACTTGCGGCCTGTGGTAAAAATCAAAGGATCAAAACTGACAGCTCATTGCAGTTTGTTGTGGTTGAACTTTTCGTATGAATGATTTTAACATGTACATTAAAAATTATGAATGTACTAAAATGAATATATCTTCCAAGTGTTACTTACTGATTTCGCTTCATGTCAATCCATAGACATAGTGGCTACTTTTACATGTTATATAAATACTAAATCACAAATAGTTAACTTAAAAGTTTAAATTGAGCTCCAGTGCAAATGTTGCTCATTTATCTGACTTTTCTGAACTTTTCTGCTGTCCAGCTCACAGGATGGGATAAAACAAGGTGGTGACAGGCAAGTGACCTGAGCCCCGTCACAATGATTTTCTGTGATATCCTCCACCCTTGTCAATTTAGCATAAATTATCAGCCATGAAAGGGCTTCTGGCTGATTAAAACCAATTGTCTGGGTAGGGAAGGACAAGGCAACCTCTTTATTATATGATAAACTAAGTTAATGGAAGAAGACAATCTGCCCTCTGGGAAATCGGGCTGACTCTTAATTAAAGCATTGTGTTTTTCCTGCTGTGTAGGAACACCTGTCTGTTATTCCAAACACTTAATGGAAACTTTAAAAATAAAGAGATACTTAGTTCTTCTTTCTGCGCCAATATCTGACAAGACAGGGACAGAAGAAAAAGGGTTGGGTATTTCTGCAGCAACGCGCCAATCAGACGATACTCGCTCGCTAACAAATAACAAAACTGTGTGTTTTAAGAGGCTTGTTTATCAAAAACAAATGTCTGACACTTCATAATTACACTCGATGCCCAAACAAATTATCACTTTTGAAGAACATGTCTCATTATCACATGCACAAATGAGAAGACTCCAATTTGTGTGTTACACGCTAAGCACTACAGGCTCAGTGCTGTTATTCAGTTCCGTGTGCGCTCAGCGAACAATACAAGTTTGCTTTACTCTTGTGCTCCTCGGATGACATAACAGAAAAGCAAACATTTCTCTGTCCAGCGCCTCTCGTTGGCTTCCTCCACCCACACTTGAGAGGTGACAGGCGTACACCCGGACTTCCATTATTATCCAACACGGCAAGAATGCCTCCAGGAGGATAATTACTGAAACTTGAAGAGCCAGGGCTAATCCTAAGTACTTCACTTTGTATGACTGCCTCGCCCGCCTGTCTCTCAGACTGCCGCTCACTCTGACAAAGTGCAATGTTGGGCTCAGTGAAAGTCAATAAGAAGACCTCATGGCCCACATATGCAGCAGCAGTCAAGCCAAATGGTGGCAAAATACACTGTTATCACTGTTTATCATAAACAGCGTTTGTGTGAAACTGTAATCTATCACCTCAGGCAAGCAAACAAGTGGTCTGGGACATACTGATCATAACATCTAATAAGGCTATGCAACAAATTCCCAAATAAATTGCTAAACTCATTTCATTTTGATCATAAATAGGCAGTCTTTGGGTGGCTGAAGAAGGACTCTAACAGTGGAAGGAGGGCAGCACTGACACCCACTATATAACCTGAACTATAAAACCTCACTCAGAGCATTTCACTGCTTCTGCTGCTGTCAGCCAACACTTTGACTGACAGGTGCTCAGACAGATCATTAGCACCCTTTCCTGACATAGCTGCGTGACAAGACCCATCATACGACACCCACTGTAATTGTGAGGATATTCGTTATTTAACATACAATTATCTTAATATAGGGAGACAAATTATTCCCATCCAAATTACCATTTACATGGTTTCCATGTAAACCATCAACATGGCAACTGTGAACAAAGAAGCCACTGCCAGGGGTTGTCAGATATAAAAAGCAACTTTATATTAAAGCTTTTAAACAGCTCGGAGAGCGCGGCAGACTGATTCATGATTTTAATTCATTTGAATAGGATAAATATATAAAGTCTGACCCGCTAGAAGTGATGAACGGCTCCTCGTTTGAATTTTTTCTTTCAGCCAGACCGAACTTGAAAGGCAGCAGAAAGTTTTTGGTGGCTTTGTCCATTCATCCCAAGAGGAACCAGAGGCTGCCGTCCTGCCAGACAAAGCCAGGAACAGCTGGCTGATCGATACCCGACAAAGGCTCAGAGGTTAGAGCAGTCAAAAGATTGTTAACTAGCCATTTTATTTGCCAGACATTTATATCATTGTTTATGGTTCAGCGCACCCCTTCAGTATGGGCCATGATGCACACCTGTGCTTGGAACTGTCTCAGGGTCTCTTCAGCCACTTTTCATGACCTAGTGGGCACAGGAAAAAACAAGATAGATAGATAGATAGATAGATAGATAGATAGATAGATAGATAGATAGATAGATAGATAGATAGATAGATAGATAGATAGATAGATAGATAGATAGATAGATAGATAGATAGATAGATAGATAGATAGATAGATAGATAGATAGATAGATAGATGTTCTGTATAAATGTAGATAAATGTGTTTGTGAAGCTGAGAGCATGCACCGATGGCAATGCATTGTCTGGGATTGGACTGTTAGTGCGCATTCCTGCAAATGCATGTGTATATTTGTGTGAATAACAGTGTTGGTGCAGCATGCACTCCAGCCGGTAACACATGGCTTTGCTGCCACCACTCTGGCTCGTGTTGTGAGTGCCCCTGCAGGCTGGCAGAGAGGGGAGACCCTCTCTGTGGCTCACCCAGGCGGAGAGGGGCTTCCTGCACATCTTTTGTCACACCATTTGGGCTCTTGTGTCTGTGGCTGCCCTGCTCCTCCGGACCCACTTGGCAGCCACTGTGCAGACGGACATCTGCTCTTTCCAACCTCCCGGTGAATAGAGAAAACAACCAACAGACCCTGCTGTCTTACTCTATGCTCTATGCTCTCTGCACCTTTGCTAAGCAATCCATTTACACAGTGCGCTCTATCTATCTTTTAAAATATATACATATATTGTATATATTTTTATTTTTGTTTTCCTGATTAATTAATCTATTTTTAATAATAATAATAATAATAACCACAGTAATAAGACTATACGCTGTCTTAGCCACACTGCTCTCCTAATTGCTGGTGAGCCACAAGTGATTATGCTTTTCTCAAAAAAAAAATCCTTAATACCACTGCGGTCAGATTATTGAGCTGCTTTGTAAACCTTCACATTAAAGTACACTTCTGCATCTATGGCCTGACTCCCTTTTCCCGGTTCTCTAAGCAGAGCGATTCTGGAGCACGCAATATTGAACACACTTTGTTCATGCTCAGCGGCCCAGAATAACTCGGTCATTATGGTGGCGAAAGGGACAGGTTTTGAGTTTGATTTCATGATGGTAATATAGCCCATGTGTGTCGAAGAAGAAAGCCTTCAATGGGGACATCTGTTCAATGCGGCTTACTGTTACAGCCGTGCGATAGGAACAACCTGTGCGCACCATATGAACCGGGACCGACCCTCTCACTCTTACTGAACGCAACAGGCAACAAAAGATTTTTTCCCTTCTTTTTTTGGAGAAGAAGTGACCTAAGAATACATTAGATCGTTTGGGTTTAATATCTCTCCAGCCTCTGTGGCCTCAGGAACTAGACTTTAGTCGGGGAGTTATCACACTGACCTCTGACATCTGTCTTGCTGGTATGATCACTGGGTAATTTGTCACCAGAGGCCAACACGTCCCCTGTCCATAATTTGCAGTGCAAATGCGCAAAAATTGCCCAGTATAATACATGAGCATTATTTTGAGAATAAGAAAGGAGGAAACCGATCATCTCACTCACGAGGTTCAACTGTTTTACAAATATAAACGTGAATTACACGTACATATAATATGCGTTCGGGTACATGAGAGGTAAACGCGTAGGGGCAGTGGTTGTTTTTTTTCCCTCTCAAAGTTATTCCTAATTGAATTGCCAGTGAAACATTTATTTGGCAAGGTCCACAATCTCACCGGCAGCGGTGGATGTTGTGTTTTCTCTGCTGAGAGCGAAACGTGGAGGGTCAATCAATGCACTGCAGAGCGGAGAAGCACGGTATGTAGGTTTTATTTCTCCTCGTCACATTTTATTCGCCTCGACCACGATCACACAATATTCGGATGATTTTTTTTCTCTAAAGCTGGTGTGATTGGTTAGGTTGAGGGAGATAAAAAAAAAAATAATAGTAATAATAATGAATGACCAAACCCCCCTGATACGGCTAATGTGTTACCTCCAACGTCCAATTAGTTAAGATGTCTGCATTTGATATTTTTTAATCGCTACTTTCATATAAATTAACGATTATAATAAATATTTTTACGTGTTATTTATCGCCACACATGTCGCCAGGAATATTAATTAACGATTTTCGCCTTCAATGTGAGAAAAAGCATTAACACAACTTAAACCTGGGATAGATGTTACGCGTAATAAGTTACAGAAATATGGCCGAATTACCTCTAAATGTTGGCAAAGCTTGGCAACTAAATAACACTCTGTGGGATTATTAAGTAAGACGCAACATATGTACATTTTGCTGATGGGTTATACGAGGTGAAGCAACATTATGAATAATTGTAACAATTTTAAATCCTTCTTTAAAAAAAGAAGAAGAAAAAACACCTAAAAGTAAATCCAAAAAAAAGAAAAGGCTGTTGTCCAATCCTAGAAACACAAGAATTAATCAGGGAGTCCATCTATCACACTGTGTAATAAAGGAAGCGACATGGGTTAGGCAGATGATTTGATGAATAATCCCTGGTCGTTTTAATTAACTTTTCCCTGTCCTGTAATGACCAAGCTGGTCAACAGACCCGGTCAATAAGCATGTTAATATCAAACAAATAAAACTGAGGATGATTAAAAACCTCCTGCGTTATTAAATTTGAAATTCAAATGAAATTTATGCTTCCCGTGCACACTGCATGCTAATAGCTCCAACAGAGAGTCCAGGGTTCAACACACATTTTCCCTACAGGTTCTTATTATGTAACATGAGCTTCCTGTATAGATTTTTACAAAATGTCAGCGGGTAAAGTAATGAACCTATTCAGTGCAACCTGCGTTATACGCACGGAGCGCCATCGCTTACTTTAATAAATAATTTAAATTAACTACAATACAGAAATTCTCAGTATCTCCTCAAATAAATCTACAATTCTGTTTTAGTTGTTAACAGAAAGGCAGCAGACTTTCTGAAGTCAGGATCCCCACAGGTCTTTATTTTAAACTAACACAGCCATGATAAAATGAACCATCCCTCCCGTGAACGATGTGCAGTTTTAATCAAAACTGTCAAGATAATTGAACACAATTACAGTAAATGCGAAAGTTGGAGACGATCTAATAGAGGTCCGAGGCCAGAACAATGCACCCTTTATATCTTCTGTAATAGTTTGTGTATATTAACTCTTAAGAAGTTAAAACATGTTGAATCCCGCGGGGGCTAAATTGCACTAGAGTGCACGGTAATTGTCTGATATGAGAAAGATAGAGAAAACTGTGGAGAGGTCCTTGTAAAACAAGCACTTAAAGCTGCAGTGAAATCTGTAAAACACAGACCGAGGACAGAATGAAGTCGGTCAACTTTTACGCACAAGTACATTTGCGGGAAAAGAAAAAGCAGAAAACTTTTTTTTAAGCTTGCGCTTCAGAACGCGAAAGGCTTCTGAAAAATGGAAAAGAAAGAGGAGTTTGAACGCACTTGGTCTACTACATCGCGGTGTTTGTTGCCTCTTGGTGGAGGCGGCGGAGGCGATGGCGAATAATTTGCCAAGCTTTTTATTTACTACGCAGCATCCCACATCGCCAGACACGGGTCATCATTCCTCCTTCTTTAAATTTATGGAATGTGATGTTCTGTAAAAATTTCAGTAAGTGGCCCCCTAATACCTCCTTCCCAATTCACTCTCATTTAACTTTACCTTCCTTCCGCTGTCTTTTATTATGGAGGGGGCGGTGGGGTGGATGAGGGAGGGGAGGTGGGAGGGTGGCGGTGGGGGAGTGGAGAGCTGTCTGAGGCGCTCTATTGATGACCTCACGGTAGTATGTGGCAGTGCGACGGGACGAAGCCGCTGATTGGTCGCCCGTGTCACAGCGGCACTTCAAAGCCGGAGAGGAGCCTACAATTGTGGAAGAATGGGCGGAACACATCATTGTATTGCACACCTCTAAAAAAACAGTGCTCTGATTCATAAATATAAAAAGATCCTCTGAGGAGGGCTGTGTTTTTGTGTGATGGCAACTTCACTTCTAGGGGTGAGTCTAAAGGACTTTCTTACTGGTTTAATTAGTTCTTGTCATTGTCCTGCGGAGGGGGATTAAACTTACATCGGTCGCAAAGTAGCAGCAAAGCCAGTGCGTTGGTTATATTTCCAGCAAGCGGTTTGTATGATAAAGACGAGGCTCTGTAAACTGCATATAGGCTGAGTTTGGCTGTCATCGGCGCTCAAAACACGCATGTTTTCCCTGCTGTCCCGTTTGGCATGCATTTGTAAGCGCCGTCTGACGCATTTCACTTGTCTACTTTCTGTTCATCCAGGTAGGAAATCAAGATAATCTTCTCTGTTGATTACCAAAACTTAAACAAAAATACAGCTTATTAGTCGTCTGCTGAAAAACAGGGAAACTGTTTCTACTTGAACGCTATTTCCCGATCCGAAAAGAATGCATTAAAATGCCTGTAATTAATCTGTGGAACTTGTAAGTCGCTTACATATTTTCTTGTCCTTTCAGGAGGAGCCGAGGTTAGGATCGACTCCTTTAGCCATGTTAGCTGCAACATGTAACAAAATAGGGAGTCCGAGCCCTTCACCGTCGACAATTTCGGATAACTCCTCGTCATTTGGAAAAGGTTTCCACCCGTGGAAAAGAGCCGCTGCGAGTAGCTGCAGTCTCGGATCCGGCCTGCCCGGTTTCGGGGTATCGCGTAATGGATCTGGCATCTCGGACTCTTTTGGCACCAACAGCTCCACCGGATCCAGTGCCTTTTCCCTCACGTCCGGTACCTCGTCTAGTTCACACTTTGGAAACGATTATTCGGTTTTCCAAGCGTCCGTGTCGAGCAGCTCTCAAGAGTCCAGCCACCAGCCGGTCTTCATCTCAAAAGTGCACACCTCAGTGGACAGTTTGCAGGGCATCTATCCGAGGATGAGCGTTGCGCATCCTTACGAGTCCTGGTTCAAATCGTCTCATCCCGGGATCCCCACGGGAGACGTTGGTACCACCGGAGCCTCTGCATGGTGGGATGTGGGAGCGGGATGGATTGACGTTCAGAACCCTAACGGAGCAGCAATACAGACGTCCTTACATTCCGGTGGACTCCAGACCTCCTTGCACTCTCCCCTGGGCGGATATAACTCTGATTACTCGAGTTTAAGTCACTCTGCTTTCAGTACAAGTCCATCTCCACACCTGTTGACAACCGGCCAACACCTGATGGACGGTTTCAAGCCGGTGTTATCCTCTTATCCCGACACAAGCCCCTCTCCTTTAACCGGGGCAGGAGGGACTATGCTCTCCGGGGGTCCACCTGCGTCTTTAGCGGGGTCTCCGAGGTCATCTGCCCGGCGGTACTCGGGAAGAGCCACCTGCGACTGTCCAAACTGCCAGGAGGCGGAGAGACTGGGACCGGCGGGCGCCAGCCTCCGGAGGAAAGGTCTCCACAGCTGTCACATTCCAGGCTGTGGGAAGGTTTACGGGAAAACCTCGCACCTAAAGGCGCATTTGAGGTGGCACACAGGCGAGAGGCCGTTTGTGTGCAACTGGCTCTTTTGCGGAAAAAGGTTCACTCGCTCCGACGAGCTCCAGCGACATTTACGCACACACACAGGGGAGAAGCGATTCGCTTGTCCGGTGTGCAACAAGAGATTTATGCGTAGCGATCACCTGAGTAAACACGTAAAAACTCACAGCGCCGGGGGATCTGCCGGCTCTGGCTCCGGGGGCAGCGGAGGGAAGAGGGGGAGTGATACCGACAGCGAGCACAGTGCACCGGGAAGCCCTCCATGCCATTCCCCAGACCTGTTGCACCCACCTGAGTCTGCCCAGGGAGTAGGCATGAACGGGCTCTAAAAAAAAAACTCCCCCAGTGAAGTGAAAACTGTAAAACAGCAAAGTGTCGTGATGGAATTGTCCGAGAGGACATGAAAGTGGACATACTTTGGTGCATCATCATTGTCATTTAATGATGTGTGACACACTGTGGGAAGGCACGATCAAAACTTTTTATGTTTCTTACTGTTTTTCTTTTGCAGCCCGATCCTGAATACGCCTGATGTTTTATTTGTCCGGTATAAGACGCGAAAGACAGAAAACACTGCTGTCAAAATTGTAGGGCCTGAAAAAGTTGAGCAACTGCTATCATGCATATTGTTGAAAACCAAACACTGGCACTTTATTATCGAGCAGGGGAATCTGTTGCTGTCAATGTGGATGGACTGCTCGATAGGAACAAATACCTGTAGAGTATGGCGGTGAGACACGGGAGTGATGATCCCATTAAATAAAGTGATAAAGGAAGAGCAGGTTTTTATATATATATATATATATATATATATATATATATATATATATATATATATATATATATATATATATATATATATATATATACATATATATATATATATATATATATATATATATATCACTGCTATTCTCTTCGCAGCCTACACTATGCGCCAACTTTATCACTAGGCCTGTTGAGGTTACTTAGACTTCGCTGCAAAATGTGTTGTATATAATTACAAATGTAGGTTAGAATAATTACAGCCCAGTGTAAAGGTGAGCAATGTATTTGTCCAGGAGACGATTTTGTATAGGTATTTCTAGCTGTATATGGACTCTAGTAAATATTTGAAAATATACGGAAATGTACTTGGATTTTCTTTGATATGATATAAAATGTATTGTGGGGAGTTATATTTAACCACGACTTTTTCTTGTATTTAGGGATCTATCATTAGGCGCACTTCGAATTTATTTGTAAAGTTTTGAAATCATTTACTGTTTACCCACTCGTTTAATTTAAGTAAGCATGTTGTAAAGTGATTTTAATTTTACAATGATATTTTTTTCTTTCTCTCTCTCTCTCTCTCTCCTTCTCTCTCTTACTCCGAGAATGGCTTTTTATGTGAGCCACTCAATAAAGTCAGTATGAAATCAGAAGCACCTGATCGACTCAGTTTGTCGGATTGCTGAGTCATTAAAAAAAATGTAAACGCCTAAAAGAAACTCATAAATTACACTTTGCCTTCATGTTACATTACAAGTCCGTGTGTTTGCTATTAATGTGAAAAACTGTTGAGTTTCGTGATCTCCGTAACGGCCTCCAGCAACACCAGGCCCTTGCTCGCAGCTTAATTTAAATTTCAATAATAAAATGTAACAATTATTTAGAAACGGGGAGAAAATTCAGTGTTATTTAAAAAGAAATCTATTTAGCTTGAAATAAGTCATTATCGTTTAAAAAAATCTGTTAAGCAGAAAAATTCAGCCTCTTAACTTTTCTGAGGACGCGGCTTTACCATTAAACCACGGTTTATGATGAGTTAATTTGCGTATAGTAAATACTCGCAGCAACACACTGTAATTAGCATTTTTATTTTGTATTTATCACTAGGCTACTATTCTTCTTTGTTTCATTCTTTATTTCCATCCAAATCTCCAGTATATTTTCATCCTCAGGTTTTTCCTTCTCACTGGTCATTCTTAAAACACTCGTTTTTCTTCCGTTTTTGTAAATGTTACTAATAAATGCACAGCAGGTTGAGTGCCTACGTTATTTATTTTTGTGTGTAAACATTTAGATCGTCTAATGAGGACAGCGCGCGTTCTTCTGCGGAAAGTTTTGTTTCCCTTCAGGCTGGACTTAATTTGACCTCATTTCAAGTCAGAAAATTACTTAAAATCAAGATTCGAAGCAAAAGCACAAGAAATCTGTGGACTTTTCCATTCAGATGTGCTCATTTACTTTACTTGCCTAACACAGAGACTTTTATTTCATTTAGTTGAACATCGTATTTCATGTCATTACAGCTGAAAATAGAGACCGTCTGTCTTTCTTTTTCTTTTTTCTCTTTCTGGTTTCTGGGTTTAAGGCGTCAAATTTTAAGAGCCGATTGTAACATACAGAGTGCGCACTGACGTAACATTTCCCATCTTCTAAACTGTTTTACAAAAAATAAAAAGTGATGCGTAGGGAAACTAATATAATAAAAACTGAATTATTCTGAGTTTTTTTTTCCTTCGGATCTCTGAGAAACAGCTTAATCTCTAAACTTCAGAAAGGAGGCTTTGAATTTAAAGCTCTGTAGCGCCATCCAGCGCTATTCTGCTCAACCGACAGTATTTAAAGACCAGCCCTGGATCATCCTGATCAGATTTAAAGCTCGGATTTCTTTTCACTTCGTAGAAAGCATATTGCGATGCCTTAAGCAATTCTGATATATAATCATATCTGATATTAAAGCATGGTTACATTTATAATTGTTGATGCCAGACCTGATTAAAAGTTTAGCCTCTGATTTCAGCTAATCGTCTAATAATGGATTATGCGCTTTTGTAAGTTTACCCACCTCGTCCTCGTGAAGTGTTACTGAATCTTCAGACAAAGTTTTGACTCGGACAGTTGTAAGACTCCTAAACATACTTTGTACTTGTAAACAAGGTTAAAGTGATCATTAAAAAAATAAAGTCCTTACACTCACAGCTGCTCCGTTTAGCAGTACACGAGGAAAGCTCATCAGAGTGACTGGATATTTTCTGGGTACATCAAGCTCACAGTCTCCAGGTGTTTTGCTGACATGATCTGAAAAAGACTCACAATAGCAAACAGACTCAGTTTCATCTGCTTTTCAATATTATTTTTAAATACTTCCACACTCATTTGCACATTTTCATACAAATAAAGTTGCTCTACTGTGGTCCAAGGATGAAAGAAAAATGAAACAGAGGAGTGCACAAATGATATATCCTGCTTTTACTGAGTTCATGAATCCCCAAAGTGCTTTGGCATGTGGGATTTGAATATAGAGATATTACAGCACTTACACAGCTTTAACCAAAGATTTTGTAGCTGATTTATATGTAGCTGGTCTGCTTAATAAATGTTTAGGCAGTCAAATTTCCCTTTAAGCATAAAATGTAGAACATTTTTTGTTTGTTTTTTAAATTCTGGCTCATTTAGGGTGAAAAGACTTCATGATTCAAATAAAGTAAACCTAAAACTGAGTTTTAAAAAAATAATATCATAATAATAACTAATTTTTAATTAGTCCAGCATTGTATTTGTGGCTTACCATATTACTGCAAGTTAAGTTTATAAAGTGATGCATCTTCATTTTTTTTTTTATTAAAATCGTTTTAAACATTTCAGTCAGAACACAACAGGCTTGTAGTTTTAAAAGCCGCCTCCAAAATAATCTAACCAGCCAAAAAGTGATCAGTTAATATGAGAGACTCATCTCAGCCAAACGTTTCAGTGCACCACTCCGTGTTGTCATACCATTAGCACCTTACTAGACTGTTGTTGCATCGCGTGGTCCTCAGAGGAACGTCCCACCGCTGGCCTCATTTGAATTAAGCTGGCCACAGGAAGTGCACGCATGCCAGGATGAAGAGGATGGGCCTGCCAACTGTGGATGAAGGCCACAATAACAGCTATGGTCAGAGCACACAGTGTGTTGGCAGCCAAGTTTATCGTTGATCCGGTTACCTAGAAAACAGGAAAGAAATAATATTATGCCAATGATGCTAAAAATTAGCATCGATTTATGATTTTAGGGTTGTTTAATGAATCTAAAGCCAAATCTTTTGGAGGATAGATAGATAGATAGATAGATAGATAGATAGATAGATAGATAGATAGATAGATAGATAGATAGATAGATAGATAGATAGATAGATAGATAGATAGATAGATAGATAGATAGATAGATAGATAGATAGATAGATAGATAGATAGATAGATAGATAGATAGATAGATGAGTGAATGAGAAATAATATTTTATCTGTAAGGTAAATTTCTGTTTTCCAGAAACAGACAAAAGTATGTACAACTTTAGAGAAATAGGAATGATCACCTATAGTACAGACAAGGTTCTTGATTTGACGTTTTTCATTTCTACTTAATGAACATTTGAGCCATAAGTGAGATCTGAGCCACAACCCTCCATTTTTTCTTGTAATCAAATGGCGAAACTTCCATAAAAAACTTAACCAAAGCTTCGTCTTTACTGTCATTGGACAGCAATTACTGGCTTTTAAAAAGAAAATGCCAGATTGGAAGTCATGTACCTTTTCAAATCTGTTACTCCCTGTATTTCAATACTTCATGCTTGAAAATAATTTAATTAGCTTTATTTTTCTCTTACAACCACTATTTACCTAAACCTTGAAAATCACAGATTTGTGTTTCATATAATCTCATCAGAGCAGTTTTGGATCATTAAAAACATCAACATAAAAACAACTTTACCCAACTTCATTGTTTGAAACAACACACGCTGGCTCACCAGTTGTACGGTAGAGAAATGGCTCCATCAAGTGGCACGATATTGTAAACATTAGACATCCACTTTAATTCGGATTTCTAAACTCAAGTATCTTAAATTAACCGTGTCACACAATCAAGCTAAATATATATTCCAAATGAAAAGACTCTTGAGAAACTACAGATTGTAAAATGCCCAGTGAAGACCTTTGCAGGCAGTGTAGGCTACAGACTTTTTCGTCCATATATTTTGGACAATTATTATTTTTTTTGCCAAAAAGCCCCAGATGCGATTGAACGGCGGTCTTTGCGTTTTAATTCAAGGGGTTTTAAGTATTGCTGTTTAGGAACCGCAGCTATTTCTGTACACAGTCCTCAATTTTAACAGGCTTAAAAATAATTGGACTATTGACTGACAAGCATGCAGCTCAAACCTGTTTCCTGATTTCATCACAGATTAAGCAGATAAAAGATCTGGAGTTGATTCCTGTTGAACCTGTATTTTGTATCTTTTCACTGGAGCTCTTAATAGAGTGTGCAAAGAGATGTTGGTGATAGTGAAAAAGACAATAATTAGATTGAAAAAACAAAGTAAACCAACCCGATTGGCAGCCGAAACTTTAGGAGGGGCCAAATCAACAATCATACAACAAAGGAATGCACTGGCCAGCTCAACAACATCAAAAGGCCTGAAAGACCAAAGAAGACAACAAAATTGCACAACTTCCCAACATCCAAGTTAAGAACAAGAAGGTAGGAGTGCCACTGTCAAGGTCTCTACATTTACATTAATACCTTTATTAATGTAAATACCAAGAGTTAACAACATGATGCAAGCCACTGGTTACACTGAAGAACAAGAAAGCCTCAAAGTGAAAACAAACAAACAAAAAACATAAATATATTGTACAACATCCATCCATCTGTTTTCTTCCACTTGTCTAATTCAGGGTTGCCCATTCCAGCTACCATAGGACAAGAGGTGTGGTACACTCTGGACAGGTTACCAAGTTAATCTGTGCAAAGTTTTTTTGTTTTGTGCAGACAGACAACTATTCACACCGATGGGCAGTTTTGAGTCACCATATATGAAGGAGAATGCACTACATTTCAGTAAAATAGAAACATGAATATATAGCATGAATATGCTATATATAACAGGTTTGCAAATGCTTGCTACTTAGACCTATACACTCTGTATCAGCAGATGATTATTACCCACAGCGAAATCCAAGCTACAGCAACCAAAGGCCGTTTCTTTTTTTACTTCCAGTGTCATAATCTACTCAAGAGTGCTTATTGCATTCCTGGAGAATTGCTTGAGGATGAAAGAGCTTACATCAGAGACCACAGGCCAGTCGAACAGTTCTGAAGGAACATTTCAGCTTTAGCAGGATATTCAGTAACAACAACAATAACAGCCGGAAGATTCCTCAAGTTGTAACTTACATACACGTCTACTACCGAGCTCTGCCCTTATCTTTTTTTATATGAGCGCTAAATCATCAGTGTAAGTTACACTGTAACTTATCCTTAAGTTTGTGCTAACGATTAAGCTCCTTTTATGTTGTTACTCGAAATGCAGCGATAAAATGCCACAGTGAAGACCATGAAAAAACAGCAAACACATTCAGTAAACTGAGAAGCAAGAGAAATGGTAGGTTTTTCTGTTGTTTTTGGCTTAACTATACACTGCGTGACTTTCACGCGTTGCAACCATGTACAAAAAATATATATATATAATATATATATATAAATACATAAAACCAGTTATGCTTCTTCAGGCTGTGTAAATTAACCTTATTTCATGTCGGTGCACCAGCCTGTCTAATATGTTTTTGCAACCCCTATAGCGCTTATCAGTCAAGTCACACTTACATCGAAACCACGAGTATCGCTCAGTTTCATGCGTGCGTAAACACTGTGTTGCATTGTGGATATTGTAGGCACTGTCTACCTAAGGCCACTCCTCCTCCGGGATTCCGGTAATAATTTAAACTTCCAGTCCCAAAATGCTTAGTGGCCAAAGGCAAATAGACTAAGAAGAAGCTGTGACGTGAGGAGGTCGGGGTTCTCGTTTTCACGCCCTAAAAAGCAGCGCTGATGATACTGGATTGACCTCTTTTCTAGCCAAAGAGCTGAAGGAAATCTACAAACATCTCGTGCTGACGGTTAGATCAAACTTTGATTTCTTTGTCTCGTATCTAATAGTTTTTCGTCTTGGTGTTAATATTAGGAGCACTCAGATGAACAGCCGAGGCGTTAGACTTTATGACTTTGTCGCTACTCAGTGAAGTCTACACCTGTTCAGGTGCGAAAATGGCAGTGACGCGTGTCTTGATGTTGTAGATGTGTTTAGAGAAGCTGGAGCTGAGGGACTTTGTGTTAAAGTGTTTCTGATCGGATTGTGAATGAATCAAAGATTTGCTTGATAGTGTTTTCATCTGATCAGAGGGGAAAAAATAATGTTCGCGTGAATTTAATTGGAGCTGTTTGCTCAGCCTCGAATAATAATGGAAAGGAAATGCAATGCAGATCAAGTAAAGCAGTGTTTCTTCGGAAAATACACGGTCTGTAGTACAATAGGACTGGACTTTGATCATAGGAAGAAGCTCTTTGTGAAGTGACTAGTGTGTCATAGGCTTGACAAGACCAACCTGTTTTTGTGCACTGGTGTAAGAAACCACATTATTAATGACTGACTCACTGTGACAACTATTGAATGGGTAGTGTCATTTTACGCAAACAAGTAACAAACTGAAGAGTTCAGACAGTTTGGAGCAGCTTTCTGTAACAGACTGAAGCTCCGCCGAAACCCTGGGGCCCATTCTGCCTGACGAAACACCTGTGAGACAGAACAAAGCTGTAGCTTTACTTTTATTGTGAAGGTTGTTGCCACCTGTCACAACACTTTCAAATTCATCTATATTTACAGATATTTGTAGGGCTGCCACTTGCTTTTATATTAAATCCAAACTGGAAGTAAAATAATGGTATCCCATTAATAAAGTCTTAATAGTGGGGTAATATTGTGGAAATAAAGAGACAGTAGCTACATAATACAATTTAATTAGCGTTTAATTACCAAGTTAGAGTTTGAGATCAAGCATGGTTTTCAGCAGAATTATATTAGACAGAAATGTGTATAATGGGATAATAACTAGATGTAATAATATGGAAACAAGTGCCAAGAACTTTTTAATTCCAAATATTTACACAGAAATTATAATTTTCTTGCACAGAGGTTATATTTTTTTAACAGTACCATACTCTTTTTAACTGTCTTTGCCTTACAGCAAACATTTGCTTTTGTTATTAAGCTGTTATTTACATTTCAGTCTAATATCATCCAGCTAAAAGCATCCTCTAATACCAAGGTATTTCTTAGTTATTATCTTCATAATTAAATTGTATAGCTTGATTATTATATCCTTAGTTCCAGATTATTTCTTGTTTTGTTTGAAAAAAAAAAGCAAATATTCAAATGTTTATAAATATTTCGCTTTAGTAGTGACTTAATTGTCATCTGATTGCTGTTCATTTTCTGATGAGCAGCTGATTTGCACTGGGATTCCTATTATATTGTTTGAGGAGTAATGTAATTACGCCCCAAAATAATGAATCCATGTTTATGTTTACAGATGAAAATATGGCAGCTGGAAGAACCAGGTCCTTCCGTCGTGTTGGGAGTCTCATGCGGAGTAAATCCGAGGGCACCCTGATTGATCTGACTGACAGCGCCCCACCCAGCAATAACTTGAATGGTAAAAAGCTCAGTTTCAAGCTTAAGTGACCTGTGCTTTGAATTTGAACATGTGGTAATAATGTTAACCCCCATCTCAATTTTCACAGGTGGGCTCGTGTCAGGACAGACACAAAACTCTGACTGGACATTTTTGCAGTCAAACGTTTCACTTTCATCTCCGACTAAAAATCCTTTTTGGAACAAGATATCTGCGTCAAACCCTTTCTTAGAAGATATTGTACACATCGGCACAGACAAGCATAGTTTTGATTCATCAGATTTACATGAAGACCATAAAGGGCATCAGTACACAAGTAACGACGATGCCATCAGCACTTCTTCCGATGAAGGCAACGTGAGCAACTTTCTGGAGAGCAGACAGAACATCAGCAACAAGTCTGGGAGATGGAGGAGTACTTCACACATCATGGATGATATAGAAAGAAAGGTGCTGAGACAGGAGAACACCTTCGCACCTCCCGTGCCGGTGCTGAGTCCAGATTTTGAGTGGCTAAAGAATGACAGAGAGGCCTATAAAATGGCTTGGCTGAGCCATAGGCAGCTAACACGCTCATGCCTGGACCTGAATGTGATTAGCCAGAGCCCTGGATGGGCTCAGACCCAGGCCACTAACTTTCAAGTTATCTGCAAGATTGGCCACGCTGGTGGCTCAGTACAGTTACCGGAGTCAGGAATTACCATCCATATACCAGAAGGACATGTTCCTCCTGGAGAAGTCCAGGAAGTTACACTCAAAGCAGTGCTAAATCCTCCCCCTGGACTCAACAACAACTACATGACAACCATGAGTCCCCTCGTTGAGGTGGTTCTCAGCAACATCAACACAAAGGAAACTTTGTCCCTGGAGATGAAACTGTCAGGAGAGGTGAAGAGTGATGATTCAAGTCAGGTGATGACCACTTTATACGGGCTGGTGTCCAACAAAAGAACAGGCCCTTACAACAGATTGAATGACTGTTACGTTCACAAGAATACGATGCAGTTGAAGCTCCAGGATCTGAAGACACACTTTTTTGTGATTGCAGTTGCAGAGGCCTCTGCACTGCAGTCCCCTGCTACATCAGTCTGGGATTACCTTGACCGCAAAATCACTGTCGCAGTTTATGGTCCCAGATACATCCACCCATCATTTAAGATCGTGATAGTTGTCTGTTGCCATGAGGACGTTCCACCAAAGCTCCCGTTTTCTGATATCTGCAGAGGCAACAAATACCTGCCTCCTGTTGTGCTGCAACTTTGGGGAAAACATCGCTTTAAACCAGACAAGCTCAGCAACCTTCATGTTGAAGTCGGCATTACTGACTCGATGTTTAAAATCAAAGCTGAAGACAAACTGAAAGAAGTGAGAGAAAGTCAGCTGAAAATAGGGACAGTTTTGCATCTGCCCATTGCATTATCTAGTTCTGGTAATGCAGACATGACCCCTTTTAAACTAGATTTACAAGTGAAGGAATCAAACAGTTCAGCTATTGCAGATTTTCAGGTGCCTTCCCCTCCTGCTGCACCCATCAGATCAGAAAAGCGAGCGACCAGACAGATAGAAAGGCCGGTCAAAATGATAAAACCTATTCCCATCACTGAGGAATGTCATTCAAATTTACCAGAATTCACAGACAGGCCTGTGAACTTGCAGTGCTACGGTGTGGCCCTAAAGTCTGTCTTTCGTCAGCCACGTGTAGAATATCTCCTGGAGTACTTCAAGGGTGACACAGTGGCTCTCCTTTCCAGAAATCCAGTTAAGTCTGTGGGAAACTCAAAAGTCAAAGAGTGGTATATCGGATTCCTCCGAGGGAAGACTGGTTTGATTCACTGCAAAAACATCAAACTCATAACTAGGGACCAGGTGATGGACTTCTATGACATTGAAGTGACCACAGAAGTCCTTCTGGAGAACATGACGAAGCCCTTTAAGAAACTTACTTACATGTACTCTGCCATCCAGACACTGGTCACCGAGCACATTACCAGCTGGAGATGTTTTGCAGATGCTTTAGGGTATACCAAGCTGCCTCAGGACGCACTCATACGGAGGCATGCTGAAACTGAGCCCGATAAAGTGGCGTGCATTCTGGAGAAGCTGAAGGAAGACTGCCACACTGTGAGGGGCAGGAAGTTTCTGCATGAACTCATCGTTGTAAGTACAGGAAGTAAATAGTGGCCTTGTTTTTGGTCCATTTTCATTATGCTTGCAACATGCTAGGTTCATCCCGATGTCACGTTCCCCAGTGTCAGGTTAGCAGCTATAGTGGCTGCCTAATACTCATGCTGCCTTATCTTAGATCAATGCTGAGTGTTTGTGTTTTTCCTCTGGTCTATAATACAGTTTATCAATATATGTTTTTTTTTGTCTTTGTATGTTGACTAATCTTTGAGTTACTAGCTATAAAGACTTTTCTTCTCTTTAACGTCATGAACTAGCAGGCAAAAAAATCCACCAGAAATTTGCATTTAAGTCCTATTTCCGGAAAAATGTGACCTAATTACAAAAAAAATCCACAAACCTCATTTGATGTTGGAACTATTTTCTGTCTAAAAACTACAGACTTCACACTGTGAAAAAGTCAGCATGGATCTACCCGACCTGGAACTACATCCCCCTCCGCTCACCTGAGCAACATTAGGTCGCTGCAGGCTTCCTTTACCTGACAGCTTTGGGATGAACTATTCCTTTAAAATCCCCTCTGCTTTGCCTCACACTGTACTCTCTAATTGCTTTCATTATAGCTAATTTGTATTTTTAATATGGTTGTCAAGGGCCTGCTGAGGATGGATTCAGTGAGTCTTGTTGCCCAGGTCATACAGAACACTGTCATTCTGTCCACCGCCGTGGAACTGGGAATTCGATGGCGGGAGCTCGCTGAGAAAATGGGAAAGTTCTCAAGCACACAAATAGCTACGCATGAAGCACCACATCGAGGGAAGAACGGTGAAGTCGGTCCCCAGGTCAGTTAAATGTTTTGTTTTAGGAAAGTTATTCGAAGTTTCACATCTGACAATTAAAAAAAGAATAACGATGTGTTCTGTTTCAGTCAATGTGGAAGCCTGCCTATGACTTTCTGTACTCCTGGAGTCTTCGCTATGGAGATAGCTACAAGGACCTAATCCAGGATCTGCACCTGGCCCTGGACAAAATGAAAAACCCTGCCACGAGACATTGGAGGCACCTGACCGGTGTGCTCGTCACAGTGAACTGCCTCGATGTCTTTCGAGCCTCTGCTTACCCAAAAGCCTAAACCTCCTCTTCCAGCAATCAAAACATCTTTTGTTACAAGGTGGTGAGGTCATGTTACATATCTTTTCTGGTTGTCTTGTGGCTTTGCTTACTTTGTCTCGATGTTCATTTTCTGCACAGAGCATTAGAACTCACACAGCTACATTATATATTAGAACAGCTAACACACTGTTGAGAAAAATATGAGAAAATTAAAGTGTGATGTCTGTTATAGTGAAATGCCACATGTCGTTAAAGTTAATTTTCCTTCTGTCAAATCTCCATGAGGTTAGCCAACTACCATCAGGTGTCCTGGGTATTAACAATGCTCCTGATGTGTAATTATTTGTCAGATAAAAGATAAAAGCTGCTCATGAGTCAGTTAAAACAACTAAATAAAAGCAGAATGAGTCCAGAGGCACTCTGTTGGTTAAAATTATTTACAAAAAATAATATTACAGTTACACAAATCCATCCTCTATCGTTGATATGCGAAAAGGGTTTTTTGTTTTTTCCTCCAACTATGTCATCTTTCTATAACTTTTCTATAAATGTTTCCAAAATTCTAACCAGCAGAGTGCCTCAGGACTCCTTCTGCTTTATTTGTTTGTCTTTTTATTCCATTGCCTTTCAGTCGAAAGGTAATTTTACACAAATTTGTATTATTAAAAATACATTCCCAATACATGTGCTGTTTCTACACCTTTCAAGACGCTTCCACCAACAGTTTTTGCATAGTTATTGTAACCAATAATTGGTGAGTTCTCTGAAACAGGATCCACAGCAAGGCTCCTCTAAGTGTTTGTATCAGTGGAGTTTAAAAAAAGTTTAAGGCTTTTCTGTAATATAATGTAAAGTAGCTGCATGAAACCGATAAATGTGAACACTGTTGCAAAAAAAAGAAAAGAAAGAAATCTAGGGTTGCATTTCTGAGTCCGTGAATGAAGTGTTAGGTCTGCGTGCTGAAAATAAAAACGCACGACCAAAGTCAAAGTACCTTGATGGCAGTAAATAAACTGTTAAGGAGCTACTATAATGTAACTTAAACTGTTGTTTTCTTAAATATTAGTGCTATTTTTCTAATGTAATGTAATATTTTAGACATGCACAAAAACAGTACTTTTATAATGTATACATTGTAATTGCAGTGTGTTCATAATTCATAATGTAATGTTGGGTTTTTTTGTCAAATGGAGAGTGGTGCCATGTACAGTACACACTGCCTTCAGTCTTTGATACCACGTTGTATGTAAAAAGAAAAAAGAAAAAAAGAAAGAAGAATAAGATGTGAATAAATATAAAAATATATAAATCTATTGTGATCATCTTTTGTTTTAATATACAGGTACAGAACTCCGATGATTGCATCATAACAGTAAGGTCTTTGTGCATCCCAGTGATGAAAATAGACAGACAGATAAAGATAGATATTTTAACAATATTTGAATACTTCAAAGCTTATATGTGTCTCCTGTTTTTCCAGTTTTAATGAAGTCAAACGACACATCTTGTGTGTCAGTGTTTTCCATTGATCTTCTCTTGCTGTTTGCTTTTACCTGTTTGTTTAAGCTAGTTTCAGTCGAAAGCATTATGTGCCAGTTCTCAGTTAAACAGAGAGCAGAGAACGCTGAATTGACTTTCCTTTTGCTCACTGATTACAGTGCGGGAAAAGTAAATCAAGACAGGAAAGTGGTATCAGGCAGCAGAGTGAAGTGCTGAGGTGATTGTATAAGATGCAACAATGCTTTTTCTAAGGACTGATAAACCTGCATAATATTAATTTAGCAGGACAAATGTTACAGGTAACATTAGGAACAAAAGACACAAATATCTATTGCAGACAATCACAAGGCAGCAACTTAATGCATTTCAACATGTAGACATGGTCAAGATGACCTGCTGAAGTTCAAACTGAGCACCAGAATGGGGAAGAAAGATGATTTAAGAGACTTTTAATGTAGCATGGTAGTTAGCATCTATGAAAGCACAACATAGAAGCAGATGGGCTACCGTAGAAGACGCCGTCAGCTAAAAACAAGAAACTATGGCTACACAAGGGGTCACTAAAACTGAACAATAGAAGACTGGAAAAATGTTGCCTGGTCTCATGAGTCTGAGTTTTTGATGAGGTCAAATAACAAAGCACCATCCTTTTATGACCACAATGTTCTCATCTTTTGATGGCTGCTTCCAGATGGATAACCATATCTTGCCACATCTCAAAGCAAAGATCATCTCAAACTGGCTTCTTCAACACAACCATGAGCTCACTGTTTTCAACTAGACTCCACAATCACCATCACGGATGTGCAGCTGACAGATCTGCAGGAACTGTGTAATGCTATCATGTCAATATGGACCCAAATCTCTGAGGAATGTTTCCAGCAGCTTATTGAATCTGTGGCACAAAGAATTACGGCACCTCTGATGGTGAAAAGTGAAACCACACAGCCTACTTTTGTATGCATCAGATTATTTTTCATAGTAACACCACACAAGCCTTATCCCCCATTTTCAGTAGTGCTACCACTTCATAGAAAAGAAGCTTTTTCTTTAAGATTAATCAAACTTTGTTGTTTCTTCTAAAAAAAGAAAAAAACATTCATTCAGGTCAAATCACCAAGACAGTGGGACAGTGAGGAAATCAAAACTCACAGCATATTTGAAAAACAGTCAAATTCTTCATAGAAAAACACTCAAATTATCCCCAGAGACAAGAATGGCCCCAGATAGAACTAAAGGTTTAGTAACACATTTTAAATTTGACATGCTTATTTTGAGAAGACCAGAATATTTGATCCCCACGGCTATTTTTAAAGCGCTGCTCTGTGCACACTTCATCCTTCATTAGGAAATGGGACAAAAGGTTCCCTGTTTTAGTCATAATAACCACTGGTAGGTCCAGAGAAATGATTTCTCTGTGAGATTATCTCCACGATCCTTGGGTTCAAGCATTCGATCCTTTTAAAAAAGCAATAATGTGAGCTATAATGAAACATTTGTAATTAAATATCCATAAACATACTAGTTATTGACTAATGTGATGTGTTCAGGACACAGAATGACTCATCCAATTAATATAGGAAGTAGATGCATTCAGAGTGTACCAATTACAAATGAGCCCTACAGAACTTAAACAGGGCTAAAAATATGCAAAACTGTGAAATAATATAGTGGTTTAGTCTTTATTATATACACACATATATATATATTGGATAACAAATGCTTTTTATAGACATTTTTTAGTCATTTAATAGTGAAGGATGTGCTTCAGATTTGGTGTCTCAACAGGAAATGTTGTAAAGTCTGTGCTGATTCTATCACAGTGAAGTGATTCAACAATTAAAGTGTTCCAGTTTGAAAATGGACAGTGTGTTTTCGAGTCCCTGTTTTTAAGGTGCGCTGAGGCGTTAAACTTTGAAGCTAACACGATGTGACCACTTTTGTTTTGGGAGTCTTTTATAGCAGCAGTGTGACAGTGCAGATAACAGTTTATAGCATTCAAATCGATGCACGTCAGAGTCTTTTTCTTATGTTTGCAAACTAGCTCATACTTCTCCTATGAATTAACTGCAGGCCGACAATAAAACTACAGTTTATGATCCATAAAATGAGACTTTGTTCCAGTAATTTGCCCCGATCATTCACACCGTCTTCTGCTTTGTTTCACTCAAAACTCAGAGCCCACAGGAGCTACTAAGTGCTTCTCATTAGATATCAGCACATCAAGAAGTCTTTGTCACTGACACCCTGGCCAAAACTCTGTGCAAAGTCCTGCTCATAAGTCAGAACATTTTCAACTGTGTCAAGGAAGACGGTGTTAAGCTCCTTGGAGTTGTAGTTGAGAACAAAATGAGACACTGAAAATGTTCCCACACTTGTACCAACTGCACCCCTTAAAACTTTAAGCTCTCATCATCAATCTAAGCACAGGGGAGGCTTGTTCTGCTACGTTCAGGTTATGTTTGTACAGCACACATTCATATATTTCCTCTCATTTCACTAGAGCCAAAGCCCACTGCAGATTTTAACCCTGTTCATCATTGCAGTGATGAGCATGAGATCCCACAAGCAACGCTCATCTCAGCTGCTCAGTCTGCTCCGCTGATCTGCGTGGGATTAAGGAGACGTTGGCATAATATTATTTCTGACCAGGGAGATAAAAAATTCTTCATTGCTTGTTGCTTTTTCTCTTTTCCCAACTATCTGCCAAGGAAACCTTTGGCCTATTAATTTTTTTTTCCATGTACATTTGGATGATGAATTAACTGAGTCATTATTACAGTTGAGTATCCTCTACCTGCCCTCAGATCTTATGGTGTGTGACCATTTATGCTGCCTTCACATTCATTAAGGAGAAAATGCACTACCTTATATTTCATTCCTTCACAGTTAAAAGCCGATAAAGCCGAGCAGAACAAGATCAAGAGAGCATTTCTGCGCTTGTCAACACTAAATCTTCCTTTTACTGACAGATACAGATGATTTATCTAGCTCCTTAAACGTTGGAGTCCTCTGGGATATGTGCTGTATTGGACAAAAAAATCACATTTTAAATGCATTTTAGCTTTTCCCTTTGCTAACATTCATAGTTTTCTACTGTTGTGAATATTATGTAATGTTGACTGACAAGGAAAACTTTATCTATTCGTTCAAACCGACACTTCCAGTCCAGTCCAGTGGGTGGCACTGTTGCATTGACCAAGTTCCTCATTCTACGTAGCTCTGACATGTCGTTACCTAACAGCACTCTTGTAATAAATAAATAAAAATAATATCCTAAATTATGTGTTAATTATGTCTTATTTCCGTTTAGGGAATAATAATAACTCATCAACATTCTGAAACTCTCTCAGGAAGACAAATAAAGCATGCGCAGTAATGCACCTTTATACTCCAATGCCTGCATCTTGTTCTGACCTGCAAGCAGTTTGGATTGTTCCTATTTTTAACTCAACAAAAAAAAATCTCAACAAGTATCCCTGCTGTTATAAGTGGGCATGCTCAGAGTCCACAGAGTGTGACTCTCTGAAGCCAGCAGCCATGGGAGCTATCCACAAATCACTGTTATGAACAGAAGCATTCCTCTGTCCTCCAGGGTATATAAGGCTTCATTTGGTTTGCGTCCATGATATATGTTGAGGGCAAGAAGTCATTTAGCTTTCAATTTATTAGCCTGGTGATTTATGCACGCTGCAAAGGTAGCAGTGGTGTCTCCCACTCCTTCTCTCCAGCCCCCACTGTCCCCTGCTCTCCACCACTTTCAGATTAGACTCTAATAATTTGGTAATAGATGATGTGAAAGAGGAGAAAGTTCAGCAATTAGAAAAAGTCAGCAGAAAAACATGGGTTTACAGTTTCTTTGGCTGCACTTCATTTATCACCAGTGTTATAGTCACTCAGAGCATGATGAAGTGCCGAGACCACAGCAACCTGCACCATAGCTGGACTCCATATATTAGAGAAACAAAAACAAAACCACTAAAAGAATATCTACAATAAAAAATGATGGTAGAAAATCAGAGGTGTATCGGTTTAGGTTCAACAGCAATAAGAGACACAATAATTCAGCTGTTTCTATTCTCACCAACACAGAAATTTTATAGCTGCATTTAACATGCATCCTGTACCATTGCATAACATGAGCGAAAACAAAAGTCTTCAAATCCCTAATACAAAACAGAGATGGTTGCAGTTTTACAGATTTGGAAAGGTCTGTAGTTTCCAGTTTTAGCAGATTTGCAGTGCACAAGCATTTTACAAGGTGTCGATTGTTGCCCGGAGATCAATGTCTTTCTTCTGACTAACAGCCCCGCTCGGAGCCTCTTCCCATGACCACCGCTGGGATGGAGGAAGCTCTGTTACCAAATGACTCACTGGGAAAAAAAACAACCTGAAGTGTTTGGCAGTGTTCAGAGAGGCTTTGTGAGTAATCGCCATCCACATCCTTGGACACTTTATTTGCTCTCACTCTCACTTTTTCCATCAAGCAACTTTGCAGAACCCTAGTTTCATCATGCCAGAACCCTGAGATAAAAACTGAGGAAATTTAGAACACACAAATAAACCCGCTCTGCTATTTATAAACATCCGCATCTGCAACTCAAACCAAAGTCCTCAATTTAGCACAATTGCTTTGCCTTCAAGGGGATGGTGGCAAAGTGTTTCTCTTTCTGCTCCCTAGTTAGCAGACTGGTTTATTTTTGCTGATGTGATCACATCCTATCATGCATTAGGTTTTGTCAGGTGTACCATGACGGTGTGGAGGAGGTGCAGAGCGTGTATCTGCTGACGGGGCTGACGTACCAACTGTGACACTCCCACTCCATCGATAATGTACAAACCAGATGGAGGAGAGCTGGGAATGAGACATGGGAATGTGCAGGATTGTGGCATAAGATTTTGACAGTGAGCATATCACTACTGAAACTCTAGTAGTGTTTTTTCTTCTTAATAGGTTTGTGATTTTTACATCATGGCTCCATTCATTCGTCAGACCTGGGGTATTTCTTTTACAAGGGCTTTAAAGGCCTTTGAAGTACCTGCAGGGATGTTTTATGAATTAGTAACTTTTTAAAGTACATAAAACTTGTTCTGAAGTAATCGCACAATTGGTTTGTTTTTTTTTGGGGGGGGGGTTTTAATCAGTGAATGCAACAGTACTATTGTGTTGTTGTAGGTGGTTACTTGTAACTGTTTTATTGAGGGCTGTGATTCCCAATGTGCAACTCCAGGAAATTTTGCCCTTAGTATGTATAAACCTGAGTGGTCATGTGATAATTAATGCAGTGGAAAAGAAAAAAAAAGGTTGTGACAACCAAATGTGAGAGCATTGAAGCAGGATGGACTTTGGTGAAACTGCTAATTACTAATAAACTTTTTTTAAATACTGAAACTACAAGTAAATTCTTGCTTAAAGTATGTACAACACACAAAGTTCAGCACCTATCAGCCCAAAGATTCATGGGATTACAATGTTTAGGTTAAAAAAATAACAATTTAGCAGTTTTTTAATGTTTCCATTTAAATTAAGTTGTTTAATTCAATTATGTTTTATTTATGTAATGATGTAGTGCCAAATCACAACAACAGACGGTGAGACCTGAACAGTTCAGGGTTACTGTTCAGGTCTTACTGGATGAAGTGGTCTTATAATTATACAGTATATGAGGCACAGGATTGCCTGTAAGTAAATAGATCATGAAAGTAAATAGATCATGAAAGGTTTTCTGAGTCATTTCATGACTTGACTTTTGCGTACGTTTGACCAATATCCCTGACAACATTTTAACTGTAGTGGTAAAATGGCAAATTGACCCATTCTTTACTTTTATAGTCTACTTGAACACATAGAGGTTTATACGACATGCCTCATTTACACAAGAACTTTTCTCTAGACCTTAGTGCTTCTCTATCTAACATTCACACACCAATGGATGCAAAGAGCAACTTTGGGTCTGGTCTCTTGGCCAAGGATTAACTTTCAGACTGGAGCAGCCAGCAGTTGCACCACCAACCTTCTTATTAGTGGATGACCTGCTTGAGCTGCTGACTCAAAGCCTCTGCAGAGTAGTCCAATTATCATGCTGGAGTAAAACAGATAATAATTTCCACTGAAATTCAGAAGCCTAGAAGAAATCAAAATAATATTATACCTGATTACTGCAAGGTGTTTTTAACTACAGTAAAAGCCTATTTAATGTCACAACTGCCGGTGGTTGCATGGTACATATTCCTTTTTTCATCTCTGTTTTACGACTTCAAAAAATCTAGCAGATGGTAAGAGCAGTTTTAAGCTGCAGATGTCTACATATTACAACAACAAGCAAGCCCTCATCATCCAAATGAAGCTCATACTTCTGCCATGACTGTTGGTTATGTATTGGAAAGTCTAGTCAGATAACATTTTCATACCTAACTTGAAGTCAAACTTCACATCTTGAAACTAGCTGGGTGGCCATCATGACCACACAACTTCCACATTGATGAGTTAACACATCATGAGAAAAAAAAACCCAAAACAAAACACCAGCAACACAAAACCTGCTATCTACTATTCAATGGAGATAAGGGATGGGGGATAAATCTGTCACAGAATAGTGTCCTCTTGACTAATTTCTGTCAACCAAGAGGGAGAACAAGTGGGGCTGAAGGGCTACTATTCCAAAAACAACATAGCTGGAAGGGTAGCCTATTGGGTCCTGACAGATTGGTCTGCCTAAAGAACGAGGAGGAGGAGGAGGAGGAGGTCGCCCTTAACTGACACATGGGGAGGAGCAGAGGTGAGCAGAAATCTGGAGGAGATGGGAACACAGCTGCGGTTCAGGGGAGAGTTAGTGTCTACTTCCAAAGGCTTCCCTGGGAGTCTGAATTTATTGGTGCCCACTGGTTGAAAGCCACCTAATGATACTGTCATAGAGGGATGAGTCTATCTATCTATCTATCTATCTATCTATCTATCTATCTATCTATCTATCTATCTATCTATCTATCTATCTATCTATCTATCTATCTATCTATCTATCTATCTATCTATCTATCTATCTATCTGTCTGTCTGTCTGTCTGTCTGTCTGTCTGTCTGACACCCTTCACACCCCTCCTCTGTTGTTTTTGGCGCTGGATATGATGCTTTCCTTTGCGTCTTTGGTCCTGATCACTCCACCGCCACCACCACCCCCGCATCCCTGCCTATCATCCCTCTTTAAAGTGTTCTTTCTCATGTGCAGCTGGAGCACTCTGTTTGACCTCATCTCTCCTCATAGAGGCTTTATTAATTGGAGTTGTGGTGGGAGTCCCCACAGCACGTGTGGTTAGAGCGAAGAGCCACCCTCATCACTTAACTTACTGCAAGTCTCAGTGACATGCCATGTTATGTTGTCGTCCAGCCTGTGCTCTGCCAGTGTTGTTTTAATGGGCTTGAAGCCAGAGATAAAGATGCAGCTGTTACATTTCTAACATTAAATTACTTTATTTCATACAAAGACCGATTACACTTTAACTCATTCACTGCCATTGACGTCTATAGCCGTCAATGGCAGTGAATGAGTCAATGGGTTTAACTCATTCACTGCCAATGGCTGGCAGTGAATGAGTTAATGGTGTGTGTGTGTGTGTGTGGGGGGGGGGGGGGGGGGGGGGTGTCAAATCAGTTACATTTTTTCTTATTTTTTTACTGACAGCATGATTGTGAGCCAACATGCACCTTCAGAGCACTTCTGGATATGGGAGCGCTCCAATAAAAATACTCATGCTCATTCCACAGATACCTCAATTTACTGTAAAGGTTTTGCAAGAAAGCCCATTTTTTATGCTGTTGTGCTTTGTAGAGTTTGTCCCACATTTTTTTTTTGAGTATTTTTATGGAAACATATTTGACTGAGAGGTTAATTTATGTTCTCTAGAGTCATAAAGCATCAGCAATGTGACATGTTTTTTTTGTTGTTGTCAAGATAGTTGAGACAAAATTGGGGGAAAAATAATCAGAGATCAAAGGCATTTACCTATTCAAGATTTGTAGCTTTTTCACCAGCAGATAAAAATCCAGTAAAATTTGAGGAGAGCTGGGTCTGTTTATTATCAAGTAATTACACTGTTTCTGGAAAGAAATGCTGTAGTTAAGTTGTATGAATGTTATTTTTCAGTGTCTGAGCGGGAAATAAATCAGTCATATATGTCTATTATGTCCATGTAAAATTTAACATGTCTGTTTTTCTTTTCATGTATATTTTGCATTCATGAAATATGAAGTGGAGGACACTCCTAAATGTACAGCACCATCAAACAATATTTTGAAAAGGAAGAATTTAATCTTAGTGCTCCTACATTGTTAGTGGTTCAGCGCGTTCAGCTGTCTTCTAAAATGTTTGGTGAACCAATTTCTCACTCTGTGTCTCAGATAAAGTGAACATGACTGGCTACTTTATTTGGTACACCTTCATCAGGTACACCTGCGACCATTTTAGCAAGCAAACCTGTGTATGCATCTGTGGCCACTCTATTAGGTACACCTTTGGACCCTTTCTTAGGTATACCATGCACCTTTTAAAATGGCCACCCACTTTATTAGATACACCTCTGGCCATTTTATTAGGTATATCTGTGGGCATAAAAAAACACCACTTTATTATGTATACCTGTTATCACGTAATCAGGTGCAGCTATATATGTAGCCACTTTATGCCTTAAAAAAGTTGCAGCACTTTTGGTACATCTGTGTGTCTTTTAAAAATGGCTGGACACTTTACTACGTACACCTCTGACCACAACATTAGGTATAAATGAGGCCATTTGATTAGGTACACAATTACCAATTTTTTTAGGGACACCTGTGTACTGAATAAAGTTGCTGGCCAATATATTAAGTACAAATGGCCACTTTATTAGGTACATCTGTGCTCTAGTAAAGTGGCTAAGCACTTTTTCAAATTCCATCCTTTTTATCCAACCTGTTAACCTGCACCTTTTAAGCAGCAAGGCCCAGACCAGGTCTGTCAGAATAATCCTACCACAGTTTCTTCATAAATTGTACTGTCTAGTAAGGAGTAAAATGCACAACTATGTAACCCTGCTAAATGCAGAAGCATTAAATTGCTTGTGCAGTTGTTTGCATAGTTTCAACTCTGGAAAAGTAACTGTGGAAAACTGTAATTTAGTTTATTGTAAAGTTTCATAGTCACTAACAATCTACAGGTTGCTATTTTCTCCCCGGAGATTTCACAGTTGTTTAAATGCATATTTCTATATACGTGAGAAAGTAAACACATGTCCATCCAAATGCACTTCTGTATAAGTGTAGGGGAGGGCATTAGTGAAGGCCCTGCTCCAGCTACTTTGGTGCCCCAGGTGGGATTAGGATTTGGTGCCAGTAGTGTGGGCAAACAAACAGCAGAGTCTGAAAGGCTATAAAAAAAAAAGTTTATGTGAAAGTCAGCTCCAGAGCCTTTATGTATTTTCTTCTCAGCTGTTTATTGCACTGTGAGCAGTGTTTTTAGCAATGCATGAACCACACTGGATATTACTGACAGGCTTTTAAAGATCAGATGTAATGAAAACAAATAGATCTTCCTCTTCTTTGGTGATGTTCCAGCTTGTGCCCTGTATGACTTTCTTGAAGTCAGTTGTCTGTTTCTAATCCAAGCTGTACAATACTCTTCATAGGACCATTTTCATACTCTGCTTTGACAGACATGTAATCAGATTATGATGTATAATTTTTTGACTTGAGTTCCTTCAATGATGTTATATTAGACTGGTCACTATGTGCCATGTCACAGTGCAGCACCTGTCGATCTACTACAGCCCAGCAAAATGTGATAAAGCTACTGTAGCTCTGTGAACAGATATTTTCATTGCATGGGTCAGTGCACTGGTCTCCATGCTGCAGCAGCATGGGTGAATGCGTGTGTGGTCTGCTGGATGGCAGCATGCTTTATAGCCAGCAGAAGGCATGACTCAGTGGTACCGAGGCATTAGATAAAGCAGGACCATAAAATGTATTTGGATTATGCTCTAGTTTTTCACTGACAGTTTAGAAATCAGTGAGCTCTTGTTTTTTCTCAATACAGAGAATACATAAATTGTGTTTTGTGAGTAACATTTGGCCAGTGAAACTCTTCCTCAAGCTCTCGGAGGAGGGTCTGTGTTTGTTTTGTGTGTGCAAGTGTGTGTCTGTGTGTGTTTTAAGCCGAGATTATACTGCTGGGATGCCAGTTCTTCACAGTCCCCACATCACCCAGAGTTTCCAAGCTGTGAAAACATACTGGGCGTTTGTTGGTTCTTAGTGGCTAATAAGGTGTCATTGTCCGGTTGAGCTGTCTGATATCCCGCAGAGTCATTAGGATCACATGACGAGATTTAACAGAACATCCATTACACTCACACTCATGCCTCTACACATCTGCACTTCTTTGTGCACAACATGAGCCTTTCGCTTCTCAAAAAATGATATTTTTATTAGATAAGGAAGGGGCAGAGATGGGCTCGGCTTTGCTGCATTTCTCAAAGTAAATTTGTATTCTGCTCCGTGAAATCTGGCTTGAGCCACGATTAGAACCTGTAACATCAAAGCGCCGAGGCTTTCAAAGGCTTTCTTTTACAGCTAACTTCAGCAGTCTTGGCTCCTATGTGTCCAGACAGCTTATAAAGGGCTGTTTTCATCATCACTTCCCAATTCAACACCCCAAATCTCGCCATCCCCCGCTATCAGAAAGAACCCTGATTACGATGTCTGGTTTCTCCACAGACTGGGACATTTTGAGAGTATTTCAGAGGAAAAAATGTGGTCATCCAACTCTGCTGCTTGACCTTGTTAGTCCCGAGGGCTGATTAGACGCTATCTGGAGCTGCTCTTTGAAGAGCGCACCTCTGTCTTTTCTCATTCCGTGCAGTTGATCCATCTTGGCGAGCTGGCACTGGACTCATTGCGGTTACACTTTAATGGAGTGAACATGAATATCACTGTCAATAGCGGGAGACTCATACATGTGGAGGGCTGTGGTTTGTTATTTCAATAGATATGAGAAGGTTGATAGAGAAACACGGCCTTCCAAGACCTGAGCAGAGAAAATAGACAGGTCTCTGTGGATCTCGCTCTCACTCAGTGCTTCGAGAGTGAGAGCCTGAGTTGCGCCTGCCTTGATGTGACCTCAGGGAGGGGTGGTTAATGACGCTCTGGGGTCACACATGACTGGCGTGTCAAGTTGCATGAATCAGTAATATGCCTTTGACTTTATCACAACAGCCACTCATTGCTCATTGATAAGGGAAAAGGCTTTCTTCATCTGTCACGTGCCACTACTCTAGGCTGAGCAGTAAGAAAGCAGTCGGTGCTGCTTATCTCCTCTTCGTGCACTTCAAGCCCTGAGAGTCTGTAACTGACCGATGAAGGTTTTGTCCTTATTGAAGATCAACACTGGAGGAGTTGTCCTGTGATGACATCATATTCTCGAGAAGCAGCTGTGTTTTCTCAGAGTTACTTCAGCAGCAAAGAGCTGAACTCTGGAGAAAGATCTGCCAAGAAATGTAAATGTAGCATGGGTGTCCATCCCAGTTTCTGCATTACTGCTTTTTAAAATGAGGAAAGATGTGGACTCCTCGTGAACTAAGTGTGCACTCACTTTGAAATCACAACTCCTCTGGCACAAGTGTGGCTGCAGAAGTTACAAAGCTTAGTTCACGTGTGCAGACGCAGGAAGGCAACCGACTGAAACTCCTCAGTGATACAATACAGTGTAGTCATAAATATCTGAGTTGTAAAAGAAGATAACAAATAGCAACGAAGCACTGCGCTACACTTCCTTTGTAAGCTGTAACTTATTTTTAAAGGCACGATAGTGGAAGTGTTGAGTATCATAATTTATATATTTATCATGGTTTTTATCTAAGAGAGAGATCTGCAGCACTTAATTATTCAAGCAAATTTTTTCCAGCACTTGAATAAATGTGCTTTGCGACAGTTTAAGTACATGACACATGGATTGACATTAAAAAGATGAAGGCTTCATTCATTTGAACACTTTATTTCATTTCAGTTTAAAGGAAACAGCTCAAAAAACAGTAAATATAAAACTGGATTATCTCTTTTGTACAGCAGAGATGATTGTGCAAAGTTTTACACCAGAGATTTATTATACTAGACAGATACGCTCACCTTGATGAGGCCTTAGCTATTCTGATTTTTTTTTTTTAAGTTGTACAAATCTCTGAAAGTCACAATCTTTAATTAAACATTTCACATGTACTTTTTAACAAAGGAAAATGAGTGAATGAATGAGCATGCATGTTTTGCAATAACAAATTTCAAACACAGTTTATTGTCTCTTTAGTTAAAATGTAAAAGTTTTGATACAAGGAGGAAACCGCTCACTTAAACAAGCCTGTTTCCCTCGGAACAATACGTCTACTAAGTCTCAGGCCTCCACGAAGATGTAAATGGATGTTTGGTAGTGTTGTGACCTTCGACCCTGGCTGACCCCCCCTGTTTCCTGAATCAGATGCTGCTCCTGTGGACTACACTCTTCCCAACCTAAACAAAGTAATCCTCCACTAAACAAGATGGATATTGTATCACCAACCTAGTAAATACCAGAGAGCCAAACACACAAAGCTGCCCTCTTTTCATCTCTCTGACTGGAAACAACAGGCAAAAAAATCATTTCCTTTAGTTTTGTCCAGAGTGAGCAAGCACATAACAATTTGAATCTAACACTGTTTTACATGAATTTTCCCCCCAATGTTACAACTAAAATAGCCCTCTCTGTTCTTAAAAATAAACTTTTACACTATATGGTAAAATGTGAGATGGGATCACTTATCCCATGCAAATCTATATGGCCAATATCTACAGATACCCCCACAATTTACTATAGTTGATTCTTAAAAAGAGAACAGTTAGTGGAGATTATAGCACACACAGTGATCCGAAGTTGGATGATGGATGAGCAGTTGGCTTGTTTAAATGATGGATTGGTGAAAGGAAAGAAAGACCTCATCCTGGATCATTATTGCTGTGTTTTCTCATTTTGAAGACCTTTCTAGCACAAACAGCATCAACACCAGGATCCTAGCAAAGTCTTCCTTTTGCACTCCCCAGCCGTGTAGAGGCATGTTATGCTTAAGCGGGTGAATTAAATCTCTTTCGTTAAGGAACTTTTGCGTGATACACACCGATTCTTAGGAATAAACAAGACATGACACCTGCACACGTGCCAGCGTTATATCTGTTGTGTGCGCCCGTTTCTACTAATTTATTTAGTCTGGTTTTTTATTCCAGTCTCAGTTTGATTTTCTCTCCTGTTCAACTACAAACTTATGTTTTTAATTCTCATGTCTTGTGTGTCATTTTGCTATGTGAACTTCTTCATGTGTCTTTTTTCCCCGTTTTGCTTGGAAAGGAAAACGGGGGAAATGCCTTGATCAGCCTTTGACTTTTCGATTCCTCCCTCACTGCTAGGAGCCTAATTAAATTAAGCTCTTCTTTCGTGTTCTGCTTTTCACTTCATTTTATATTTTGATGTCTATTTTGCAATCATAATAATCAGGCAATCATGAGAAATAGCACCTTAAGCTGCCTTTCCCAGCTCTGGCTTTGCAATGAGGGCTGTGCTGATAGTTGCCGAGATACTCCCGCCCCTCGACTCACGTAATTCATCTTGTTGACCAATCCCGTCGTTCCCCCAAAAAAGTTTACGCCATGCAGCCTATAAGAACTGCTTAAGTATCTCAAGTAACAGAAAAGACTTGTCTTTCCCGTAACCCATTTATGGATTCGTTGGTGCCTTCAAAGCCTGGTAGAGCCACAGGTGGACTAACTCTTTGACTTCATGAGAGGGAAATAATTTTGGGGGGACACTTTCTGGCCGCCATCGACCCAGGTGGAGATGTCTGAGGAAAATCTGGGGGAAGAATCGGGCAGCTCCCCAGTCTCTCCTGTGGACAGCCTGAGCAACAGCGAGGGGGAGCTGGACAGACAGCCGAAGAGATGTGGGAGGAAGAGGAGACCGAGCAGGAAAAATGGGGAGGACTCAGATAGCCCGACCCCTGGGAAAAGAGGGAAGAAGTCCAGCAGCAGCAGCCCCCAGTCTTTCGAGGAGCTCCAATCGCAGCGGGTCATGGCCAACGTCCGGGAGCGACAGAGGACCCAGTCTCTGAACGAGGCTTTCGCGGCTCTGCGGAAAATTATCCCCACTTTACCTTCGGACAAACTCAGCAAAATACAGACCCTAAAACTTGCAGCCAGATACATCGACTTCCTCTGCCAGGTGCTGCAGAGCGACGAGCTGGACTCCAAAATGTCAAGCTGCAGTTATGTGGCTCACGAGAGGCTGAGCTACGCCTTCTCTGTGTGGAGGATGGAGGGCGCTTGGTCCATGTCAACATCTCACTAGCACCTGGAGAAATCATGCCCAAAATGGTACGCTTGGCTTTTTTCAACTAAAACTGCATGACTGGAAAATAAATAAATAGACTGTTTTATGGCTGCACAGTACAGTGGTGTAATTCAACCTAAGCAGCTTTACTTTGTACACTTTTCCTTGTGTCTTTCTGCAGAGTTTCGTGACTTAGCGAATGCCTTATTTTACCTACAGGTGACTGCTGAATCTACTACTCACATTCTGAAAAGGGACAATCTGGAGTCCAATGCTGGATACATGGGATCGCCTAACGACATCAGAATTTTGTGCAGAGGCCCGAAAGGGACTCACAGCCGTGTGTGTTAGCTCCATACACCCCAATTCTGGTGTGTTTTCGTGCTGTTGACGACGAATGTTTAAAATTTCGCCTTTTTTAAATGCATGCCTTTGGGCTTTATTTCTGTGGAGGTCAAAGTGCATTATTGAAGTCTCAGTTTTTTTGTTTTTTGTTTTTCTCGTTTTTGTGTGTTTGCGAGAGAGAGGGAGCCTGTAATGTGTGGCTCACATTACAGGCTGACTTTGTGGATCTAACCTGTGCAAAAAAAATATTTTTCAGAATGCATTTATTTATTTATTGATGAAACGTGTTGGAGAATAGATCCTGTGTCTGAAATAAATACGTTCCTATTTTTTATTATCGTTTTTTCAGTTTTGTAAATGTTTGTATATACCTTTTTTTTGCATTAAAGAAAGACGATGAAAGCTGCTTGCATTTGACTTCCCCCCTTCTTTTTACCCAGCGTGCTTGCCAGTGAGGAGGGCGAAACTACTGCCAAGTAAAGCACGCTTACATTTGATAGTCAACATAAATTACATCTGAAATAAATTAGCTTTCATACATCGCGTGGAGGGTGATTGTATTTGCATATCCATCAATTTAATGGTAAAACCTCCCACTGTTGCCAGCTAAGAAAAACAGATGGCGTTATTACTGGCATGGATAGAAGTGTTGGATATATGTTTTTTTTTTAAATTATTATTATTTGTTGCACATCCAAAAAGAAAATAAATTTTTTTAAATCATAGTTTGGTACGCTTCTCACATATAACTAAACTATTTAAGGAAAGATTGAGGTCAACTCGTGATTTAAAAGACAGAAACGTTTTTATTGCAGCACAGTGTGTGCTGTTAAAAAAGCGCCAGTCAATCTAAAATTGCGTTTTAATTAAAACATTTTTTGAAAGCCCCGTGCAGTCTCCAGTTTCTCTCTCACTCTCTCTTTCTCTGGCTTTGTTTACAGTTGGATTAAGGCCTGTGCTTGAAACTCGCCATTATAAGTAAATGAGTTACACTGAGGTCAGATGAGCCCGCTGCTGGACTCCTGCTACAGTCTCCTTTCTGCCAGCAGCTGAACTTCAGCAGAAGTTCACTTCAGGGGTTATAGGATTTCAGAAATTCTTTAGAAATTGTCATCAGTTACAAAGGACGTGCCTTATGAGATCATAACTGAGGGGAAAAATCGATTCACGTCTGGTGTAATTGCACATATTACATCAGCGGTAATTTAGCGACTTCCCCACGTTGTATAGCCTTGAAATGTATTCCTGCGCATTGTCACTAAATAAATCTTTCACAGTGCTATCGTGCTGTGATTGATCTCGGTGATCTGGGAAAGTCCTTCTCGCTGTCCAAATCAAAGTGCGTGCCCGTTTGAAGGTGTGTAATTGGCTTGGGAGGCATGTATGGAATTCCCAGATGTCTATGAAACTTAAGGAGGCCGTGAAGGTAGGCTGTGGGTCCCCGCGTGGAAGCACTGGACGTTCAGGGGAAATGCCTCCCAACTATGTATCAACAGCATTTCCACCCCCCCGAAATGTTTACTGTGAACCATTTCCACTATAGCATCAGATAAATAATCAGGGCCCACAGCAAATAGAAGCTGTGACCAATCCCCATATTTCAAAAAGCCCATAATTTCCTTTTTTTTTAAATAATAACAATAATTTCCAATTCAGGCCTTAGAAGCTACCTTAAATAAGTTTCCTCTCCCTTTCTCGGAGGAGAGGAGTTGGCAATTGACACGGTGCAGAGGCACAGAATGAAACCTATTTAGAACAGATGTTAGTATTTTTTTTTAAAAAAAAGTCACGTGAAATGAGCAGATGTTCAGACTGTGCAGAGACTCGCCGTGCAGCGCAGTGCAGTGCTGTGCACAGAGAGCTCGGAGCAGCTCCTCTTAGCAGCCTGTGGCACTACATTCAGATCATCTAGTACAGGTTTGATTAACGTGGATCGATTAAAGGGAATAATATGGATGTGACTGACCGTGGAAAGACAAAGGTAGGCTGTCAGAAAGGTCGCTCTGCATTGCTCGTGATGTTGTTGCCTAACGCTACACTTGCTGTTTATTTGTCTGTAAGAAAATGCAGGCAAATAAAATACAGAATGTTTTTTCTTTCAAAGCTGCCACCGCTACCAGGCCTACTGCAGTCAAAGTTTCACACTTCTTTGAAGCGATGTGTGTGTGCGTGCGTGAGTGTGTGTGAGGGGGGGAGGGGGGGAAGAGAATTTATCATCCAGCCATTTTGGGGAAGAGAGAAAAAAGAAAAGAAATGCATGGCACACATAAATCCCTGACAGAGGCTGTAGCACTACTGCCGTGTGATCATCGGCTGCGATTCATTTTTGTTCCGATCCCCCTTTCGCTTATAATTTGTATATAGAAACCTCACGAGTTACCAGTGAAGCTCGTATAAGCTGTGTCAACGTGAAACTATGAAAACTTTTAATTACAGCTTATGAAGTTATAATACTACTACTACTACTACTAATAATAATAATAATAATAATTATTATTATTATTATTATTATTATTATTATTATTATTATTATTATTATTATTATTATTATCATTATTATTATTATTATTGAAATGCTAGATTATAGCCAAAAATCTTTCAAACTTTAACTTTTATGTTGGGCTTTGATTGTTTTATCGTTGTTGTTTAGTTTAATTGATGGCAGTTTGTTACTCATGTTACTCAGGTTACTGTTCTTAAATCAGACTACAATTAATATAGTATTTATTTATTTATTTATTTATTTATTTATTTATTCATTCATTCATTCGTTTTAGCAAGCCCATTTTAGCAAAGACTGATAATTTATTAAATAAGAAGCTCAACAATTTGTCCACTTAATAATGATAATAATAATAATAATAATAATAATAATAATAATAATAATAATAATAATAATAATAATAACAACAATAGTTTTTCTTTATTTCGTGCCATACTATAAATATTTTTAATTCTACCCCTAAAAAGAAGAAGCAGGTGGAGTTGACTGCTTCCTCGGTTATTAAGACCAAATCCTGTTTCCTGAAGCTCGAAAAGCACAAGCTCCTTTCAGACCCACACAGACACCCTCAACAATGCCCCAGAACGCGAACATATTAAAGCCAGGAGTGGGTGAACTGGAGTCGGGATCAGATCTCAGGGTTGCACTTGAGGAAGGGAAACAGAGGAGAGACTAAACACAGAGAGACAGCTACAGCGCATAATCCTGCGTTTGGAGTCTGATGATTACTGAATGCATTAACGTCTATAATAATTGAGAAGAGATTTTATGTAAGGTTAAGTTGTTCACCACTAAATAAATAAATAAAGTAGCCATATTGTATCTTCAAGGATACATGTGAGTAAGCTCTTAACATGTGACTACAACAAGATACGTTTTAAAGATGGAAAAACATCGTTTAGTCCAAGAAAGAAAGAAAAAAGTGACAGGGAGAATCTGTATTCAACGATGAGCTCTCAGCAGATGGCACCTTGCATTACCTGCTGGATTCTTTGACTTTTGCTATTGTGGAAAAAGAGCATTAATATTTTTTTTGTGTGAGATGTCAAACAAAATAAACTTTTTTGATTTCATTCTACATTAAAATATATTCACAGCTAAAGTAGATATACAAGAACACAATTAAATAAAATCATGGTTCGTTCTGGGAGAGTCTGAATTCCTTTGATTTTTGGTGCTGGTACTGAAAATGCGTCACGTGCTAAAAGAAGATGAATTTTTCTGTGGAGATTTTTTTAGTTTTTTAGTCAGTTTACAATGTGAACGTACCCTCAGCTCACAAGAATCTTCCCTCATGTAAAACGAATGAATCTTCAAAAAGTTTGATTTGTCTTTACGTACAGTCAGGCATGTTTTAGAAAATGCACACTGGCACAAGTGGAGGCACACCCAACGTTTGAAAATATATTTACAATTTATGTCAGTGCATGTGAACCCAAACAGAACTATATGTGCCAAAAATCTCCCTTTCTGACTGTTGTGTCTGAAAGAAAGTCACCTTTTCCCACTTTTGTAATAATCTCCTGAAAATATCTCAGACTGCACTTTAAAAATCTCATTTTAGTTCTTCAGAGAGCCTCAGTTACAGTAACAAGTGCTGAGAACTGCTGTAGAACTACATCGAGAAGAGGCTTTCAACATATATATTTTCCCCCTGGATTTAAAATAAATCACTTTGATCGAAGACAGCCACTAATGCTGTGTCTCCAACCTGCCAAAGAAACATGTGTTCAGACCATAACACATTGCTCTCCAGGTACGGCAGCATTTGAAGTTTAAATAATGCAGACAGGCACCTGTGGTGCACTGACTTGATTTAAAGACATGAGATGAAAAAAGTGAAAGGAAAGATTGTGAAGGGAAAAATGTTGACAAAATTCTTTTTTTTTTAATTTTGCTGATTAATGCCTTTAAAGAATACACAGTCTTGTGATATGACAGATAGAATTTTTTGTATGCAATTTTAAAAAATGAATTTGTGAAAAAGTGGAAAAAGGAAGGTTAAAACTTTTTCGTGGGTTATTTGTTTCTTTTCTTCAAAATAAAAGTTAGTTTGGAATTTTTTAAGATTTATTTTTCTTACTTTGAAGTCACACACAGTTTAAAAGTTCAAATATTTTGTCTAAAACCATGACAGAACTTATGGTGAATGATTTATGTCGTAGTTTGATCAAAATTTCTTGACATTTTTGTGCATATTAGAAGAAACTGTATGTGACTGCCTCAGGAAAAAGTTAAACGGATACTTTTGCATTTGCTTGGACTCTTGTGGGCACACACACACACACACACACACACACACACACACACACACACACACACACACACACACACACACACACACTGTCTAAGCCAATTAGGGATGTCAGCTTCAAATCTGAACCACAACAGGTCACCACTTTATAACAGCAAAAGACACACTGATCCTGAGGAATGACATCACGATTTTGGCATTTGCCATTTGATTGTTTCCAGGATCAAAACTATCCAGAGGGCACAATGAAAACGTGTGCACCTTGTGTTTAACCTTCATTGCGTGTAATGTGTGCCACCCAGGCTGCAGACAAGACACGGATCACTGTGTTTTAAGGGTATACACAATGATGACAGGAAAAGGCTGGAAGAGGCTTGGCACCTTCAGGAACTGGCCAAATCCCCATTGGCTCAGCAGAATCACTGTAATAATAAACAGGCAATCAGAAGGCAGCGTGAGCGTACACAAAGGCATTGCGAAACTTTGCAGATAATAAAAGCAGATTTTTCACTTGAGGGGGATGATTATTTGTGCTCTTCAGTTGTCCATAAATAGAGGGCCCCTCACAGGAAGTATAAACATACCGATGGAGTGGAGGGCAGTCATAGTCCAGTGCAGTGATTTCAAACATCGCTGTTTATGTTCAATCAGGATGGAGCGTAACTGTAGCCCGAGTTTGTGCATGAAATACCAAGAATTATTCTGTTTGGGGGGAAAAAAACTCCATGCAGAAGGTAAAGTTTTTGAAGAGTGCTTCACTCAATTAAGGTGCCACATCTAGTAAAAGTCATAAAGCCTTGAGTTAGCTCCCTAATTAAATAAACACTGAAATGTCTTTACATTATTTTACATAAAATCCTGTGTCATTCTAAATGATCACTACAAACATATATGAATAAAATGATACAAAAGCTATTAACATCCTTTATCTAGTTAAAGTAACCTCTTTCTGGATGTTAATTAGAGGAGAGCACAACTTATTCACACTCAGAGTAAAACATGGAGTCCTTGTGTATTGCCCAGAGGTCGATAGGCCTCTAATGATTCAGCATCCCTGCTCTCGTCCCTAGGGCGCTCCACTCCCTGGGTATTAATCCCATTGCCTTCATTAACCTGCTGGCCCACCAGTGTCCCCCTCCCCTCAAATGCTGAATCCCAGCACCACGCTGTCATGTTGATAATTGATCTGTTGTTACCTGTTTACAATGATCTCCTTATTCCTCCCCAACCATCTTCAATACTTTATTCTTATCTGTGCTCTCAGCAGGAAGCAGCATTATGTCAAAGCAGGGAAAATCTAATTGACCATCACCACAAAACTTTGTTGAGCATGCGGGACAAAGCAACTCTTCACAATTTATTATGTGTTTATAAACTGAAGGTGGAAAAAAGACGTATTTGTATCATCTGTAAAAGTGGAAGTGAAGACAGCCATGTCCAGAGCACCTTTTCTATAACCAAATCTCTCATCTTTTTTTTAATTTATAGAAGAGACAGATATAACAAATTAAATCTACAAAAAATGAAGCAATACTTGAAAGAAATCTATCTTTTGTTCTAATTCTCAAATATTTGAATGTCTAAAGGGTCTTTGGTTATACAGCGTATTAAGCAATAGTTTTTTTTAAGGTTTCTCAGCTTTCATGTTCTGTTTAAGCTATGACTCATAATATATTTCCTGCCATCCCAGCAGGGGTATTGGTGCAAAAGGCTGCCCCTTCAGTCCCACCGCCGGGATCCTTCAGCTTGTCGACAGCAACTGGCCAGAGGATCAACAAAATGACATCAAGTACAGATAACAACAAAGAACAGTTGTACTGTATGTGTTACTAGAAGTGTGGGATGTCCCTGACTCTCTGCACTGTAATTATGATGTATTACCATGCTGAGCAACTACTCATTAACAAAATGTTAATTTAGGTGTTTTGAAGCTGCTGTCATGCGGTTGTGCTCGCTGACATAATTTTCAACTCTTTAAAAAGTCTGAACTATAGATTGTATAACAGAATATTATACGAATGGAGTGGAAACCCCGTCACAAAGTCACTGATGCTACGAGTGTAAGACAACATAAACATTATCTTATCTCCTCTATCTCCATGTCATCAGGGGGAGGGGGCTGGGCACGTCCTCCGCAAGAGATGACCGGCTGTTTTTGACCTTAGTGCTAAATCAAGTTCAAAGAGGACCACTGGTGTTTGGCAGATAGCTTTACATGAGGGCAGAGGGAGGACCATTTGTTTGGTCAACCTCTGGCTCCCCCTTTGATTCGCAGCTATCTTTGACCCCTGCCACAGTGACACCACTTAAGGCTCTTCATTTGGTCACAGTGGCCGGTCTGATGAAACATGTGAAATGACTGACTTTACTTTCTATTCAACTTAAGGAAATAATTTTTCTGAATTATATATATATATATATATATATATATATATATATATATATATATATATATATATATATATATATATAGATATAGATATATATATAGATATATATATAGATATATATATAGATAGATATATGATTTCATTATAGGAAAAACCAGTCCAGTCTATTGCAAAACTAATTTTCATTAGATAAAAGGTTGTGTGAAAGTGTAATGTAAACATTTTTAATGAATAAAAGCCCCAAAACTTGGGGTGTAATTAATATAAAATGATCTAATAACATTGGTTGGCTTCAGATCCATGTTAAGATGGAAAAGTACTGCTTCAAAACTCATACAATGAATCATACGTTTACCAACGGAAAGATTTTACACTTTTAAAATGAACAAGATGTCATAACTACATCTGTCATGTCAAAGCGGTAGTTCGGTCTGGGTTACTTTCTGCTGTCTTGGTTCCAAAGAGTCTGGTACAAGTGAACGTTATCCAAGAGCAAAGAAATATATGTGGAACACTATTTTTCCACGGACAACGTCTGAACACAACTGGAAACCCATCAGGAAAAACAGCGCTGTGTTTTTTTTGCATTACAAGTGTATTATCACATTATAAGAATGAATAACGTATCATGATCGGGCGCCTGTTATTTTAGGAGAAAAATCAGAGTATTAATAAAATGAGATTTTGAAGCAGGAGAATGGCTGTTTTTTGTGTGTGTGTGTGTGTGTGTTCTGTGCTCTTATGTTTTATTAACTAAAGGAAATGTAGCGTTTAAAAGGAAGCGAGTTTTGATGTTTGGTGCACAAAAGAGAAGAAGCACAAATGCAGCTTTAGTGTGCCGTTCAGAAAATGCAACTTCTCATAGTATGAAGCCTTGATTCACTTGAACCTTGAAAATGTAATGCAGAAAGCTGGAGTTTCAACTGTCCTTGCAACCATGTGTTTCAGTGAGTAATTCAAGAGATGTTTAACAAAAAGAAATGCCTGCCAAAGTATCTGATGTGTTGCAGTGAGTCACCTTTTCTCACGCACGCACAAGTTTTCTCAGTTGTATTCTTATTTTGGTTCATTTCCCTGACCTTTAACACTTGCCCCAGAGAGATGCAAATGCCCAAAGAACATAATGGCTCCCTTCCTGTGTAAAAACTAGCCCGTAAAGAAAGATAATTAGGGTTGTCATGACAACAGAGTCCAGCGGGCTGATGGAGCAGGGTTCGCTTGCAGAACTTCAAACGGTATCAAAGCTCCGCGGGCTGGTACATGAGCTCTGGTTTGAATTAGGGCCTGACTTCCACATTCTCTCTTCAAATTCAAAATCTATATGGAACAGGGAGAAATGGGAGAAAAAGGGCCCAGCTAGTCCTGGTCCAGACAGACCAACAGATCTGGATTTCATTAGAGACAATTATCTTATCTGTTTCATCTCAATGCTGCCCCAAGGGTTGGCAGGCAGACCAGTGGGCTCTTTGCAGTTTGAGAAAGCCTGCAGCCAGCCAGAGGCCTGTGGATCAGGTCATTAAAACACTCCTGCCCCTGCTGCTAGTGATAAAATATTTTCATGCTTTTGTAAATAGATTTTCTTCTTTTAACCCCACAGGACACAAGATACACAAAGTTTCTAGCTCGGGATAAAAGTGTCCTCAGTTTTAAGAGGAGTCAGCCAAAATGTTAGTTTTGCTCTCAGGTGAAGCTGAACTAGTTTGCCTGCACTTCACTTTCCAGCAAAGCTGCTATTCATCATCACCATGGAGCCTGGCTCCTCTAGTATCCAGTCAACCTGTTAAAGCCTGTGTCACACACCTGTCAACGCAGCATGTAAAATACAATGGTGATGGTGGTATTCGTCACTGATGGTTTGCTCTAGAAATAAAATCCTGTTAGTCAAATTTAATCAGTTAAAATTGATGGTCAGCTCACAATTAGTTAGATTACACCTCCACGTCTCTCTGTTTAATATAAATCTAAAGCCAGGACACAATTAGCTTAGCATAAAAAGTCAATATAAATATAGAAAGGTGCATTGGCTCTGTCAAAATGTAATACAACCATATGTACACCAAACGACTTTTCTATCCTAAACAAAAAAAAAATGTAGACTAGATATGTCATTTTTATGATACAGAAAAATCCAGTGACTTTAGATTATGAACTGAATGTCAAGCTCAGGTGTCTAGCACCCACCATCCACACCAGCTATCAACTTACAGCTTCACTCTCTGCACTGATAATTCTGGTCCCTCCACAACAATTTGCCTGAAAATATAAAACAGACCGATGAAATGAAATTTCTAGGACACATGGTTGGGGATGAATACACACTTTACACTGTTTTAAAGCAATGTATGCAGCATGATTGTTTGTATCATTAAGTGACAATCAGTTTATAGCAGCTACAGTTTTTTAAATCTGTACTGCTTTTTTTAACTCGTTGCATAAGTTTAGGAAAGATTGTGCCTTTTATGGAATACTTAAGATGACTTATGGCATGGGGCACAACATCACACCACTCACACGTGGACTCTGTACTCAGACCAAGTCCATTGGACTACTTTTAATTACTTTGCAGCCCTGTCCTCTAGTGTGTGCCTTTCCGTTGTGTGCCTTCCTCCTGATTTGTATGTGTTCCTCTTGTCTGTTATTTATTCTTGCTGTCCTACTATTTAGATTTTTTATTCAATGCACAGCTGGTGTGAAGCACCCACAATTTCGTTGTACATGTACAATAAAAAGGCTATTCTATTCTATTCTATTCTATTCTATTCTATTCTATTCTATTCTATTATGTTATATTATATCTATATAGACTATATTTGTTCTTAAAACTACTCCAAATGAGACGTCAATCTCTGTAAAATGACACACTGTGGTTTTTGAATATCCTGGATCAACTGTTCATAGAGTTCATCATTTTTTGTGAAAGTTTGACAGTTGAAAAACATTATGTCATGCTTACAGTTTTATAAAGACTAAACAAGCAAACTATCGCAGGTTGATTATTGAATTTTACAAAGACACCATGATGGTTTCATTTGCTTACCTTTGGAAAGACTAAAGCTTGCTCTTTCATCCTCGATCAGCTAAGCAAACTTGGTTAAATTTAACACAAGTCATGCTGACTTTCTGAGTCCAAACTACAAAGTTTCTAAAAAATAAATAAATAAAACAACTTATGACCTCAGTCAGAAAATGTCCGGCATGGCTCAGATTCTGGGGACCTGCACTTTTTTTTGACAAATTTAGGTAATCTTGTACAGTTTGGCTTAGAAAATAGCAGCTTATTTTTGGACAGGATGCCCTTGGTGGGGGCGGGATGGGGGTGGCAAAGGAGCAGAGAGGGATGTGAGGCCCTCGTAGAACCCGGAGCTGTAATTGAGAACCTTCCTCATCAGGGGTTAGGGATCATGGGCAGAGACTTTCCTTCATCACAGCCAAGCCGGGAAATGCAGAGGACAGCATGGGTCAGCTCAACCAACCCGCTGTGTGCTGTTACCATGGCAAACATCCCAAGGGCCAAAGAAAATAGATGACAAGTACAATAAAATAAGGTGCAATCACGAAGGTCAGTTGCCTCCAATGCTTCTCAAAGCCCCCACGTTCTCCAAAAGTGAAAGAAAAGCTGGGTACTTAATTGCTCTGTAATGTGGTCATTTTCCCTCCTTGCATCTAGAAATCAGGAAGCCTCGAGGGACGTGCTCTAGAGACTCTCCGTGAGCAGCCACTGAGCAATTCCAGTCCACTTCAATTGCGAGATATTTACTTTCCTGTTCTTTGTACTGGGTGCCCTGCAGATGGAATCTAGCATCCTCTTCAAGGGGAAATTTTATGAGTTATTAACTGTCAACAGTTCATAACCCCCAAGGAGCTATTAAACTTTCTCCTGTGGTCACAGCAGAAATGCCAGTGTTTGATTTGGACTGGAAAGAAATTTGAATGTTTGTGCTCTTCTCCACCCTGCGTGCAAGTGCAGCAAAATACTCAAATCAGCTTCAACATCAGATCACTGTGTCAAGATAAAGATAATAATGTGTTTGCTTAGTTTTGAAAGTACAGAAGGCATCGTGTGGATTTAGTGTCCATGAGCACAGTTTATCACAACAGTCAAAACACAATATGGAGACAAATCAAGGCACAAAACCATTGGAAACAACACAAGTATTTCCTGGGCTGAATCATCTTTGATAAATAACAAGATACTAATTGGATTTTTAGAATTTCATTAATCGTGCAGCTGCAGGTGAAGTACTCCAGTATTCTCCTAATTTACGAGCCGAGATTGCTTTTCTTTTTCACTTTTTTGTTCTTCTTTTTGTACAGTGCGCTATATAACAGTTATATTTGTACTCGAGAAATGGTGTCAGCGGTGTGACTAAATCATTTATCACCAGCCAAAAACAACGAGGATGAATAATTGAGTCCAGATGTAGCTGATTCAAGCGAGATACCAGGGTTCATTTCCTGTCTGTGCTTTGTAAGACAACCTATTACACCTCCCAGGCAGCTGCTGGCTACGCTGGCCCAGCCTGAATGTCAACACTCCTCAGGTGTCAGTGTAAGAATCACACAACACGCAAGAATGCTAGTCTCCTCCATTTAGACCTTATTCTCTAACTCTGTCATACGGTCAGGCAGAGGTGGAATAAATACATGTACTTAAATTTACTTGGGTAGTTCCATTTAATGTTACTTCTCATTAGATACATTTACAGTTACACAATACAGCACAATGCAAAAAAGCATAAAGAGCTGATGCTGGATTGATGCAGATTTAAAAAAAAAAACAGGAGTGAATATAGCAGCTAAAACTAGTTCCACGATCTAAACTGCTGTTGGCAGATTTACACCATCACACTGTGAGCCATGCTGTTGTGTAATGATGACACTTCTGCTCTCTTTCTTGTGTAAAAGTATGAATGCGGGACTTTTACATGTTACAGTGTTTACCCATTTTTCTCAAGGAACAGATCGCCACCACTGTTCTAAATAAATTCTGCATCAACAGACATACTGAAGATGTGAGCATGCATCTTACCAAACATGTGTAAAGCGCTATTCAGACAGCAGTATGATTAGGTATGCTGGCAATTATTGCAAAGTGAAAATACAAAGGATACAAACAGCAACACACACGCACACATACACACACACAAACTTGCCTGCAGTAGCAGTTCCCTTGTTTATTTTATATGCTAAAAGATCTGGGAGGTCATAATTCTCAGTCTGCCTTAAAAGCATTCTCTTCCGGCCCTTTTGGGCCCATGTGGTAATAATTATGTTCTCTGGCTTGGCCATGCAGGTGACTGACACTGAGTGACCACTCCTCAGCACCCATGCATGTGCTAATGAAACACAGCTTCCTGGTTGTCCATTTTTTTTTTTTTTTTGTAAGGTGTAAGCTGTTCAACTTGCACTTTGTTGCTTCACTCTTCACTCAGCCTTAAGCAGTTTGAAAATCATTACGTCCTCCTCCTTTTTCATAGAAAACCTGCTTATCCTCAGACGCTCGGTGAACTGAGGTTGCATTTTGCAGGTGGGACCAAACGTGCTGTCTTTCAAACGGAGCCGTGTTATTCATGTTCTCACTGAAATCTGTATCCATCCATTTCAGCATGAATTGCATGCCAGTTTCAAAACAAATAAACACCAGCAGAGGAGGTTTCTATGGACAAAATCAATCTGTGGGGGGATGTCAGGATTGTTTGGAAGAAAAGGTAAATAGTGAAGTGGAGTGGCCTACAGACTTTAATGCAGTGTTTACACTGTAATTAGTCTTTGCAGGATGAGATTCCTGACAGAGGGCCTGAGACGGCGTGGCATGATAAAATAAACTCTAAACAGTGCTGTTTCAAGACATCCTCCGTGGACCATAAACCAAGACAGTCTTTACAGGCTGGCCTACAACCACCACTCTCTAATTTGCAAAATGGGTGGTCTGATCTTTTTTTTTTTTTAACCATCTGACTGTCATCTTCTCTTATCCTTATTTTAATGCAGCTTGTTCTCCTCTTTCCTTTGCATTTTCCCTGAGTTTTTTGCTATTTCGTTTTTTTCTCAGTGTTTACCCCTCAACTTCCTGCTTCCCCCATCCAAAGTGAACTTTGCATGGAGCTTTAACTTCCAGCTTCTCTGCAGGCCCCTCCGGACTCTGAGCTGATGACACAGTCTTCAGCCGTGCATGCAGACGGGGGTACGACTGGGGCTCATTCAGAACTGTGTCACCGTCCACCTGAGAAAACATACAGAGGGCAGGGGAGGGGGCCTAGTAAGGACACCAGGAACCAATAGTTAAGGGAGGGCTGGCAGAGTGACAGCCAATGTACAATAACATTAGTCTTCCGCTCTAGTCCAAGTGAGCGCTCCTTCTGGACACATCTCTGCCTCCTCTTACTTTTTTCTTTCTTCTGTCTTTTTTTTCTGTCAAGAAGCTCCTTCCAATGGAAACAAATTCCTGTCATGCCTCAGTGCTGTTCCCTGTTTAGATTTCTCATTACAAACAGCATTACACGCATGGGCTGGAGCTGGCCAGAGCACAAGCCAGGGAGAAGCCAGGGACCTTAGTCCTCAAAAGCATCCAGCAGAAAGATGAAGGAGCAGGGTCTGTCAGATGATGGCCAATATATATATATATATATATATATATATATATATATATATATATATATATATGGCGAGACTGCAAGACCAGACTGACCAACCTGTGCACTGCCTGGATTGATTACAAGAAGGCCTATGACTCAATGCCCCACAGCTGGATACTGGAATGCCTAGAATTGTACAAGATCAATGGGACCCTAAGAGCCTTCATCAGGAACTCAATGGGGATGTGGCGTACAACACTAGAGGCCAACTCCAAGCCCATAGCACAAGTCACCATCAAGTGCGGGATCTACCAAGGAGATGCTCTGTCCCCACTGCTGTTCTGCATAGGCCTGAACCCCCTCAGTGAGATCATTAACAAGACTGGCTACGGATACCGACTACAGAACGGAGCAGTTGTCAGCCACCTCCTGTACATGGATGACATCAAGCTGTATGCCAAGAGTGAACGAGACATCGATTCACTGATCCACACTACCAGGCTATACAGCAATGACATTGGAATGTCGTTCGGACTGGAGAAGTGTAGTCGGATGGTAACAAAGAGAGGGAAGGTAGTCAGAACTGAGGGGATTGAACTACCAGAAGGCAACATTGCAGACATAGAGGACAGTTACAAGTACTTGGGGATCCCACAGGCGAATGGGGACCATGAAGAGGCCGCTAGAAAAGCTGCAACCACCAAGTACCTGCAGAGGGTCAGGCAAGTCCTGAGGAGTCAGCTGAATGGTAAGAACAAGATCCGGGCCATCAACACGTACGCCCTGCCCGTGATCAGGTACCCTGCTGGGGTAATAGGCTGGCCAAAGGAGGAGATAGAAGCCACTGACATAAAGACAAGAAAGCTCCTGACCATGCATGGAGGGTTTCACCCCAAGTCCAGCACCCTGAGGCTGTACGCTAAGCGGAAGGAAGGGGGCCGGGGACTGGTGAGTGTCAGCACCACAGTCCAGGATGAGACAACGAACATCCAAGAATACATTGGGAAGATGGCCCCAACTGACCAAGTGCTCAGTGAATACCTCAGGCAGCAGAAACCCAAGAAAGAGGAGGGAGACGAGGAACCATCATGGAAGGACAGGCCCCTGCACGGTATGTACCACCGGCAGATAGAGGAGGTGGCTGATATCCAGAAATCCTACCAGTGGCTGGACAAAGCTGGACTGAAAGACAGCACAGAGGCACTAATCATGGCAGCACAAGAACAAGCTCTGAGCACAAGATCCATAGAGGCTGGGGTCTATCACACCAGGCAAGACCCCAGGTGCAGGCTGTGTAAAGATGCCCCAGAGACAATCCAGCACATAACAGCAGGGTGCAAGATGCTAGCAGGCAAGGCATACATGGAACGCCATAACCAAGTGGCCGGCATAGTGTACAGGAACATCTGTGCCGAGTATAACCTGGAAGTCCCGAGGTCAAAATGGGAGATGCCCCCAAGGGTGGTGGAGAATGACCGAGCTAAGATCCTGTGGGACTTCCAGATACAGACGGACAAAATGGTGGTGGCTAACCAACCGGACATAGTGGTGGTAGACAAACAGAAGAAGATGGCCGTAGTGATCGATGTAGCGGTTCCGAATGACAGCAATATCAGGAAGAAGGAACACGAGAAACTGGAGAAATACCAAGGGCTCAGAGAAGAGCTCGAGAGGATGTGGAGGGTGAAGGTAACGGTGGTCCCCGTGGTAATCGGAGCACTAGGTGCGGTGACTCCCAAGCTAGGCGAGTGGCTCCAGCAGATCCCAGGAACAACATCGGAGATCTCTGTCCAGAAGAGCGCAGTCCTGGGAACAGCTAAGATACTGCGCAGGACCCTCAAGCTCCCAGGCCTCTGGTAGAGGACCCGAGCTTGAAGGATAAACCGCCCGCAGGGGCGTGCTGGGTGTTATATATATATATATATATATATATATATAATATATATATATATATATATATATACATATATACCCATGAAAAAGAAAGAGAGAGTGAGGAAAAGAGAAGACATTTATGGTATACCAACATCACCAAAAGTTGTTTTTTTGTAAACACATGTTGTGGACATGCAAACACTCCGTAGCTACCTTCCCTTGTACCAAATCTTCAAATAAAAGAAAAACACAAACCTTGAAGTCTCAAAAAAAATCTTTTGATATTTTTTTTTTGTGTGTGTCTTTTGATATTAAACTGTCATGAGAGATGCCAGGCCATCTTTTGATTTTGAAACTTCCCTGTTATGTGGGGATTCGATGAACACCCCCCTCCCCAATTTCCATCTAGACAATTTATGATTATGAAGTGAAGCTGCCTCACAGGATACCAGAACTTTATGGAAAGCAGACCTCCTTCTTTCTCCCCATGCTCTCTCATCTTAATCCAAGCACAGCACCAGAGGACTGGAGTTGCCATGATTCCCTGGGCTGTCTGGGAATTGTTGACTGACACCTGACTGTGTCCATTAGTGTGAAAAACCAGAGCTACAGCACATACTAAGTACTACCTGTGCAAAAGTTAGGATTGTATGACTGCTGGTTTTTGTAATAACTTATTGTTTTTTAGCATTTCTGAAGAGTTCTCTCATGTGGGTTTTTAACTAAACACAATCGGTTTATGCCTAAAATCCTACACAGCAGCCCATCATCTTAATATTATAACGGAGAAAGTGAGATTTCTGATTTTTCTTTTACCACTTAGTAGAGAAAACAGAATATTTTAGTGTGCCATGACATATCCTCTCATGCTAGAGACAGACTTGCAGACAATCTGCTATCAATTTCTTCAAATCCATGAAATTACACTTTGTGCTGCCGCCAAGATTTAAGTGATAACAGTGAACAAGGTCTTTTGAAGATACGATGGGTGTTCAAAGCAGACAGCCCGTTTTCTTTCATGCATATATGGCGTAATTTATATACTGTAATACTTCTATTCTCTTTTGATGCATTACACATGCTATTTACACTATTTACTAATTTATTTACAGAACTGTTGAAAATGTATTGTAATAGGGCATCTTTTAGTCAGTGCAATAGATGTTTAGCTTGTTTTAATCACTAAATGCTGCTACATTCTCCCACAAGAGCATAAAAGTTTCAAACTTTAGGAAACATAGCCTGCTTAACCCAAAGAAATACTTATTTTTGGAAAGGCACTTATTACAAAATTCTTACAGAAGAACTGTTACTGCTAAATTTGTCCTGGGAATGAACATGCCAACTGCTAATTATGAAGCTTAATGCAAAGATTTAATTTACGCAGATTTAATTAACATTCCCTTTGCTGAGCTAACTGCCTGTTGCACTGAGGGATGTGTTTGTCTGTTTTTGCCTTTTGTTCTGCCCTCTAAATGTGCGCCTTCATTTAAGGAATAAAGGTGCACATTGAAAAAATAAAATAACCCACAATAAGTACAGAAAATTCTGAAGTATTCAAGAGAGAAATCAAAGAAATATCCAACCTCTGGGGAAAACTTGTCATCAAGTCATCAATATTCTTTTTCACTTTTTAAAAAAAACTTTTTTACAATTTTTATTTGTTTACTTCTTAATGAGATTGTTCCGTGATTCAGTGCATGCTTTTTTCATTGTCTGGTGACCATTTAAATCAAAGTTAGTTTAGGTAATGCTTCAAAACTCCATTACTACATAAATCAGTGCCTGGACTCTAATATACAAGTGAAGGTTCTGAATCGGCAGTAAAATCCAGGGTTGGAAAATAAAGTGACAACAATTGCAGTTCCTTTAACAGCAACATACTGGTTACTACTTGCTCTGAAAATAACTTAATAAATAAAAAACACGCTTTAAAATGTGGAGTCAAGAACCAATGCATGATACCACAGTGGCTCAGTCCATCTTTTATATACAGTCTATGGTTCTGAGTAGCATGTACACACATCCGCACTAAAATCAGAGGGGAAACAGCCACTAAACAGTGCACTACATATAGCAAGCTAATTAAATCAAATAGAACTTTTTATAGATCTGGAAGGCTAAAAAAAATCATCCATTTCTACACACGGCTGTTAGTTTGGTCAAATGTAACATGAAAGCTCATGATGGATTCAGAGCTTATGGCTATTTCCGGTATTTTATATCAAAGCAGTAGAAACTTCTAGCTCATTACGGGCCTGCACTAATTGGTTATAAATTTCTGCTACAGTTGTAGAGACACATATATGTTTTAATTTTCTCATCGAACGCACAACAAGAGAGCAAATAAACTCATTCCCCAAAATGTCAAACAGCTCCTTTCATCCCAGTGACTGAAAATGAAAATTCATGAATTGCACAAATGCACATACGTAAACACTTGTGTAATATTTGAGGTTTATTTTCACTTACTAATAAAGTGGCTTGGGAGCAATTTCCCTAAAAGACTACAAGCTGTCCAACTTCGTGTCCAGAAGCCTGCCTCAGAACAGGAATGAGAGAAAGCCAAGGCCACCTGTTTCCCACTCACTTCTACTACACTGCTGGCATAATGCAGGCTTGTTCATGGCAGATTAACACCAGACCATATGAGGTGGCAGTGCCAGCTGAGCTTCAAAACATGAGTCGAGCTGCCATTAACTTTACTGTACCATAATTTGTGGCATCCTATGCATCTAAATCACATGATCCCATCATGTCAAAGGCAATTTCCCACTTTGTCAAAAAGAAATACTCTGTCACGACTCTGACGACCAGCGTGGGCACAGATTCCCGTCTGGTTGGATAACACGTTCTTATATTGCATTAGGAGCGTGTTATGTTCGCTCAACAACATCCCTACGCTGTGGTGTTCTGCTGAAACTGTGATGTAGCACCGTGGATGTGTCACAGTGCTGTTTCACAGTCTGGCTTCTACCCAGACCAGTCACACAAGATGAAAATGTGTATTTCATTCCTCATTATGAATTATGTGTATACAGCGACTCTCTGGGGCACGTTAAGAGCACGCCGACTTCTAAAACTTTTTTAGAGCTCATATATTGTCCAGAAACATTTACTTCAAACTGCTCATGGTCCCCCAGGATACCACAGTGGTTTCACACAGCGAAGACAAACAACTTGTGCCAGACAAAAGCATAATTTAAATACAAGGCGGCCTCAGTTTGATTTTTCTTCGAGAAGAACGGAACCCAGATGAATGCCATGCATCAATCCATGCTTTCAGTAACAGACTCTAAAGCTAAAACAACAATGAGGTCATAAACAACCTAAAGAAGATTGAAAGACTTGTACAGTTTTTTTGTAAACACTACATTCAACTTGCTGTTTCTGCAGTTTTCACCCACATCGTGTAGCCTTTGAGGATTGGTTATCGCTGATGAAAGACATTTAAATGTGGCTGAAAACAGGCAAGTCGGATCCCGTGTTAACTTCCATAGCTCATTTTTGTGAGCACGGAATCTGCTATGGCAACGGGTATGGCAACGTGTTGTCATTCATAAACATTTGAAGGAGAACTTTTCTTTTAATTGCTTCCACTACATCATTGTTTTTGTTTTAAATGTTATTTTTAAATTTAGTAAAAGAAAGAAGAAAAAAATATATATATATATAACCCATTTGTATCTTTAGAAAGTATAACACATCACACCTATAAATCCACGGCACATACCAGGTACTTTTCAGTGTGTTTGAGGGATGACATTATTTGGAAAGTGCACAGATGAGCGAACATGGCAGCAGCAACATTAATGGAGCTTGAGGCCCTGCTTTTCCCACTTTCTCCAAAGCTCTACTCAGTTGCACCAACACGTGCCTCGATTCACGCACAGATGTTTCCCTTGGAGATTAGTCTGTGATATAGTGTGCAGCGTGAAGGACAATCAACTCCCTCACACGCAGATGCCCCGCGGGACCTTTTCTGGGGCCCTCATTTTACTCTCTCAGTATATAGTGATAATGAGAGAGCCCTTAAACCCTGCTTGGAAAAAAAAATCTTTAGCCAGAGCAGCTCTTGTTTGGCCTTGGAATATGGTGAAGCATAGAAATGAACCACAGGATTGGTAATGCCCTTCATTTGCTGAATGATTTATTTATTAATTCTATAATTGTTATTTAGAAGTTAACATTTTTATGAATCAAGAGCTTTTTTTGAAGTCTGACGTTTCATGTTATGTTTCACCCAGCTCATTATTATTTTTTTCCTGATTGTGTCTCTAGTTAATATATGTCCTTGCCATACTGTATGGATCATAAGGAAAATCCCATTGCTTCATGGTCACAAGCCACAAACAGCAATATATTAGAAGGTCTGGGCTGAAACTGAAAGGGGTCTCTTGGCATACGCTTAGAGAAGAAATCTCAAGTTTACAAGCCCTCGGGGTGTCATTTTGCCTGGCGGTGCATTCAGGCAACGCTTACAAACACGTCCCATCCAACTAGCTGGAGAACGGCAGGCTTGCTTTACAGTCTCTGGATTCTACAATGTGAGGGAGGAAGGCACGTAAAAGTGCCTGGTCGCTGAAATCAAAGAGAAGAGTCGGCATCCCGGGGACACCGAGCCCCACTGATGGGATTCTAAAAGACAGGAGAGCCCAGATTTGCCAGTCCCCCCCCCCATCCCCTAAGTGGAGAGGCCACTTCCTTTGGCCACTGTGGTTCCTCAGTATCACCTATCAGAAAGGTCAATCAGTGGCTGAGATAAAGCAGTTACTAAAGCTGGATGGTCTTTGAACATAGCAGGGGGAAAACTCCCTCAGGTCTCTTATCTCATTAAACTTGAAAAGGATATTAATCCTTGAAAGGCTATGATAACAGTATGGATGACACCAGTCACAGCAAATAGCAGTAATATAAATGCTATCTGCGTTGGGACGTCAGTGCTTTAACTCAGTGGGCAGGAGAAGAAATTCTGTGGGATGTTTTTGGAAAACTTTTATTTAATGGGAAAACTCACAATTTTATCAAGATAGAATGAACAAATGAAGCTTTATTTTCCACTGAACTGCAGTTTAATGTTAAACTAAACACTAAATGACAGCGTACATGCTACCAGAGAAAGAAATGAAGGCCTCACAGACATTACAAACCACAGATGATCCAACAGTAAAAGAGTGTACTGGGCACAAATCTGACATCTTACTTTTTGTGTCCTTTGTTTTTCACACCAGCGCACTTAACAGCCCCTTCATTTGCTGCCAACCTGCGCTGCCCTACACCTCGAACATGGTTAGCAGCACATGGAAAGGAAAACACCACTACTGCATGGCAGACTTGCACAAATCTTGACAGACACAAAGGAAAGCTGGAAATTTCCCTCTTTGTGTTGTTTTAGCTCCCTTTCATCCTCAACTTTGGTGGGCAAGGCTTAAAGAATTACAAGTTTGTCCCACAAATGACTTCCTCATTTGTCTCAACTTAGGAGGCAAATGTCATGTCAAACTCTAACATAAGCAAAATGGTCACAGTTTAAACTGAATAAATTTGTTAGCATCAAACAAGTCCTTCATTGCAGTTTTGTTGTATTTTAAATAGTGTAGCCACGTCTACATGAATCCACACATGGGGGGAAACTAGCCTATTAAATGTCTTATTACAGGATACAAATACATAAAGAAATAAATGATGTGTGTTCTCTGACATTTGACTCTCAAAGGAGCCTAAAGGCACATATAATGATGCCAAGTATGCGTCAGTGTGAGTTAGCTGATCCCTACATACTTCAACTAAGAGTAAAATTATTCATTGAATTAAAAAAAAGTACAATTTTTGGTCAAAATCAGCCTGTTTTAATTCCTTTTACCTTCAAGCAACATCACTGGATTTTCACAAAAACCCTGCTGTGGACCCAGATTGTTGAAGCACTTCATTTTAAGATTTGTGACCTGATGAAAGGGGTCTAGAAAGACTGGCTGGAGAAAACACAAATGCATGTTTCTCTTTCTTACTCTAGCCGAGCAAAGCCATGCACGGGATCTGTTCAATCCTGATTGAATGAAGCCACAAAAAGTTTTCCACAGCTGTTCTGTGTTAACTGGGAAACTTTGGGTTTTGCTGGGTCAGAATGACCAGGGCTGGCAGGTGAATTTAGGGTCACTACTGAAGCAGTTTAACTCTATTACCATTAGTGTTTTCCTCTAAAAGTTCTTGTCATTAGTCTTTGCATGTGAGGTAACCTGAATCTTTAATGCAGGAAAATCTGACTGTATCTTCAGCAGTACAAAGCAGTTACTTGAGTGGGAGTGGGATGCCATGTCATTTCTCAACAGGCTCCTGAAATACTGACAGTTATTTTTACTTTATGTTTTTCATCATCAGTACTGCTAAAGCAGACATTCAGTGGGTTCATTATATTCTTTATAATTCCATTATATGTTTTTCAACCTCAAGCTGACTCCTGATTAGCAAGTCCATCTCTGTGAGTATCACTTTGAGCACCTCAACAAGATTACTTACATCCTGAAGTATAGCCATGTTTATGGGCAACACTGGTTGTTATGTGAGTTTTGATTACTGTGGAGTATTCTTATATATTCATAACCCTTTTTATAATGCTCCTGGAATGTCATAGAAGTCAAATCTCCCCACTCTCTGTTACATATCAGCTATAGGTGCCCTTATTTCACAGCCTCTCTCTGTCGTTTTATTTCACACACTGACCTTTCTGGTTTACATGATGAAAACATTACATTTTGCACCACGTCATTAGGTCTGAAAGTCTCACCTCAAAAAATCAGGAGACAGTTTAAATTCCAGAGATGCCCAATAAATGTTCTCTGCAGGTACAGAGACACTGCGAGGGAACACATGGTTACCAATAAGAAATATCTGGTTATTTTCTGGATAAGGCAGGTTTTTGATGAACATCAGGGTCATTATGCAAGTGATGAATCAGAAGACTAAGAGATGAATCAGAAGACTAAGTGATGAATCAGAAGACTAAGAGATGAATCAGAAGACTAAGAGATGAATCAGAAAATATCAAAGATTTGTCATTCGTAAGTTGTAGACATTTTGTCCTGTGGTGCTTACCACTTTTTTTCCCCAAGCAGACTGTGAAGTGCTCAACACGACATCTCTGCTGCTATTAAGATCCAAATTCTGCACTGTTAAAGTAGTAGACATCAAATATGTCAGATTATAGCATTGCACATTTAAGGGTGGAATGGTTGTACTCCATACATCTTTAATGACATTAAAAAACAAGAACTGGGTGCAAAGAATGGATTTTCTTCAATCAAACCAAAATTTGGCTCAAATATACACAAACACTCACTTAAATCTTTTAATAGGTGGTGCTAAAGGTTCTAAAATGTCTTTTAACTTGAAAGTCAACAAAATTTGTTCAACTTAACAGCTAGATGATTGGGTATTCCAACAGGACAATGATCCCAAATGCACATGAAAACTCCTTCTGGAATGGAGAAAGCAGGCTTCTGAAATGGGCTCCTCTAACTGAAAACCCTACTGTGCCAGTCAAACATCAAACCACAATTATACCAGCTCTGTCTGTCTGTCTGTCTGTCTGTCTGTCTGTCTGTCTGTCTGTCTGTCTATCTATCTATCTATCTATCTATCTATCTATCTATCTATCTATCTATCTGACAGCCTTGATGTGTTCAGTAGCTCTCTCAGCTATGAGTCAGAGTTTTACAGTTTCACAGGTTAACCCATCCAAATTCTATTTATGGGTCTGAGTTTTTTGGTTTTCTTCTAGTCTTTCATTTCATTCATTAGTTGCGTCCACTTTGTATTCTTGGTGTTAATCAGAAATCATTTTAACTTCAATATGTTTTACTTGTAAGGAGACATGTTTATTTTCTCAATAAGGAAACTTCTGCGCAAAAAAACCCCTCTGATTAATGTCGTTCCAGTTATGGCTTGCAGTCCTTGTATATAAACCCTGGTTTTTGAGGGTTCTCAGCAGTTGAGTGTTTGGAGTGCTTTTTAGTCTCTGCCATTTTTACTCAAGTGCCTCTGAACAGTATTTCATGATTTGGCTGATTTTGGGGAGCTAAGAATGTGTTTTTCTGTTGCTTTTCTGCCTTAAAATTTATGACTCCACAAAGTCATCATTACCACCACTATCGCACATTCTTATATGTATGTGCACACTCAATCCAAATATTTTTTTCTGAAATAGCACAGTTGGTGATAAAATACAGGGCTAACTTAGAGTTTATTCCATTTAGAGAAAATAGGTAGAGTTTTGTCGTTCTTACTTCCTTACACCTTTAAAAATGCTTGTTTGCTTTTACAACTGGCCCTGTCTGCAGCTGGGGAGGGGCAGCGCAGATGGATTTGGGCTTCGTTATTTTTTCTCCCTTTGTAACAGCTCATTTAAAATCACGAGAGCCTGAAGCCCAAGACAGATGGAATCTACTTAAGAAAGAGTCAGTGTCTAATTTAACTCAAATGCTTCCTAATTTGAAGTAACTCTACACCTTTGTGAAAATGCTCCAGGAGCTCTTATGAAAGTTTCATTTAAAAAAAAAGAAGAAGAAAAGGTTGGGTAAAATTTGTTGTTTTATATCATTCATTTTCTTAAATCTGTTATTTAGATGAAACCGCCAAAAACAGGCCTTCCTGCTTCTGTCACTTGAAAGTTCCCAGAGTAGCATTTTTGCAGAGAGCAACATTAGACTGTGACTGAAGTTTTCTGGTCTCATCATTGCGTGTATAGCATATCAGGTCAGGCCCATGAACTAAGCCTGCTGTGAAATTGCTTAAGCTTGGTTTGAAAAGTATTCACGCAAGTCATATATCACCTGCTCTGAGCTCACCTTATCTTGACTGTTCTAATACCGCAACAAGAAGCCTCGCTTGCTCACATCAAAGAAATGTTTTGAAAGTCCCTTAAGCTCCCTTTAAAAAGTAGATCTCCTTGCAATATAAGGCTGGGCAATACGACCGTAGTGTGGGAAAAGCAAGCTTGGCTAATGATTTAGGAAACCTGTTTGTGATGTTAATTTCAAAATGATTAAAAACCTTAAGTGTTTGTGGATATGCTTTGGGGGCTTTTTTTATGATGTTTTCTACTTTCACTTTTCATCAGAAAAAATACAAAAAAAGTCAGAGGTAAATTAACTTTATTTTTTTTTTAAAAAAGAAAGGTTTATCACGCAAGGCAACAAAGAGAAGAAATGCAAACTGCTATGAACAGACCACAGGACCCCCGCACCTCCCCACCTCCACACACTGGCAGCAAAGGAGTTCTCATTACAACCAAATCAAAGGAGCAAGAGAACAAGACTCACATTGTTCTGATTGTGTTTACTTACACTAAAAACATTAAAACTGGACAATCTGAATGTACAGTATAAGACAGACAGTTTTGATTTCACATGAATCCAAACACAGAACCTTACACTACCTCTTTTAGTTTTTATTCATGGTTTTTTGTTTTTGTTTTGTTTTTTTAAAACATTTAGCCGACAGCATAAATGAAACAGGAAGGTTCACAGCTATGCAATACAACTGATTGATCACCTTAAGACAGACTATACATGTCGCAATGGGCACTTCGGGGGAAACGGGTTCACAAAAAATAACGGAGAAGCGAGGTCCCGTCCAGTTTTTTTGTTTTGTTTTTTTTTAATTAGATTTTTTTTTTTATTGAAGTAACATCAAACCTGCATGTTGAGGTAAGCATGCCACAGGGGAATACAGAGGAAGCGATTCCCTTTAAAAAGGACTCCCTTAACCATATCCCCACTCACTTTGTAATTCGCTTTGACAGTAAATCAATTCTTAAGCCTGGCCCCTTGGACTCCTCCAACCCTAGGTCCTCCTCTCTCAACATTCCTGCACACATGAATCACTCCAACTCCTGGCTTCTAGAAGGCATTTCCTGCCCGGCCCTCTCTCTCTCTCGTTCTCTCTGTCTGACTCCTCTGCTGAAAGCTGGGCAGGAACTGGGCCGAGCTTTGATTTGGACCCAGAGGAGAGCCGGAGGGAGGAGAGCTCAGCTTAACACAGAACCCCGGCTCTGGTACTGCTAAGAGAGTAAGAGACATGGAGACTCGGGATGTGTCTGCACACCCAATAAGGGCTACAGTGCTTTATCCTTCAAATTGCAATGTGAGCAGTGGCAATATCACTCCCAGCACAAAAGCCAACCCAAGGGAGCGTCCTCCTTAGGATTTAAGTGTACATTCTTTCTAAGACAGATGTTTATTATTTCAGGTCTGAGACCATTTAACATGGAACATCATCACAGATTTTCGAGAACAATGCGGTATGTACTGTGAGGACTTACTGACTTACACAATGATGGAGTGGATAGCAGAGAATTCAAATATTTTATCCAAAAAAACAACAAAAGAAAAACAACAAAAAAATACACAATGGGAACAAAAGGTGGCTCTTTAAAGCTGTACACCTGCTCAAACTTCCCTCTAGAAATCATTTTGATGCCGAATCCACAGGATATGTACACACAACGTTTTGCCGGCTGAGCAGACTCAAAAAGACCAAAGCAGCTCTTAAAAACAACGGTCTAATTTTTTTTTTTTTTTTCATATTTACACAAGTGAAACGTACATATTTTACAGAGATCACTGCACAAAAAAATCACAAATGGAGAGTTTTAAGAGTGTAGGACGAGTGAGGCTGCAGCTGAGTGAAAAGGGGTCATATGTCATGACAAGGAGAGCTGGCCTACTGTGCAATAGCTGCTGTGTGCACGTGCGTGTGTGTGCGTATGTATGTGTGCATGTGTTGTCTGCAGATGTGCATCTTTTTAAAGACTTCTTTATTTGCGAATGTTGCAAGTGTGTGATCTCATCCTCTTCCCCTCTCAGATCATGGCTCTTATCACCAGTCTCCCTTTGACCTGGTGGAGATAGGTGCTCTGCTCTGACTCTAAGCTCTGATTGGTCAGAGCCTCATCCTCACTATCAGCTGGCTCCTCTTTGACCTTGATGACCCCGTAGTGAGTGTCTGGGAGCTCGCTGCTCGAGCCGCTGCTGCTACTGCTGAGCGTGTGCTTCCGGATAACACCTCCAGGGGGCAGCCTGTCCTCCTGCATGCCCTCTACTTCCTCTCTGTGCTGCTCCTCCTGCTCTTCCTCTGATTCCTGCAGGTGTGCGCTGGGCTGACGTAACTGCTCAATGGACTTGGACAACAGCTGCAAAACATATTGCCTTAATATTAACGGTGCTATCCCACAGTCAACGGTCGCCAAAAATCAATCTTCAATGAGAGAAAAGCAAAAATAACTCGAACTTGAGGTTTCTGGCTTTATAACCAGAATTGCAGCTTTTAAAAACAAAGGTATTGTCCTCATAAGTCTATTTATAGTCCCTGTAACTACGTCATTCCCCATTTTAAAACTACAAAAACTAAAATAAAACACACAATGTCTTTCAAGTATTTCATGGTTCTACATCATGTATTGCAACAAAAATATGTTTTTCTTACACTGGATCAAAAAAGAAACACTTTAGAGCTGGAAAGGACCCTGACATGTACATTATTTGGAATAATAGAAAACTAAATTCTGTATTTCTTTTGACAAGCGCAATCAAACACCAATATCTGTTTAATGTAAGGCCAGCTATGAATGAAATGTTTCTGACTGATGCATTTAGGAGGGTTGCGGGTAGATTAGCCATTATTCCTGCCTTTTATGTGCATAAATAAATATTCTGTAGCAGTGACTGGACCATTAAAGGGGATTAGTGTCACTTAGTTGCATTATAATATAAAGCCTAACACGTAAAAAGGTCTTGCCAACTGCAAATCATGTTTTATTCTTTAAAAAATAGTTTATATTCTGCACAGTTCTGCTGCAGGGAGAAGAGAAAACATAAGACAACATTCTCCCTGCAGCATCCTCTCTACTGGCATCTGTGAGCACATCATATTACACTCTCAACCTGGATTATTTATTTAGCATAGCACTTCTTCTTCTTTTTCATACTCCCATTACAAATGTTCTTTCACCAATCACAGCTACAATTCTCCATACTTGTGTCTTGGGGCTTTGCTCAATGGCAGCTAACAGTGCCATAATATGATTATTTGACCACAGGGGGGCTCCAGAAACAGACAGGAAAGTGTTTCCCTCTAAATGGCTGGTAACAAATAACATTACAGCCTACAGAATCCGTATATAAATACCCTTTCAGCTACAGGAATTAGCCTCCTTAGCTTGGCACTAGTAATCAGAGTTCATGCCCCTTCCTAAGATCCCTAAGCGCTTCTAAATTTCCATTAGTGCCCCCTACTGTTGCTGGCACTAAAGGATGTTTCAAAGCAGCTGTAGACAAGCCTCTGCTAGGAAATTAATTAGGGCAATGTTTCAGAGATCCCTCTCAATAAACACTGAGGGCTCATCCCTGATTAGAGGCCATTTATAACCTCCACTTAAAGAGGCTTTATTTGCAATCTCATTGGCCTGAGTGATCAGAGCCAAACCTGTTCACGTTTTGCTACACAATATGTCCCTATTCTTCCAAACCTCCCAATAGAATCAGATTCACAGAATACTTAATAAGATGATAATATGATTTTAAAACAAATTTTTGGCTTTCAGGCACATGTTTTGTTACAAAAACTGTTAAAGTTGTGCGTCTGTACTGCACCACCAAAATCCAGCTTGTGGAGCTTTGTGCTTTTTATTATTTCAAGGTTTAAGCTGTTCTATGGTTCCCATGGCTCTAGCAGGGCTGAGTGTTGGGACACATCAGTATGAGAGCTCACACAATGCAGCCTTTCACAGTGTCTGCCACCTCGCACACGTCCCTCAGCAGCATAATTAGACTCAGTGTATTGGGAGGTCGCCTCGGCCAGCTCGCAGAAACACAAATATTGCCACAAAGGAACAAAATGCATTCTGGGCACTTTTTTTCTTCATTTGATCTAAGATGAATTGAATTTCACAGAGTTAGCATGTGAACAGCACTGATGCCTTAAGTTATGATAACAAAATTAGTGCAGGGGAAGGATTTCTTCCCCATTTGAAGTCAGGCAAAAGGTCCTGGCCTTGCAGAAATAACACAAGGACTTCAGGGAAGAACAGGCAACGGCCCAGGTCAGTAAACTTGAGCGGCCACGGATGCTTTTACAAAAGGCTAAAAATAGAGGAGCATTTGTGTGCTCAAAATGATTAAATCAGACTCCCTGCAGTAAAACAAGACCCTGTGAGGCCCAAACAGGAATACAAAATGCTGTGAAAAGATATTTGAAAGTCAAAATCCTTCCGTGCGCATTAATATTGATGACTAGCACTGTACCTTATTTATATGGACCTGCTGCTGGTATTGTTTCTGTTTCTCCAGGAAGTGCTGGTGTTGCTGCTGGATGACAAGTTGAGCCAGTGTGTTCTGAGGCAGCGGTGCTGACTGGGTTCTGTTCAAGGGCCGGTGTTTTGGTAGTTTTGGCCGAGTGCTGGAGGGACGATCCTTCATGGCCAGGGGGGACTGAGAGTGTGATGACATGGAGCCTTGGCCTTGTCAAAAGAAAAACAAAATCTCTTATTAAGTTTCTCCCAAATTCATGACATATAAATGACGTAATAAAGTTGTACAATGTGTAAAATAATATACTTGGCACAATCTTACCAGAGGAGAGTATCTTCTGCTGCCTCATTTGCTCCTTCTGGAGGAGGTGTTGGAGGAGAGCCTGGTGGCTGGGGCTCACCTTAGACTCCAGGCCTGTCTGAAGGGGCACAGGGCCCAGCAGGTGCCCAGGTAGCCCGTGCTTGATTTCTGTTGATCTGTCTTTCAACCCCATAGCAGCCTGATAGAAGAGTAAAGATAAAAAGTTGTAAATCTTAGGGAAACAGAAGTGAATCTCTAAAACTGTGAGTTAGTGGCAGGGATAGCTCAGTAGGTAGAGTGGCCGCCGTCATGATCGAAAGGTTGGGGGTTCTAATCCACTGAACGGCTCCCCTGAGGTACCTCTGAGCAAGGTACCGTCCCTACACACTGCTCCCTGGTGCGCCTGCTTATTGGCTGCCCACTGCTTCACTGAGTGAATGGGTCAAATGCAGAGAGAGTAATTTCCCCACGGGGATCAATGAAGTATATGTTATTATTAAGACCATTTCTTTAACACGTCTACTTCAATAATAGCTTTTTTTTATGAATGAAAATTGCTCTTGTTGCATATATGAGTAAAGCTAAGGGTGAAATCAGACCATTGATGGTTAGAAGAAGCTGATGCACAGACCGCTGTGGAATGTGCCAGAGAACTAAAAGATGATATATCACGTGTTGTGCTATCAGGAGCTGCACTTGAGTGGACTTGGACTTTTTTAAAAGCTGTGATAAATGAGGTAACAGGGGAGGATAAGAGCACGCCTGACCCAGAACAATGTTTATCTAAGGTCGATAAAATCATTTGGGGCCGCAGGTCAGTGACCTGTGCACCCAGACAGTCACTGATGGCAGGTTTTACAACCTACAGAGCGAGTTGAAACGTTGACGCTGACTAAATGGCTACACTGGTGTATGCAGAAAGATTTCTTGTACGAGTAAGTGTGCAAAAGTGGTACTCACACTAATTGGCGAGGATGCAGTAGAAAGCCCCAAGGAGATGTTGGGTAAAGAGGGAGATGTGTATAAGCTCAGCATGGGGACAGAGCCCTCTGGTCGGAACAGTCTTGGCTGGGAAGGCCATCTCTACATCAAACATGTGGAATAAAGCAAAAGAGAGAAAGAGACAAAATTTAACAGGAGGTTGCAGATTTAGGAATCCAGCTGAGCACAGTTTCACAAGCCAACATGAGCACAGCCATGACCATAATGACCTATGATAAATAACAGCCCTCCTCACTGCAAACAAAGAGGTATGAGTTTTAATGTTTGGCGTTTAGGAAAATAATGGCACCACTGAAGATGGTATGCTATTATAAAGCAATGCAAACCTCTAAATCTACCGTTTTATCCTCAGCTCCTCAGTCCCTAGCCAGCCCTCTGCCTGTTCCTACTCCCCAGTCCCCACCCTCAAGCTACTCTCTCTGAGAACATCAGCAATGGGGCATACTTCCTGTACCCAGCTGAGCAGTGGACCAGCATGTGGTTTTGGAACAGCCATGTTTATCCTTCCAACCCCTACCAGTACTCAGTGACCTGTATGTGGATATCCGGCCCGTATTTGACCCAAGGGACCTGTTCCCTCTGAAAAAGGATACCTAATGTAACGGTGCACAAACACGCCTTGCTTTTGCAACAGGCATGAGGTCCATGAGCAGCCCCGCAGTCCACCGGTGTCTCGCATGAGAGCCCCGGCTAGGGCCGATACAATAGCAGTCCTGTGTGTTTATGTTGTTAGCATCTGGGTGTCTTTGGCTACCAGTGCCTGGGATATCAATTAAAATCCACAGTTTGACTGTCTTCCTAAGCCCCAACCTTCAGCCCGATGTCAGGGCGTCTCTCCCTTCTCTGTGTCACTGGAGGTCCCAGGGAGAGTAAACAGTGATGGTTAAGCAAAACACAGCTGCTCTGTTAAGATTGTTCAGAGATGTGTCATATCTGCCACACTTTATAATGGCCTGCTTTGTGAACTCAATCTGAGGGGAGCTCTGGTCAGTAACTCAGCCATGAATCTATTGGGAAACGCCTCAGAACAAATCAGTATAGGAATGCAGCCAGGCCGGTGACAGGAACACAACGACAAGCCAACAGCAGCCTTGCAGTCAAACTACAGATTTTCTTACTTTGCAAAGCATAAAACGAATTCTAAAGTACATCTGGAAAGAAAAAAAAATGTTTGATAGAAAAAAGATGTACACTTAGCTGCTTTTACGCTTAGCATTTTAAGACGGGCTAAATTTATTTTCCTACATAGTGCCATCTTTATAAAAGAAAACATGGGCAATCAGCATGTGGGTCGAGCTGTGCCCATTTAATGTCAGTGTAGGGAGCCATTTTCACTGAAGTGTAACAGACGGAGGGACAACTGGCTGTTTTTATAGCTGCAAGCAGAAGGGCAGAGAGCCGTTTAGTGCCCTGACTTTAAATGATTATTTTTTGCTATTCAAATGATATGCCTGCAGAAACGCTTAAGAATTTAGACCCTGCTGCTTTATTTTTTTGGCACAACAGTTGCAGTGCATATGATTTATAAACATACCTCCGTTTTTGTGGTAGTAGGCAGAGAGGAGGGTCCATTTTCAGCCCCCAAGGCACTTGAAGCCCCTATGGGAGAGCTGGGGCCAGAGCCAGGGGCACTGTTAGTGGGCGTAGAATCTACAAAACATCAAGGAGTTAGACGCAGTATGCGTGCTCACACTCTGCACACAACACACATGCACTGAGGCTTAGCAAAACAGCTGTAAGCCTCACGACAGCTTAATGCGTATGGTCACAGCTGCCTGACTACAATGGTATTTTTTTACATCAAAGTGCAATAGCCATCATGTAATTATAATACTACAACATATGCTTGTGTTGCTTTTAGATAATATTTTAAGAAGTGATAATAAGCTATTGAAGATTGTCTGCACACGTAACAGAAAAAAAGGAATTCAACACGTAGTCGGTTATGTTACACACCCATTAGCTCCAAAGCCCTCTTTTTGTAAGGAGTCATGATGTTTCCATCTCTCCTCTTTAGCATGGGGCTGCTTCTCCTCTCCGCCACCTTCTGCTTCAGTCTGGATCGTACCTTTAGGTTGGGCTCGGAGGCTAAAAATAAAAGACATTTTTCAGTAAGTCTGGATCGTATGGAGATAAGTTATGCTATCATGTGAGTGTATTCAAACAGGATGTGTTTATACAGCCTCAGTAAGGGAATGTATCAATGAAAGAATAAATAACAAGACTAACATAAAACAAAAAATAAATATGTCCAAAAAAAAGCATTGTTGTCATGCCCTGACATGTTACAACTTCAGTTTCGTAGAATTTCCAAGCAGGTTTCAGATAAATTAAATGAGTCAGGATTGGGCCCATTTCCACCTCATCTGGACTAAATTAGGTTGAGCAACACACAGGCTCTAAGTGAAATAGTCCGCTACCTGCCGCCCTGGTGACCACAGTCTGATACAGTAGCAACAGTTAAACTAACACAAAAACATGGCAGATGTTTGAGGCTCTCCCCACACTCTCCTCTTCCTAATGCGAACCAGAGATACCCAAATACACAATCAGAGCACATTACCAAAAAGCCTCACTCACACACAGCCTGGCCTCAAGTGATCCAGACTTATTATTAATGCACTTCCCCCTCGGCGCTGACCACCAGTATCCTTCATGACAGACAATGCTTTCAGACTTTCCCATTTTTCTTTATTATGGATTAAATATGTTGATCAAATGTTGACGTTTTGGCTCATTTTATTTTATTTGAACACTTTTTAAGTGGGTCAAATTTACTCAGCAGGAATGGTCTGGTCCAAGACTGCTATTCTAATAATGCTTCAATATAATCACCAAACTTTTGTAAGATACCCGAGATGACTTTTTCTACAAATTTTTGACAAAAATTGGCAACTGAGAATAAATTTTTGCCATGCAAATCAATGCCTATAGATAAACAGACTGGAGGTAAATGTTAAGAATGGGAAGCAAAAAACAAATAGACCCTTTAAATAAGTACTGATGACATGATCATTAAGGTTGTTGGAAGAACTATATCTTTGACGCATTTGACGAAGAAAGAGATAAACAAGGACCAGAGGATGAATCATAGAAAAGAATTCATTTTGAATCATGCAACCATCGCTTATATGGATGCAACACTTTTACGACCACTGAACCGTGACTCTGTTAGTTATGTCTTGCAAAGACTTCCCGTCAACCTTTTAGGAATGAAAAACTGCAGCTACCTTCACACATAAATAAATAAGCAGAATGGATAAGCTGATTTTTTGACTGAAAGCCAGAGCACAAAGCTGTGCTAAAGTTATGTAAACCCTCTGTTACACAATAGCCAACCTGTTTCAATTATTTAGCGGATCAATAATTAAACAGGCCTTCCGACATGTACAATATACAGATATACTTTACATAGGGAACACTGCGGGGAGGAGGAGAGGGAGAAGCGATGGGGGCAAAGCTAGGAGAGTGGGCCAAATGCTGCTATTTCTGGCTTTTGTCAAAAGCAGCAAAACCCTCTTCCCTAATACGTGGCACAGACCTCTAATCCTGTGGGTGTGAGGTAGAATGAAAGAGAGCGAGGGAGGAAGAAAGGAGGCAGGAGAGATAAATGGAGAGAAAACGCTGTTGGGAGTCTTATGAATTTGCTTCACGCCCTGCTGCCTTGATTGCTTTCTATTTTTACACGCTGCTGCCACCAAGCTACGCATCCCAATTGGTCGCCACGGGAACGCCAGACAGCAGCTTGTGAACAAACACTTTCTCACTGGTCTCTATGGGAAAAAAAAGCCCGGATACGCAGTGCAACAGGAGGTAATGATGGCGGCGGAAAAGCATAAACTCTGAGCACCTGGGTCACTTCTATTCCGACGTCTCAGTTAATGACAACATTACTGTGCGGTCGTAAATCAATCTCCTTACGTTATCGCCACTTAATCAGAACTTTAGCTCTGCTGTCACTGTGAGCACTTGTACCCATTAGAGATTGGACCTGGACAGATGGCTGAGTGGAAAGCTAAGGTGTGTGTTCTCTACATAAGGAGGCCAGCTACGCATTGTTTTGGGCATCCTTGTTTTAATTAATGCTGAACAGAAAAAAAAATAATAGTGCTCATTATTTCAGAAACATTTTTTTTAGCCAAAGGTGCATTCCTTTTCACCTTAGACGTTCAATCTTTTAGGATCAGCACCTTAATTTCTTTTAATAAATCTTTCAGATACAAAAATCCGATTATATTCTTAGCACACAGGCTCCACACAAACCTCACTTTGTTTTACTTTGGGCTTTTTACAGTTTTACCTTTGCAGGATTATTTTTGAAAATCTTTCCTGCACCTGCTGAATGCACACATTTAGTAACTGGGTCAAGACTAGGGAGGGTGTTGCACTTCTTACTGCTAAGCTGCAACTATTCTTGCCACAGACTATCGCGTGCCCTCGGCCTGTTGCAGTACCAGGAATTGAAACAAAGAGGATATATACCGAGTAAACAAGTTAATCATGTAAAATTCTTTAAACTACTTGAGTGAGTAAAATAGCGACAATGACACTAACACTATTGTTTACTTTTAGGCAAGATTTACCAACTATTATCAGGGCACCTAATAGCAGAGGTCATAATTAGAGACTAATAATCTAACAGGTTTGCACTCGTTCACTGTTACTCATTTACTAAATTTCAGTTAGTTTCAAGGTTTTCCTAAAAAACACAACATTTGTTTAGGGTAAGCACTTGGTTCCCTTTTTTAAGGGTGAGGAATTAAATGCAAAAAGCTTACTTGAATATGAGAAAAGACAGCTACTGATCACCAAGTTATGAGCTTGTGAAATAAACACTGCACATGCATCGCAAACCTCATCGTTAACCTCAGAGTCAAAGAGTAAAAGAGGATGCTGAGCCGCCCGGCCGACTGAAGCAGCGGGGAGTCTAACGCGGCGCACTCGAGTCTTCTCCACTTTGTTTTGAGAGAGCTATCTTTGCTTAAACAAACAGTCCTGTCGAGGTTCATCCTGCCAGTGCCAGTTCTAAGACGGCAACACCTGCCAATCAGCTATCAGTGACAGCCGGTGGTTCGGGGAACAACACTACCTTTGTGCATCCCCCTCGCGTGCCAAGCTCTCAGAGGGCTTTAATGAAGACAGGCAGGAAGTGGGGGAGGAAGGCCTGAGCAGGAAATGACCACATATAGATCCAGGAATCCAAAGGGTTAGAGGGTTAGAAGTAGATTTATCAGTGCAAGCGACTGAGCCATAAATGGATGCACGAATGTGTCTGAGAAGCGGGGAGAACGAACTGTTATCCTTCCCCCTTTTATTTGTTTAAATGGGCCTTTCTGTACTTGCACTGAAATGCAAACAATGCCATAAACAGTCTCTCTGTTGTGTTAGATAAATGATTTTCCACTTGTTGCACCCCTTACATCGTGTCTTTGTCTAAAGGTACGTCTCAAAAGTATAAATAGATATTTAGAGGAGATATTCCTCCTCCACTTCACAAAACGGTAACGCACATCAGAGATCAAGATGCAATATAAATAAAATTTCACACAGCTTTCATTTACCTTTCTAATATTTGCTCTTGACATGAACTGGCTTTATTTTATAAGGTATAATTCTTCTTCCTGATCTCCAAATTGTGTACACGCACAACACGACAGGCCTGTAGTTGAATAACTCAACAAGTAGAACTGTTTTCCAGTGTAATTAAAAGAGACACAGAAGGGAAAAGAAGACAATATAATTTGATAACCTCATTGCCAAATTATGAAGCTTTTAACCTGGCAAGCTTTTATGCTTTTGCAAACCAAGAGCTGCAGGAACTCCTCAAACTTTAAACCAACAAACCTGAGCTGCTTTTTAGTGACAACCTGTGTTTTTTTAAAATAGTTTTTAAAGCCCGTAAGTCAGGAGAAATTATTCTGCCATAATTCTTTCATTTACCGCTAATCAGCTTCAGAGAGGCCTTTGAACTGGGTTTATTATTATAACATAGGGAAAAATGTGGGCCTTGTTAAGCTAATATTGGCAAGCTAATATTAGCACAAAAAAACAGTAGATCTATGCTTGTGAAAGAAAAACATGTGAAAATTGCAGTGCCCGTGTCTGTCTATCATGTTTTAAAATGATCCAAAAAAAGAATCAAGAAGACAAAAAAAGAAAAAAACAAGTTAACTTTCGCATGTTTTGCGTTGAGCCCTGGAGGAAACACGGGGGTGGGCGCAATGAGCCTAATCTTTAGAAAGTAATAAAATGACTAGCAGAAGAAAGCACACTGAAATAGTTAAATTAGATGGCTGTATATTTATGTATGTACAGTATTCATATGTATTTGCATTTTTATTTCAGTGGTGTCTGCATTTGCAAATTAGCAAACCTGTCTTCCTCAAGGGGAAGTCGTCCTTGCTCTCTACGGGCGACGGCAGAGTATACTGGCAAGTGGGCGATGTGCCGCCCAGAGGTGGAGAGCTTTGGTCCAGTGATGTGTGGTGAGAGGACCTGTTAATACAAGAATAAATCAAATAGCTGTAATATATGTTTCTGTGTGACCCAAACATGGCATTTTATCGGGCTCTAAATCAGTGGAAAGCACTTACGTATACCAGAGTTTTGGGTGCTGAATGAAAGAATGATTAGCTCCATTGCTAGCAGAGTCTTTAGCTGATTTGCTCAACAGAAACTCTTGGAGTTTCTGCTTCACTTCCGTACTAGCCACTGCACCTGTGAGACCAACACACGGAACGGAGGGGATTGGGGTTAACCTAGGGCTATGATTAACAACATATAATTCCATGCTTGTTGCTTTCAGATATCTGTTTCTATATCACATTCACCATAAAACTGAGATTCAGATCTGCCCTCTTCTCTATAATCCTTTTAGAATATATTTACTAGACTCTCCAACAAAATTATGTAGGAAGATCTCCCCCTAGTGGTCTAAGAGCACTATATTAGTCCTGCTAGAGTGATCCTGCACAGAGATGTTCTTTCAAATCAGGTGGTTACAGTTGCAGGGTACAGTTTCAACTTTGCCCTGACAAAGTCATAAATCTCATCTATTATTAGGTATAAGGTAAAAACAGAAATGAAATACTATATCCGGCTCGATTTTCATTGTGCTGTTCAAAGACATTTTCCCCTAAACACTAAACTTAAATGTCACCTGCCAACTTTATGTCATTCGCTGGTTAAGTATCGCTGCCATCATTGCTTTATTGTTTTATTGTTTCGTTTTATCTGATGTTTAAAGCACATTTGAGCTGCGTGGTTTACCTTGTTGCCAGACGTCATCCAACAGTTTGAGCAAATACTGAGAAAAGCAATAGCCAGAGGGCAATTTCTCCTCTAGTCACGCTCACCTGTGCAGTCTGAAAATTATACTTTCCATGATTTTGTATTTATTTATCTTTTGTATCGCATCTAATATGACTGAGAACTGATTATCACCAACCTAAGCACAGAAATATCCAAAGCATCTGCCTGACTAAGATTAAGAGGTAAAATGTGTTTATATTAACTTATCTTTATTGTTTTGTATAGTACATCTATTAGTTATAACAGCAGATATTGGAAAAGATTTTGTGAAAGTGTTTATTACAATAAATATTTAGGTTCATGATGCCTACAAAGGTGATGCTTTCCACATTTATAAAAGTTTTATAATAGTGGTGACAGAAGAGGTTCTTGGTCCAAAGGGAATATTTTAACGAGTGTAACACCAAGCTTTACTGTAGTGAAGCTTTCCTATCCAGCTGTTGTATGCATATTGTGCTTCAGCCGTTCAGCTAATGTGATGTGTTAAAAAGAGGATTGATGGGTTAAAACGTGTGGCCCCATGCTTGCTTTCATCTGTGTCCTTTAAAAAATATATTAAAAAACTATTGGTAGCGGTGACGGTGTCGAGCTCTTACTCTCTCTGGAGCGTTCCTTGCCCCTGAGGCTCAGGCTGGAAATGTGGTGTTCTCGTCGATGCTTCTCCTGCTCCTTCTCCTGCTGGCTCTGCTGCTGCTGCTGCTGCTCCAAACGGCGCTCCTTCTCTGCAAGTTCCTGCTGTTGTTTCATGGCCTGGAGCTCCTGCTGAAGCTGGGAAGCATGTAGGCATCACATCAGCATGAACACAGCACTTTTTTTTAAATAAATCACAGTGGCTTTGGCTAAATTTTGCACTTTCTATTTTGCAGTGATGGCTAACTTTGTGTTTGACGGTAAAAAACTAAAGTCATGCTGAGCTAATGTATTGCTCAACACTTTGCCCTGCTGCGCTGAGTTGTTTCCCCTTTTTTGCACTTTTTTTGATGTTTTCCTTAGTTATACAGTTTTCTAGTGATCTGCTATATGTCATGCTGTTTTGTTTTGTGTTGTGTTGTGTTGTGTTGTGTTGTGCTGTGCTGTGCTGTGTCTCCGTACAACTGTTCTAACCTTGAGGTGCTCCTGGAGCTGAGCCTGGTGCTGACGGGTCAACTTTTCATGCTGCTTCTGGAACTCGCTGATTAGCAGCTGCTTCTGGATTTGCTGCTGTTTCTGAATGAGGAGCAGCTCCTGCTGCAGCTGCCTCTCCCACAGTCCTGGGTCCGAGCCTGGCCCCAGCATCCTCAGATCTGTGCGGAGGTCCAAAGGAGACAAGGGCTCCACAGCCAATGGCACGTCTGGTTTAATATCCACTGTGGCACAGAAACGGCAGAGCAAAAAGAGATTTGTCAGTCCTAATTGTACCCTCAACAACTCAAGTCGGAATCAGAGGAGGCTTTGTGCAATCTATAAGGAATCTTAAAAGTTACAGATGACAGAAGCAAAGTGAAGACTAAAGAGGAGAGAAAGACAAGGTTCGGAAAGGAAAAGCAAATTCTATCCCATGATCCTCAGAAACCTGCAATTATAATAGTTTCTATAAACAAACACGGGATCACATCCGTCAGCGCAGAGTCTACTGGGAGTAGCTGCATATGGACATTTGGAACAAAATATTTAAGTAGTTATGTAGAGTATTTATATAAGCCCTGTCTTCCCAGTTGATAAATAAATAAAGGGATTCTGTCAGGCAGATATCCCTTTTTAACATAAATAATTTAAGGTGAAGTAGATTGGGAATCTGTAAGTTTGCAGATCCATGCTTCTGTGATCTCTCTTTTTCTGTTCTCGAGTGCAGATGCTGCAATGTGCGCATTGGTAAGAGCTGCCTCTATTATAAGTAATTGCCAGATACAAAGTGAGAGGGCATCCCTTTGGTCTCCAAGCTCTATATATAGCCTGTTCCACAGAGAAAATCGATTGCTGGTTAAGAACATAGGAGACAGGGCTACTTCATCTCTCTTCTCCATAGAGGATGTTTAGTGATTGTACAATATTTTCCTTATTGCTTTGCCTTTGCTTTAATCCACACTACTCTATCCAGTTTAAGTAACATTTTTTTTCTGAAGAATCACATCTCTGAACCAGCTTTAGGTATTATAAAAGGTATTCGTGTGTACATTTGGCCAGTGAATAAAATAAAAATGTCCAATCGCTAGAAAAGTAGACATGTTAGTCATGCTGATCATGGTGTGACATTCAAGGGAAGATACGCATTGTCCAGACTGTATAATGCCGCTTCCATTTTTAAACCAGAGAAATATTCAAAGCTACTTAAAATTCCAGTGGAGCTGGAGGGGAGAGTTATTGAGTGCATTCATTGCCTTAATCTTCTCGAGGGTCACATCTGAGAGAACAAATACCACACCACCTGTTCTTTGAAAGCTGAGCGAAAACTGACACTTCATATAATAATAATCTTTCGTTGGGTTCTGTTACGCAATAATACTTTTTACACTAAAATGCCACAAAAAAAAAGGTTTAAACCTGCTAAAAAAAAGAGCCAGTAGCCAACAGTTAGGAAGCAGAAACCCCCACCCTCCACCCCCACCCCGTTCACTGATGCTGTGAAGCTCACTGGCGTCCATTTGTTTTGCCGTGTAGCCTGTTTTTCATTGCCACCATTCCATGTGTATGCGGCGGTGATGATTATAAATAGAAACATAAAAGCAAGTGGCGCAATCCTGGTCTGTGACAAACCCCACACCCTAGTATCCACCACCGTAACTTGCCGCTGCCATGGCAACGCTGGCGACGTAATTATGTCTCCCCATTCTGCAGTGATCAAGTCTCACTGCATGTCATCTTCTGCCTACATTGTGACATGTTGACTATTATATCAGCTTTTTGCCTCTTATATAAGAAAGGAGTCCCCACTAGAGAGAGAGAGAGCGAGAGACAGAGAGAAAGCATTACAAAACCCACCAACACAAACACTCTCACACACACAAATACACACACGCATATTTGGGAGAGAATCGTTGGTTAGGTGATAAGTTGTCTTAAAACATTTTCAAAAAAGTGAAGGCAGCTTGAGGGGACTCCCATGCTGTATATTTCCTCTCTGTGTTCTAAAAACAGCTCCAATCAAAAGACAGAAGAGGGCAACAGCTCGGCAGGCGCGGAGAACAGGCACCTGTAGAACAAACCCTTCCCGTCTGACAGGGAATATTAATCATGGCTTGCAAGCACTTTACAAAGGACTCTTTTGTAGCGGACGCTGTTCCAGGAGCAGCCGTGACCCTGTGAACCGTCGAAGGGTTCGGAGAGTCAGACAACATTAGTGCTACTTTTTCATAATGGACCTAAATATAGCAACAAAAAACACCTGCTGCCTGAGAGAATTCACTACTGTGATACCTAATTAATCTCATATTTCATTCCGTACTCTTACTGCGACTGGCATTAAGGACCTCCACTTTGATCTGCACGTCAAGCTGAGCCTCCATCACAAAATCTCATACAGTGGTTTAACATGATGGGAAGGGGGAGGGAGGGAGGAAGGAAGGAGAGAGGAGGAGGACCATGAAAGCTTAAGCCACCTTTGATAACCAGGACTGTATGCGATGGCCCTTGAGGAAACCTTAACAGCCTCATGTGCCTGTTCTATTCTTGTCTGGTTTCTGTTGGCAAGAATAAAGCTGAATGGAAAGACAATGTTAAAGGAAAAAAGTAAAGCCCTAAAGCAAGGGTGGCACTGTTCCAACCACACTGAAGCATCTACCTTTTTAAAGTACAATTTGCAACTAACAATTCTCATCATCAATATTATCGTCCGTGAACAGTCCTGGATATCGTCTCCGCTATTGTAAATTTACAGTTATATAGATGCATTTAAATAAAATGCACCTCGAAACTACCCAAACCGAAATGTGCTGTTTCTGTATCAAAAAAATACGGAACCACCAGTAACTAGGTCTAAATATAAGTGCTTTTCTGAGCAGGGTCTTAATATAGACAATGTGCGAGAGGCTGTCACAGTTGTGAGGCCGCCTGCTCAATTTAACATGGGCAAAAATAAAAGAGCAGTGTCACATTTATGTAACTTTCAGGTCCTTTTTCTAAATGATCACTCACAAGGAAGAGCCTTCCACTTCTGGTTCAGTGGTCTGACTGGAGATCATGGATAATTTTGATGAGTCTTGATTGGTACAAAGCGCACAGAAGTGTCTCTAGGCGGTGGTAAACATGAGATTTATGAATGACAGGTCCCAAATTTGTTTTTAGCACAAGGGAGCAACAAGCACCCTGCCCCGTGCCCAAATTCCTCCCTGTGGAGGGCCTGCCAAGGGGGGATTGGGTGACTCATGGCCTGTGACCACACTCCCAGTGCAGCGTCGCACCGCCAGTGTCCCCAAAGTGTTTATTTCTATAACCGATCTGCCTCTCATTAGCCTTGGTGGCGGTTAGGGTGACAATCACGGCCTTAATTTGAGATGTTGGATGGTTATCTTTTTTTGCCTCAGGCCACATTAGCAGACTTCCCATCGTAGAGAGACACATCACCAGTGACACTACTATTACACATGAGGATACCAAAAGACATATGAAGATGCACACTGCAAAATATTAACACAATAAATCAATAACGCAGGCTTTGTTTGACTTCCAGGCTAAAATAATGCTTTAGCATTTTTTGAGAGCTTCTAAACTGACTATTAAAATGAGGATGGAGTTATTAATATGGTAAACGGTGTCTTCTGACTATAAATACTGCAGGTATTCTTAACCAGCTGTTTGCACCTGGGGGTATATTCTGGTGCCACTGTGTGAGACTGAAGAAAAAAGGCACATAAAGCTTCTGTTCACTCACTTCTGTTCAAAAATGTCTGTTGGTAAACCAGTTAACAAGTATTAACATAAATGCTTATTTAGGGCTTATCTGGGGCTTAGTCTAGTTTCAGAGATGTGTTTAAATAACAATAGCACTCGTGCAACATGTACTATGGAGTCTATTCAGAACACATTCAGTTATTTCATTACAATTCTGTAATGAAATAACCAAGTGCTAATATTCTGTAAATATTAGCACTTTGATTCTAAAAGTTAAGATCAATAAATTAGCGTAAAAAAATTTCAGCAAACAAAAAGGATGAAATTCATATAAATGCAGCATTAGAGGTTGTTGCTGTTATGTAACTCGACTTCCACCAGTTTTCCCAATAACTGCTTTTTTTGTTTGATGAAATTAAAACCCGTACAAGGCCAAAAACATCACTACAAGTGCAGCTGTAGTTGTGTTTTTCCACTGAACCACAGGAGTGTGCACAACAAGAAGGATACCATCTTCACTTTGCTGATACTGCTCCTAGACCGTTATGTATAATTTGCATTTTATTAGTTATTTGCCCATTTGAGCATCAAAATAACGAAACACTATGAACTGCACTTTAACCGCGCATGTTGTGAACGTTTCGTGTGAAACAGAGAGGGTTGCTGATCTAAATTCCCTGTCTGACAGTATAAATAGAACCAGATACAGAAGATGTTTGAGGGCAAAAATAAGCTGATGCTTGGGACTGCAATGTGGTGCTGGATCTCTCATTAAGTGCCTTGTTATTTTGAGCAGCTGGCATGTCTAAACCAGGAAACAGGTCTTTATTTTTAAGACTCAGGCTCGTCCTTGCAGCTGAGCCAGAGCTGCGGTCTGCAGGCTATCTACTAACAAAGAGAACTGAGCTGAGCCACCACAGGCCTCTCACTGAGAGGAGCCAGGAGTCCAGTTGTCTCCCGTCCTACCGTCATAGCTAATCGTCTTATAAAACAACATATATATGAAACTGTTATCCAGGCACAATGTAGAAAGCCCAGCAAAGGACAAGTAACAACTGGGAAGTCCTTCTGTAACACGGCCAGCTGATCCTAGAGTCACTTAAATTCCAAATAAATCAATCAGCAAGAGTCAATTACCTTAGCTCGCTGCACAACCGCAAACCCTCTAACCATCCATTAGCATAAACAACATGAATATCGAGATAAACAGTGAGAAATATGCATCTTGTATTTCTAATTTTTGATGATCAAACTGTTATAACACTTCTACAACATTTCAGAAGCAGAATCAGTTCATTCTCATAATGAGTCATTTTCATGCAGTGAAACAAAATAAAATTCTTTGTATTATTTTGAACCATCTCTTTTGCAGTAAGCACTTCAAACACAGATGAATAGATCAAGGATATGGACAAGGGGACTTGAAATGTAGGCCACTGTTATTGTCTGAAAGGTCCCCATTAATATTTTACATGCAGGGAAAACTAATTACTTTTTTTCCCTGTTTGTCAAGAGCCCATCTGAAGACTGTTTTAATCACAACTTTGATGGTGCTGTCACTGAGCAAAACAAAAATGCAACGGAGCCCTCTTTCTTTGCCGATCCGCTTGAAACGGCAGACAAGTACAGTATCATATAAAAGGTCAAGCAGTTTTCTTTAGAAAACAGTTCACAACAAACCTATTCAGTCAGTGCAAGGACCGCGTCATCAACAAGAATCCGCACAGATAGAGTGTCATGAAAATATAACAGCCAATGATTGAGCTCTCCCCGTGTCTAAAGGCACTGTACCTGCTATGTCTACAACTCTTTCACAACACGCAGTAAACTCACGGAAAGACACCTCTGAGCAGCTTCCTTAGACAAATAATGTTACTCACTGTGGACTGATTTGCTGTAAAGTGGAAAGAAAAAATTAAACAGACAAATGACAGAATCCTCTATAAATATCTGTTCCAAACCATAGTTATATCAGGACCTTGCTGAGATGGAATGATAACGCACAGACGCCTAATCTTAGCAGGCTAATGCCATAAGCTGAAAATAACTCACCTAAGAATAGCTGACCCACAGAATAAGCAAGGAGCCCGATTTCAGGCGCTCTGTATAGCTGTTGTTTGGCTCGTAAGCCGCTAAAGTCAAAGGAAGAAAGCTCTGCTCCTGTAGCCTGATAGTCAAATAACCTGCTCTATTGACAGACGTGGAATGTGTCATCTCTGTGTCATCCCCGGGACTTATTTTTAAATCTTTTCACGTTTACCCCACTGCCTCTTCGTGTTTTCAGTTTGCTTGCCTGAATCTTTTTGGTATTTTTAAAATGTACATTTCACTCTGGGTTTTTGGTGGTGTTTTTTTTTTTTTTTCTGTTGGATATGCTTAAAAAAATCTTACTGTACATGAAACTAAAATTATTCAACATCCTGTTCCTCACATTGTGGGCTTATTTCAGAAGTAGTAACAACTTAGTGGTCATAGCACATTAAATTAAGCAATGGTATGACTTTGCCATTACTCATGCTTCCCAGCGATCCAAACAAGAATGGAGTTTTTTTTAACTCTAAACTAATTTCTCCAAACATGTTTTGAATTTTATCAATAGCCGCTTCGAGGGAAAAAAAAACAAAAACCCAATGCAAATACGGTGTGACTCATCTTTCGACAATACAGAGAATAGAGCTTACTCATACTGATGTCATGTACTCAATTCAATTCTCAGGTCAGAAATAGAAACAGTCGAGAGAGAAACCTTTCACATGTCCCCTCAGTATTTCTATCACAGTTCTTCCTGTTCCCTGAAAAGTGCATGCTGACATGGAAGCTTGAAAAACACAGCATCCCTGTCATGTTCACACTGACTCGTTTCAGACAAGCAGAGCATGGGAACAGCGTTAACACACATTCTCTCATTTTAGCAGAGCACTTTTTAACTCAAAGCGTCCTCTGCGTCTAAATAGAGAAGCACAATATTTAAAGCGGCGCATGTTATCGCAAGCTTAAATACCTCGATTCAGGAAGAAGTGCCTGGTCGTACCACGCTGCTGTGCTGAGAAGCTTTGAGTTCTCTTTTCGCACAGAAAGAGAGAGATCGGGCGAGCGCAAAGAGTTGAGAGTACGGGAGAGTGAGAGAGAAGGACAGAGCGAATGTGTGCACGAGAGGCACAGTGGATGTAAGACAGCAGGGAAGTAGGAAGAGATTTAAAGACAGAGGGGAGACAGAGATTGGGATGCAAAGAAGGTGGAAAAAAAAGGATAAGGCATTCCTCAAGGGGAGTGGAAACACCAGGCTGTGTGATCACCTGAGTTGTTCACGTTGTGCATCTTGCTCGGGTTGGGGAACTGCTGGTGTCCAACGCGCCCTTCTGTTATGGAGAAACTTGACTCGCCCTCGTAAATCGTCTGCAGCATACTCCACTCAGCACTCAAGTCTCATTGCAAGCCTTGTGTTTCCTGACACCAAGAGCCAACCCTCAGCCACTCCAGGGGAGAGACCACGACAACAGGCAACTCTCTCCCTTCCTCTGTCTCCTCCTCTGAGAAACTACTCTCACTGAAGCGCAATAACACAAGCAGCATACACTCTCTCTGCAGGGCTGGTACTCTCCTGGGTGCCCTGCTTTAGTCTGTTCCAAACACTAACACAGTGTTTGGAGAAGAATCCAGCTTCTTTTCCTATTTGCCTCTCTCTCTCTCTCTCTCTCTCTCTCTCTCTCTCTCTCACTCTCTGTGATTTTTTTCTTCCTCTCTCTTCAGCAAAGTGTCTGATCAGAGACTGAGAAAAAATGTAAAGCTGAGTTGCTAGGAAAGCCGTGTAGTGTGTACTGAGCACCGCGCAGAGGCAGTAATGCAAGCTGGGGAGGGAGCAAGCTTCATTTGCATGTGAATCAACAACTGCGTGGCCCACAGGTGACAGAAATAGAACAATGGCCAGCCCTGGCTAAAAATAGGTCAGGCGAGGCGCAGGGATTGGAGCAGCATTGATGCGTTTAAAAATACCACACCAAACACAGCTGTCTTCTTCAGCTCCTGCCAGAAGGCATGTCTCCTGACTCCCTCTCTGCAGATGGAGGCTTGAATCCTCTATTCTCTCTTTTCTGATTTGTTGAACCTGTCTCTCTCTCTCTCTCACACACTCACTCTATTTATGTCTTCATTTTGTCCTCTCAGGTATATGGATGGAATGATGCATTTTTGTACTGATGTACCCGCGAGAGGGAAAGAAACTTTACATGTGCACTTGATAGCAGGCGTTTTGCAAAGCAACTGATTGCCTGTTATTATGAATCACAAAACCAGTGAAATGGTGTATTAACAATTTTTTGCGATGGGGTATTTCGACAAATGCAACCAAACACCGGTGCTCTCAGGCGTAATCTGCATGTGTGACAAAAACGCAACAGGACGTGTTAAGACGAGCGAGACATCTTAAACGAACAGAAGAGTGTTCATTTAAGATGATTTAACATGTGGAGTGTTACCTCACTGCATTAGCTCGGTATATGTGTGGGGTTCAGTGTGTATTCAGGGCAGTGATGCTACTCAGGAAGCATGCTTTCAGCTAACCAAGGAAGCCAACTGTAAGATGCCATAACAGCATGATCGTAATTACATAAACCTCTCAAACTGTGTCAAGAGCACTTTTCCAGGATTGCAAATCCCATTCCCTTGAAACACTCTTGATACTGTTTAATGGAGGATTTAAGAACAAACAAAACACTACACTCCCCATTTACAATCAATAGAACCTAAATTCTAAATTCAAGCACTAAGCTGCTATATATACTTGGATGTTTTTCATTAATATTACAAGACAAAGATCTATATATTCCCACTGTAGCCCATAAAAGCCAAGTCACATGTTTTAGCTGACCACTGATGCAGGGCTGGGTTTGTGGCCAAGCAGCCTGTGCCTTTAAATTTTTCATCTTCCTTCATAATTTGACCTGTCCCCCAGCCAGGGGCGTGGAGCCAGCATGGCTATTTTTAGGTCCCGAGCTCTGACGACTGGGCTACAGAGACACAGAGAAGGAGTTTTACTGTGTTGTTTCAGCTGGACAAACATTTAACCCCTCAATCCTTTTTATCAAAGCACAAACCAAGAAGCCAAGAAGGAAATGCACAGCTTGCAGGCTTAGCCCAGACACAAAACACAACTCTGGGGCTAATGTTTGAGCATGTTGGCTGATTTGATTATTTATACACAGAGCCATCAGCAACAGTGTTTACAGTTTTTGGGGAGGTTATTTTTTATAGAAAACATATAATGGAAAACATATCTTCATATAATCTGTACAATAGTAAGGAAAATTGCTTCTACAAAAAAAATACCAACAGCATAAAACAATCAACGAATGATTGAGTGAATGTTTATAGCGCGAGTGATACCTTACAGATTAAGTAAACTCCAGACTATGGTAGAATTTATGTCAGATATGTGAGCGATAACAAGCCTTCAAGTTCAAGGTAAGGATGGCTAAAGACCCAGAGCTCCATCTGTCACAGTATCCGTCACACCGGGCAAGCTCTGACCCCGTAGGCTGGCCTTAGTCATAGGCTAAAGCATAATTAATCAAGAGAGGAAGTAAAGCTGTCACGTGAATGACAATTATTATGACAAAGAGATTTCTATTTTAAAGTCCTATTTTATTATATTCTATTTCTTCATCAAATCCTAAAATTAAAAGGCCACTGTGCAATGTTCGTGTGTGTTTTCCACTACTACACAACAAAATACTATATTTAATATTTTTGCCATTAGGATGACTAAAGATCATATCTGGCTTAGTGTTATTTTTTGATTTACTTCATTTTTTTATAGAAACGACAAAACGTACACACAGATTTATGCTTCAGTTGTTCTACAAATGTAGAAAACACAAGCACATTACTCTGCTCTATTACAGGGCGCAGACACACATGTTTAAGTCCCAGTATCTTTTTGAAAAGAAGTTCAGGTCAACCTGCCCTGGTGCATGTCAGAAAAACAAAACAGAAACGTTTCACTGGGACATGTTAGCGGAGATTAACCTACACTTTTTATTTATAACTAGCTTCCTGAGGCTGATGAGGGATTGTGGGATTGGAAATAGCTGTCCAATAGGCAGGGTCCAGTAAACCTGCAATGTGGCAAGCCCATTATAGCTCCTACTGCGTCACTGGCGGCCTTTGTCTACTTTAGTCCTATTAAAGCATTTAAGTGTGAACGTCAGCGTCCCTGCTGGAGAGCCACTCTACTCTGCTCTCGGGTGCCTGGGCTCGACTGTCTGTCACCTCCCTCACATCAAACACAAACTATGTGTCTCTCTCTGTGTATGTGTGTGTGTGTGTGCATGTTTTGTCACCAGAGCACTAATGTGGAGTGGGGAATTATTAGTGATGAGGGAACAAGTGGGCTAGATCAGTGAAGGGCTCATAGCGCTTTCCAAAATTAAATGAACGGCCATTATAAGCTGTTTTAAAGAACACCCTATACAAACATATAGCACCCATATGCACATTACCATTATGCTGTTGCCGTTTTTAGATTGACTCTAACTTTGTCAATTAACGTGCAGCTTTCATGCTATGTGAAAAAAATTGATGCTCTTATTTCAAATGAGTCTACTCACATTACTACAATCACTGTAGCAGCTTCAAATCACCTCTTGAAGTTCTCTGGCATAATCACTATAGCACTGATGCCTTGTGACACACTGTGCATGATGAAACCCAGCAGGGAGGCAGAGTGAAGAAAGAAGGGAGCAGAAGTAAAGTGTTGCAACAGACATGGGAGGTGGACGAAGCTCACTCGTTCTAATTTGATCTGGCTAGGAAATGTCTTATTCTCCTTAACAGAGGATGACCTGCGTGTGGGAAGGAATGAGTCAGGTCTGCTTTGTTGTTCTCTGTTATTTGAACTTCAAAGGCAACCATGCAGCTCAGCGGGGGTGGTGGCGGGGGTCATCTACTGTTAAATAATCTGATTACACAGTGGATATCCAAGCACTCTTCCATGATCTTAATCGATAAACTATAAAATTCATTTCCCTGGCTTTCTGCCTGCAATGGTTCAGATTTCATCATGTCACCTTGGGAGGACTGTGGCGGATGTTATCATTGTCGAGTACTTATTTCTCCATTCAGAGGGGGATGCTCCTCCCCAGAGAGGAGTTGCATAATAACAGCAACTTCTCATAAGTTACCATGCACCTAAATGGCACCACCCTCTCCCCTGAGCTTCGTCTCTCTGTAGAGGCCACCACGCAGCTCCAAGGGCACCCCTGGTACATGAGGGAAATTACCTCTCCACACCAATTACTTCACCACCCTCCATACGTCAGCCCCTTATGAGTCACCATTGCTAACTGTGGAAGAAATCCTAGATCAATTTATAGACTCATGCCAGACTCTACATGAGCAGCGCAGCATACTCAGACCTCAGAAAGTGTCCCAGCTGAAAGCCAGGGTTGAAGTTTTGTCACTTCAAAACAGCCCATTTTCCCTTTACCCTGTAGCCAGTCTCATAAAAGCACAAAGGCCCTACAACTGCTGATTTGAAGGTAAAATCCAATTAGCCTGTATATCTGGGTGAGTTATGCGAGCATGTTTCCCCACTAATGATTCTGGGTGCTCTTGCTTTTATTGGGTTATTTTGTCTGGCTTCCTCTGGAATTTCCTGTTGGACTTTTCAGGGTGATATAGGTTGTACTTAACAGGTTGGATCAAATAACATGAAAAGCATTGAAAGGCGGTTATGTTTGGCAGTTAATGTTGAAACACTGCCGACAAAGTTTGGCAGTGCTGCTCCAAACACAAAAACAGACATGGAGTTTTTTGCATTTCATGTGAAGACTCTGTACGATCCAGACAACTAAACTGCATTTTCAACTAGATTTTGAAGTAAGCGTGTCTTCTTCTGCATTGTGTTTGTGAAAAACATATTTTTTTGCAATCTGCATTTATGTTTATTGAGTCAATCATATATTAGACAGGGTGGAATCCATCACCACACAACTATTTTCTTGACCTAACCAAACACAAAGCTAAAGCAAAACTCTTAACTCAAATATAATATAAATAATATAAAAATATCTGCAAAATATATATATTTATATAGTGTCAAAAAATCCTGCAAGGTATACCTCCACCACTTCATCTACCTCCTTATGTGGACATAAGGACATTTTTTTGATGAGAACACAGTTTAGATATATTGGAAGGTACTTCTGTGATGGAAGTGTAATGAAAGGGTAAGAAAACAGAGAGAAGTAAAAAAAAAAAAAGAGAGAGAGAAGAAGAAAGTCTGAGAAATGCGAACCCTCTATCTGAGATGTAAGAGCAGACTGAACGATAAAAGGCAAAAACACAATTTCAAAGCATCCGCTTATTGTGAGCTGACATTGAGGTCAGTTTACTTTCAAACTTTGAATAGGTCCTTGATGCCATGCCTTCATCTGCTGCCATAGGCTTTCTAAAAATAGACATGTACCACAAAGGCACACTGGAAAAAGAGGGCTGCTCTCAGTACTTTTACTGATCAATGTGCTCATCTCTGCTGGAAACCATTGATCCACTGTTTGTATCAAATTGACTATGTTGTTGTTGTACAGCTTCCATCCTACATGTACTCCTGACAAGCCCGCTTTATGTTCTCCTTTGTTTCTTTTGCCAAGCACCATCCCTCATATTAACACAAACCATTGATCCTTTAAGAATATTGTTACATCAACAGGCTTAGCATTGATTAGACCTTCTGAAAGACAACTCTTAATGTCAGCTGGCATTTTAATGCACCGTTAACTAATAAATATAAAAGGGCACTTTTTTGCCTGGAACCATACTGGGTAGAATCATTGCATCAGAGGCTTTCAGACCTACATCACTGAAAAGCCTGCAGAAGTCAAATGTGGCATCTGTATCACACAAACACAAGGCCCAAGTGCACACATGTGACTCTGATGGAATACAGCCAAGCTTAGCTGACCTTAGAAAATCCCTCAGGGATTAATAAAAACAAAGGTTGTCTGTTCAGAGGCATCCTTCTAATCCACATCCTGCTAGTCAAGCCCATTTATGAGTGGATAATCATAGCATCATCCCCCAAGTTGCCTTGGAGCTATTATTCTTAATATGATAACATAATATTTTTTTTTTTTGCTATCGCCACTGCTTTTGAGAAAACACGTTTTATCGAGCCTGTTTGTCCTTTGGCAAATTATCAGCCGAGTTATTTCAGTCACAGAAAAAGTACAGACAGTTTTCACTCACTATTTTATTTTTAAGGGACAAATCTCACTTCTGAGACACGACCATTATAGAAACACACTCATCGAGGAATATCCTGATAACACAGTAAAATGGATGTTGTTAAATAAAGCGTTCTGCGTGACTGGATTTGTCGATGACATTTAAAAGAATCCAACTAAACTTCATTCATGCATTTTAAAAGGTCCACCTGAAAAAAGTGCAACAGGAAATCCACTTTACTATGGGGAAGGGAGGGCTGACGCTTATTGTCCAAGCCACTTCCACCTACGCCATCACTTCTTTACTTGACCGCAGAACAGCTCCAGTACTCTCCTCCTGTGGTGTCTCAAAGGTCTCAGACACAACAATACCTCTGAAAAATAGCTCTTCCTCTGATTATAAAGGTAGCGCTCTGCATACCAGGAAATGCCCCACGGTGCATAAACCACCTCTGTTGCAATGTTAATGTCCAGGCTGCTTTATATGCATAAAGCTAGAGGGGCTCCGCATGTATTTTTAAATGCTTTTGCTCAGGTGACCCTGCATTTCTGTGTTTGTGTATAACACATCATGTTGTACATAGCGGTTTACACATTTGCATAACAAGCCAAAGATCTCTTGTTTGATCCCAGGGGAAGACACAAATCCCTTTGGGGTTGCTTCAGGAAGGGCGTCCGGCATTTGAAAACGCTCTGCTAAATCAAACATGCGGAGCTACCCGTTGTGGCGACCCGTTGTGAATAAGGGCGCAGCCGAAAGTAGCTTCTTCCTCTATTACAACATCATATTCATATACATTTATTTCACCATGGCAAAGTGCTATATTTGCATCCATGTATTTATGTATTCGCTCATTTCATGCAGCTAAAGATAAAGACTCATGTTCATAAGTACACTGTAAGAACAGTATTCTACCTTGCGCTTCCTATGAGAATGTCCAAACGAGTCACGCGGGTTTCTATTTCCTCTCTCCCCTGGGAGGCAAAGAAATAGTTCAGGGGTCATCTCACTTGTTTGTGCTACATTGCTGTGCATGTGCCTGTGTGTGTTGTGTAATATGAGCATTTACTCTCATTCTGTTTTAAATCACCTCTCTCTACTTTTTAAATTTTTTTTAATCTTCATGTAGCACACGTGTTGTAGTCTGTGTAATTACATGGTTTGTAATAAAGATGATATTACAAATTCCTTATTCTTTTCTCTCTAAATCAGTTCTTCATATTTCATTGTTCTTTCGGGCTCATCAGCTTGGTTCTGACTGGAAAATCAAGCCGTAACTAAGGCTTGTAATTATGGGACATTGTCCAAGTGGGGTAAAAACCTCCTGGTGGATCCTTCAGCAACAGTGCACCCTGCAGGTTGATTGAGAACAGAGACAAGAAATCTAGAAACCAAGAACAGTGAGAGATGCCAGGTATATAGCTGTGAACTTTCCAAAGCAATTTTCAAGGACGACAAAGACAAATACGCCGACACACAACCGAGAAAACAGGCAGAGTCACCACAGAGGTCCTCTACATATATACAAGTCAAGATCCAGTGCAAGCAAACACTCATCTGCAGACAAACAGACAGCCCTGCATACTTCCATACACTCATCCACACTTCTCCATAGTGTTGCCATCCTGCTGGGAGTGACCGCATCACTCCCGACCTTTTCCTTTCATCCTAGATCCAATGACCAAAATGACTTTTCAACCCAGCCGCTTCAATAACACAGAGCCTAACAAGCTTTGGCTGCCTCTTTCATAAAATATGTAAAAAAAAATAAATGAAAAAAATCCCAGCACAAAACAAAAGCTGTTACAGCTATGCGACCTCTTTGAAGCTGTGTGTGTAAAAAAAATAAAATAAATAATAAAAGATATAATGAAGTGAACATTGATGTTTTCTTTTGAACTACAAAGTGTTGAGATTCCTACTATCAAAAGAGCAAAACAGACCCGGTAGAAAGAAAAAACACTCCAAGCATTCATAGCATCATTTTTCTTTTTTCTGCTCCGCGTTTTAGTGCAGTATGCTATTCATTGATGTTTTTCTGTCCTTTTAAATGCATCTAGAGGGCGTGAATAAAACTCCCTTTTTCTGTTGCCTTTAAGCCTCCCTATTTAGTGCAAGTCTTCTGAGATAATACTACTTGATACTAAAAGGGATCATTTAGAGCAGTGGTTCTTAACCTTGTTGGAGGTACCGAACCCCACCAGCTTCATATGCGCATTCACTGAACCCCTCTTTAGTGAAAAATAAAATGTGATTTTTTTTACTGGTGCACAAAATGAGCCATGCATGTCATGGCGGAGGCTCTGCCGAACCCCTGAGACTGAGTCACTGAACCCCTAGGGTTCGATCGAACCCAGGTTAAGAACCACTGATTTAGAGTATGCTCTAAGGTTGGTAACTCAAAGGGGGTAAGAATTTTCTGTTTTGGAAACAGATGGGCTCTTAACCCTTTCACACCTATCTGACTACCAAGACCTTTATGCGGGCTCTTAGATATATAGCCAGTGTGTCCAATCTCTGTGTAATTCCTGGCTCCATTTGTTCAGCACATTTCATGGCAAGTGGGGAGGGGGTTGTTCTTGTAGACCTGTCACTAGCAGGGTGGGTACCCGCAAAGGAAAGGCAACAACAAAGAGATGTTTAAATATGAGTTATGGTAGGCCATTTTCGCCTGCATAAGTTGATGGGATGGCAAGAATTGACAACTAAAAGGCTTGTGAACTTTTGGTTTTGCCATCAAGGTAAACATCCTCACCCCGTGACAGATTAGTGACAATCTGTCCGTGAGGCCGAGCACACATCTCATTCATCACATTTACTGATTTAACCTCAAAGTTCTCAAAGTCTCGTATCGTGTTAGGGCAGGGACACTGTCTATAGCACCTGTCACTGGCTGTACTGAGACGCAGACAAGTGAAGAGTAACAAAACCAGACCACTCCGGCAAAATTCCTACTTAACGGACTTCAACCAAAGAATTAAAATGTCTGTAAGGAGGAAAAAGCAGGACACTGACAGAAAGCGCTCCATATTAATCTATCTTAAATACTCGAGGCAGGAGCCTTAAATTTCCCAATTTTTCATCCACACAAGAGGCCTCTCAGAGACATGAATGATTCATCTCTCCAACTCCTTTTAGACAAGAAGTGAAAATAAATGGAAGTAGGATCCCCCAGAGAGCCTAGGGGTCTACAGTGGGGCTGGATGAACAACACTGAGAACAGCAGGCTAAACCCACCAAAGCTCTGTATCTCTGCTACAACAGGAGCTATACTCTCCCTCTGGGTTAGAGCTCTCTTACTATAAAGAGAGAAAAATATTCCTCACACATACTTCACTCCTTATTCAGTCCTGGCCCTAGATCGGCACATTTCCACACGTATAAGAGAATCTGTATGTTTTTTTTGACTGAACAAGAGTTACATTTATGATTCAGTGTATGCAGATTAAGCTTTTACTTGAAAGTGAATTAAATCTTTCCTGAGAATGTCATGCATTGACCGGAGTTGTTGTTAATGACCTGAAACAGCAAAATAAATAAATAATAGAAACAAGACCCTAAGAGTGCAAGTGAGGAAAAACGCACTTTGGAGATGAAATGGATTTTGTAGGCTACGTTCAGTTTGTCTGCACGGCGTCCGGTCTTCTCAGGCACACACTGGAACAGCAGCCAAAAGCAGCGAAATAGATAAAGGTGTGAACAAGACTCTCCATTTCATTTTCATGACAGCACACTAAGATAAAGCCCAGGGCTGTCCTCCACATTATTCTGTTTAACCTCAAAACACATACGGCACAAAGAGAAGAGGCTAATGAAAAACAGAACTTTCGGACAATAAAAACTATAATGTCACATCACTTAGGTTGTCGGAGGGGGGGGGGGTCTGTTAGGTTTGTTCAATACTCAGATGATGAGACTCTTTACAGGCTTCAAGTAGGCTATGAAAACAATCTCATAAGGTGCGGCCACAGCTGCTCATTGTGATTCCTTGGCAGATCTTTTCTGACTGTCTTCTAACATTGCGAGCATTGTTCCTAATATAATGAGGCTCACAACTCCTGAGCAGCTGGAGGATATGCCTTGTACACTGACACCTTCCATTCATGATACAATTTGTCCTAATCTTTTCAATAACCAAGACAAATAGTCCTGTTTCAAGTGAAAATGTAAGAAAGAAGTTAATAAGCTATTGACCTTAATGCTCTTGTTCTTATATGTAGCTTATGTACATTCAAGTAATATGAATCCTCTGGTAAGCCCTCACAACCTTTTGTTTAATAAAGACTGCTGATTTTAACAATGAGCCGCTGCAGAACAGAGAGCGGCACCTTCCTCTGGGCATCAACAACACCCCTCCTCCCACGAAAACTCACTGACCCAAACCCATTTTTTCCAGTCTAAGAGAAATGTCAAGTCCAGGCCTAGAACTCGTCTCTTTGAAGGGAACATAGCAGCCAAATATAGCCCGCTCGCCTCTATGCCTCCTGACATACATCAGGCTCTACGGGTTCTGCTACCAGTGGTTAAATTTGGCACACTGTCATGTAGTCACTTACTATTAAACATCCTAACTATACAAAGAAAATTATAAGCGAGCAGTCGAGTGTACACTGTTGCCTGGTAACCTAATGCCATGTTGGGGATTCATCTTGTTATGGAACAGAAAGCACTTACAGCCAAAGCCAATAATAGATCCTGGACCACACAAAAATAGTTTAAGGGTGTCAACAGGCATGGCCATCATGAAGCTGAGAAACATATCATGAGAGGTGTATGGTTAAGAAACACATGTCACTTGGTGTGTTTTTAGGAATTGCTTAAGTGTTTCTGTAACAGCAGTCATTGGTGAAATTACATAATTATGGTTCATCTGTCATTATGAGTGGAATAATGGATGAAATGAGAGCTTATTTCCAAGTGTGAAATGCTGCTAAAGAAGACATTATGCTGACTGCCACTGGCGGCTGGGTAAAAATTACTAATGCTGTTTTTAAGGCTTTTTGGATCCAGCAGAATTACATAAATGTCCCCCGACTTCTGAAATATGTAAATCATGACAAACTTGTGAGGCATGTTTTACAGATTTTCTACACGTGACAGCCTCACACAGACCTACAACAGTGCCTGTTTTTGATCTAGCTTTTATACATTCAACATTAGCTCATGACAATTAGACTACAGATCCTGCCTATCATAAAAGAAAAACATATATATATATATCACTAAACTTACTGGACACTTTATTAGGTATGCCTATTCTAATGCTCATGAATGCAAACCTCTAATCAGCCTGTCACGTGCATTTAGCCATTCAGATATGTGATTTAAGGGAAGATGAGTATTTCAAAAAATGGCTTGTTGATGCCAAACGTCAGAAGAGAATGGACAGAATAGGATGTGAACAGTAACTCAAATAACCACTCGTTACAACCAAAGGTATGCAGAAAAGCATCTCTGAATGCACAGCACATTGCTGTAGCATTGTTTAAACATGACATCTTAACTGAGTGCTGTTGCTGACTGTGTCCATCCCTTTATGACCACAGTGTGCTCATCTTCTGACAGCTGCTTACAGCAGGATAATGCACCATATCACAAAGCTCAAATCATCTCAAACTGGTTTCCTGAACATGACAATGTGTTTGCTGTACTGGCCTCCACAGTCGCCAGAGCTCAAACCAACAAAGCACCATTGGGATGTTACCGGAACACAAGATATGCATCATGTATGTGCAGCTGACAAATATGCAGAAGCTGTCTGATGCTATCATGTCAACATGGACCAAAATCTCAGAGGAATGTTTCCAGCACCACGAAGAATCTATGACACAAAGAATTGAGGTAGTTCAAAAGGCAAAAAGAGGTCCAACTTGGTACTAGCCATTTTTTCTTTAACCTGGCTTAGGAATTAAATATTTAACAGTGCTTAGGTTACACAAATATGTCAACATACTGTTTATAAATATTTATACTAGAGATGGCATGATACCACTTTTTTATGTCCGATACCGATATCATAAATTTGGATATCTGCCGATACCGATATGAATCCGATATAGTGTTTTTTAATCGATAAAACTGTTTTTTAAATATCTTGCTGCATTTTGCCCAAGTTCATACTCAAGTTTTAAAAAAAAAAAACAACAACACTAAAGCTATTTTGTTATACCTGTATGCAAATTTTTTTTTCATAGTTCACCAATACTGATCAATCTAATAAACTTAAACCTACACCATCCTCCCTATTCTGGTATTTTAAAGAGTACTTAGCGTAAATATTAAGCAACCTAACTAATAGGGTTTCAACTCCCAGCAACAACAACAAAGAAAAACAGGGAACAACCCCTCACGCTCCACCTCATGATGCTTAATCGATGTAATCAACCTTAATTTGATGCAGTGTGAAAAAAAAAATGCACAGAAATCATTTTTTTCAAGAAATATTAAATAGATTCAACATCTTTCTTTAACAGAATTGCAGACTGCACAGCCTTCCCAAAGCAAAAAGTACTATAGCTTACAAGGGTATATATTAGACTTAATAGTTACTATATACAGTAATGGACTTCTATTCATTTTACATCAAATTAAAACTTTGGGTGTAACATTCAGATAATTATTTAATAAAAGCTAGACATTTTAAATGAGAATAAGAAAGAAAAGTATGTCTTTGTGTCTGGTTTCTTCTTTCTGGTGCAAAGTGGGCCAAAAACAAACAAGAGGGACGGACTCGCGACAGAAAAGCCGATCAGCTGATCATTTCACGATTGAAGTAGCAACAGGAGAGGGAGGGAGAGAGGCAGTCGCTCCATATATCGGTTGTTAAGCTGGAATGCTTTACAAACATTCAGAGATGAACTTACACACTTGCTTTACTTCTCTCTGGGATAACTTTGTCGGAGATGAAATGCCACATTGGTAGCGAAGCTCCAGATGCTCAACCAGACCACCACAGGTCTTGCAAGCCACAGCCACTCTATCACGTGAGCACACTGCTCCGACGTGCTATGGTTATGAGGCGAGTTACGGCGTGTTGTAAGTTTTGTGAGGCGCTTTCGTGACATTTAATGGATCGGATTACATTTTTTATTTCTCTCCGATATCCGATCCAGTAATTTAGGTCAGTATCGGACCAATACCGATAAGTAATATCGGATCGGTCCATCTCTAATTTATACTCTTACAAATGTTGAATAATGTAGCTCAGCAGCCTTTAAAATTTCCAATCAATAAAATAACTCTCATGAAACAAAAGATCCTGGCACTGATTAACATCCATATGCTGTAGAGCTACAGAGGACACATTGGTGCAGCATACACATCCTACTTCTGAGGTAGTCATTTCTTGCTCTATGAAACTCAATGCTATCTGTACAGGAAGACCCTCCTTGTTTTATGTTTATGTGTTGTGGATGTTGGATTAAGTGTCTAAGGACCCTGGGAAGAATAGCCTAGGCCGACGCTGATGCTAATGGGGATCCTGATTAAACAAACAAACCTGTAATGACCATAATCTGGTCACAGAATATGAATGATGATAACAATGACTGCGAGGCTAATATAATGAAGGTGTTAAGGGCTTTTAATGTGTACTAAACAAATCAACACATAATGCTCCCACTTTAATATTAAATTGGCAGCACCTCATTTGGAGGCCATTGTGGGCCATTAATGTATTCTGACATATGTGGACAAGAACGTTTGTTTTGGAGGAAATCATTTCATTGACAGGGGTGCAAAAAACTTACACCTGGAATTCATTTAAATGCATGAATGTAAATAAGAAGCAAAACTCAAAAACTTTGACCTGAGTTTTGCTGGCGAGATAATCAGGTGCCTCCAGCGTAGACGTCATAAATAAATAGCTGTTTCACAGACCAAATGGCTAATGAATTTCTTCCAACTGTTGCTATGCTCTAGATATTTTAATGTATTGCTAGACTGGCACGACAGCACATGCACAAAGGTGCCCAATTGTGTTTTTCCTTTAATGTCTTTGTGCCCAATTGAGGCAGAAGATTAGCTCTATCATTCTGTCATGTCATCCAGCACAAAACACCACCGCATTCTTTTTCTCTATTAGAACTGCAATTTATGCTGCGTGACATGAAGGCTGCCTTCACGCTGTCACGGTCAGTCGAGGATGGCACACAAACACAGGAAATAAATCCACAGTGACAAAGCGTAATTCATCACTTTCATCACTTCAGTTGTGGGGAAAAAAAAGACAGGAGAAAAAAAAGGAAAAGGCATTGTATTCGCTCCACTTTGACAAGCTCACTCCCACTTCTTATGTCATCACTGGTAGCAGCTGACAGATTACTCTGCGGCATCAACAGAATATTTTTACTGATACAAATCTGGCAGACGTCAGCTATAGGACAATGATAATATTCTGCTATAGTTAACATGCATCGCACAGCGGGGAACTCGCGCAACACGCTGCTTCTGTGAATAGTTCTTGCCAAGAGAATAGCTGAACATGGTAACTTATCAAGTCCAGTGAATAATTCACAGATGCCTGCCAAAATGTGTTCTATCAAAAACATTTTGTCTCATTAACACATTCACTGGTACTATGAAATTATGTGTTAGGCTAAGTGTAAGGTGCTGTTAAAATGACTTTCTCTCCCTGACACAGCTCAGATGGTACCTGCCCCCTCAAGCCATCTGAGCAGTGTAGACATCTGTGAGCATTAACCTGCCAAGAACAAGTCTAATGTAAAAATATCATAAATATTCTGAGATGGAAAGACAGCTGAAGGGTCATTTTGACTGGCTGTGAAAGGCTTTTATGTCAACTTTGAGCCAAGTTTTTCTTGTCTAAGTGAAAATGTCATGTGTACACTGGAGGCTCTGTGCTTCTTGTGTTTTCCCTTTTACCTCGCTCTGAGAAGACTGAAACGCTGCTGTCAACACATGACACCTGGGGAAAGAGCACTGCTTACCAAAGCCATCTGCTCAAAGTTTTTGTTGGAGTGACAGGGTGTCCAGCAAAACTGAGAACCAAACAAACTTCATACATAGCACTGTCAGTTAACTTTCATTTAGTTACTGGCAGCTATTAAAAAAAATAAGCGTCTTACTTTTGAGCAGTCATGGATGTTGCCATGTTATCTGCCTGTCTTGTGGTTTTGGTTCTTCATTATCTGTAAAGACAATATGCAAAAAATAAGCTGTAGATTCATATCTGCATTTATCGCATATGAAGTGCAGCAAGCTGAGAAATGTTTATCTCTGCAATCTTTCACTACTACACACTTACTAGTTCCAGGTTAGATTCCCTTTATGCCTTCTGAACTGCCTTAATTCTGCGTCGCATAGATTCAACAAGGTGCGATTTTGGTCCACATGACTGCATAACATGGTTGCTGCAGATTTATCAGCTGCACATCCAATGATGTGACTCTCACTTTCAACCACATCCCAAAGGTGCTCTGTTGGATTGAGATCTGGTGACTGTGGAGACTATTTGACTACAGTGAATTCTTTGTTATGTTCAAATATGGGATGATCTGAAATTTTGGACACGATACATTAACCTCCTGTAAGGAGCCATCAGAAGATGGGTACACTGTAGTTAATAAAGGGATTAACATGGTCAGCAACAACACTGAGGTCGGCTGTGGTGTTTAAACGATATTCAGGTCATCCTAAGAGGTTCACAAGGTGCCGACAAAATACTCCCCACACCATTACACCAACAGCAACAGTCTGAATTGTTGATTTAAATCAAGATGGATCCATGCTTTTATGTTGTTTACCCCAAATTCTAATCGTACCATCCAGCAGAAATCAAGACTCAGACCAGGCAACTTTTTTCTTCCAATTTTCTGTTGTTCTGTTTTGAGATTCAATGTGTGTATCCAGAGATGCTTTTCTCCACACTTTGTAACGAGTGGTTATTTGGGTTACGGTTGAGCGGTCTGGCCAGACTTGTCACTTAGGGAACTGCTGCTCACTGGATAATTTCTCTTTTTCAGACATTCCCTGTAGAGGTTGTTATGCGGGAAAATTTCAGTAGGTCAGGAATTTCTGAGATACTCAGACCAGTCTGTCTGGCACCAACAAACTTGGTACTTAAAAGACACTTAAGCCACCATTCTGATGATCGGCTCAAACTTCAGTAGGTCATCTTAACCATGTCTACATGCCTAAATGGAATGAGATGCTGCCATGTGATTGGCTGATTAGATTTTCACATTAATGAGCAACTGAACCAGTATAACTAATGCTAAAACTGAGAACACACAAGATTTTCATATGTAAAACACAAAAATTGAAGTGCTCAGATACACCATGAGATACTTTACTTGGCTATCTCAGTTCTACCTATGAATCTATCTTGCCAATTATAATATTAAAACACTGTTCACATGTTGAAGAACCAATAATACTGTTCTGATAATATTATAACAGTGTAATGAATCATTCTGCCTTGTGAGCATATTCTGGGTAGGCCTGTGTACTTTTTTTTACGTCTTTCACTTGCAGTGGAGTATTTATTAGTGTCGTTTGCTTGCTCCCTGCTCTGAATGCTTCTTTCACCTCTAATGCAAAGCAGCTCTGAGAATTAATTAACCGAAGTTCTGTGTTGAGATTTTTCTTTTCACAAACAGACTACTTAAAGTTCTAATTACACTCCTAGTTTCTGCTCTTAACCCCGTGAGTGTGTCATTCCGCTCCTTATTTAAAAGCTATACGTATATTAGCCCGTCTAAGTAATGAATAGTCTACTTTGTGACAAGGAGTGATGCTATCTGGTTGGCTGACGAGTTCTTTAATAATGACTTTAACGCTTCAACCGACTTCGATGAGATCATACATTCGCAAGCGAGTCTATTTATAGGCGCCAGCCTGCACTACAATACCCCACATCTTGGAACTAATAACAGTCTGCGAAACCAGCAATGATGAGGTCACTTAGTAATTCAGAAAAAAAAAACATTTCCAGTATTGTGGTTGTGTGAAGAATGTCACGAATTGCTCTAATACTCACAGTTCCGGTCCACTTTTACTGGCGGACTCACAATCGATTAGAGGACGACCACCTGTGACTGCAGAACAACGGTTAACCGTTCAAATATTAATGCGCTGAACTCGCTGTCTAGCATACTGTACAGCGAACTTGCCGTTAACATACAGCATATTGTTCTTACACAGCTGGCTGCTAAAACCTATATATTAGTTAATACTTTGTTTGTACCCTCTAAGCTATCTTATGAAAGCTCTCACATACTCTTAAATATTTCACAGCAACACTTGTATGAAACACACTAGTTTTATACGTGTATTTTTTGTCACTTAAAAAGGCTTAAATGAACTCTTTCACTACCTCGGGCGCACGGTTGAGGGTTTGATGTGCAGAATGTGAAGATAGCTCTCTGCAGGGGGATGAGGATGCAACGGGATGAAGCTATAAAAAGCCTTAGCTACTTCGTCGAAACAGGGCATAGAAATCCCAGCCAGGGTAGTGGCAGACTGAGCAGTCTGTCTGCTCCGCTGTCCTCTGATAATCGCAGTTGACGGAGAAACGAGGGCAGCTCCGGTCGCTGAGTGTCCTCAGCAGGTGCATCGCTAACTTCATAAATCAACTTCCTTTGTGGAAAAAAGATCTTTTAACTGGTGTTATAATTTGAGCTTTACAGCTAGTGTGCAAATAATCTGTGTAACCTTTACTCTTTTATTATTATTATTATTATTATTACTATTATTATTATTATCAGTCACTCTAATTAGAAATCAGAGCACTAGTACTGATAATAGGGCTTTGGGACACTAGTGTCTGTTGTTAAGGGGCTATTGTTTTTTTGTTATTGCATAACATAAAATTCCAAAGTGAGTGTTTTGACAGCTGCATACACTTTGCAGTGATGCACCATCTAAAAATAGCACATACAGCGTCTAATAACAAGATCATTAAAATGGAAACAGCGCCATCTACTGGTAATTACATTGAATGCATTCAGCTATAAATTAAGAACATATTAACAAATGTTGAGATGCCCGGTTGTCAGACAAGTTCGCATTGTCATTTTATTATTATTTTTTTAAAGCATGCTCTCAGTCACTGTGCTCCTTCCCTTGCTTCAAAGTCATGAAAGAACAATGAAGCTTTGCATCCCCCCCTTCTGATTACCATTTGGTAAAAAGGAGATGCTTTTATCTCAGGCAGGAACAATGCCTCACTGATTATGTGATTAGCAGAAATTATATGCAGATTTGTCACCGTTATAAATCTGCAGCTGTCCGTGGACTCACATTTTTATTTGTCACTTCAAAGCATTCTTCAGTAGCTTGCCTTATTTTACTGTTCAGACCCACGGATAAATGTCCTCCTTTTAAGAGAACAAACCCCAGATCATCTGTTTTCACTTTTTTTTTCCCACATCACTGCTCAGATGTTTATATGTCTCCAGTTTGGTCTTGTTCATGAAATCAATGCTACTTTAATTCATTTAAGGTTTTGCTGAGCTCTCTTCTTTACAAACATTAAGAAGACGGTGTATAACTTGTTGAAAATCTAAGCTTTGGGTCTATATCAGCATTCCAAGAACAGTGGTGGGAAACAGGGAGATGAAATCTCTTCCGATCTTGTCACTTTCCTCCAGCAGCTGGGACTGGCCCAGTGGGTGACACCACTTTCATCCCAGAATCCCTACTGTCCAGCTGTGTGCTATCTCTCATCCTGACATCTGGAGAGGCAGGGGCACAGCCAAATATCAGTGCATCTGAGGCATGATCCTGCAGCTTGCCTGTGTCTCTGCAAGGGACCCCAGAGCTCGCATCTGGCCTCTAAAGACCGTGTCATTTGACAGCAATATTATGTGAGCTTTGTCTTCACAGGTATGTATATATACAACCAATCAGAATTTCTGCATTTGAACTACTTGGGGAAAAATGCAGCGCTGTGAAAAAGTATTTGCACCGTTAATATCAACACTTCACCGAGTTCCTTTGATTCCTCAGAGGCCTCCAATGGAAGACAAAACACTGATCAGTAGACCATTTAACACTTTATTACTTCTAGAAGGGAGATGCGTCCTGCATGACACGCTGCCGCGGATCTCAAAATGGCAGTGTGCCTATAACAGTTTTATTACAGAAGCTCTCTCATTCTAGTCTAAACAACAGTGTCTCAGTAACTTTCCACTAGAGATGGTCTCCTCTTATCTACTTTTTCCCAGACAAACGTGAGCAAGAGTCTGCAGCTTTCTACTCCCCAAGGACACATGGTCTCATACCTTTATTTTCAGGGCTGTGTCCACTTAATACTACACTATATAACTTTATAACACTTATTAATAAAAACGCATAGCAATGAAAAATTATTTATTCCCAATAGTTCATATATGTACACAATATGAACATGTACATGTTTCTGATATCCTGAGAAAATGCCTTTCTAAAATTATGCTTTCAGTTATTGAGGGAAAGAAGCTATGCAAACCTACCTGGCCCAGTGTGAAAAGGGAATTGCCCACACTTGTTAAATCAGAAATTGGCTGTGATTTACCAGATTTTTTGCAAAGCCAAGTTCAATTACACAAGCCCAATTACTGCCAGACGTATTGCATCAAGAAAACACTTAAATAGGACCTGTCTGACAAAGTAGAGATCAAAAAGATCTTAAAATGCAACACATCATGCCACAATCTAAAGAAACTCAAGAACAAATTAGAAACAAAGATACTGATATCTACCAGTCTGGAAAAACCAAGAGAGATATGTATACTTAAAAAGATTTTTTATAACAGTCCCATCTGACATAAGTACTGAGAGGATTTATTCTACTGGTTCTCTCATATTTATGACAAAAAGGTATATGATGATATACGTTCGGTGGGTTTTAGTGAATAGAGTCATCTTGTAAAACTGGAAATCTAGCTCAGAAGCAGAAAAATCTTAATTGAACCTTGAAAAAATGACATTATACATATTGTCTCAAGCTATGGTTTAAAATATTCCTTCAAACCTTCAATAAATGTTTCTACTGTTTAGGTTATGCATCTACTTTAATATAAGAACATAGTTAAATTTTTTTATTCCATATCAAAAGCTCAAGGTTATTAGGTTATTTTATATTTTTTGTAGTATATATCCTTCGTTCTGTGGCCGTCTCTTTTACAAGCACGCCCCACAAGGGGTCCTGTAAACAAGAAGAATGTAAATACAAGGTCAGGGGGCAGTTTTTAAAGCATGCTGGAAATTGGGGAGGTATGTGTGTAAGCATCTGTTTTCTTCATTTATGCTTTTACTGTGTTTCTTCTCTTCCTAATTGAGTTGGTGGGAACCTCCCCTCCGTCACAGCCCTGGCAGTGAGAAAGTACCCCCACTGGGGATACTTTGGCCTTTGGGAGGGCTTAGAGACAGATCCAGGAGGATTACCCCAAGCAAAGGTGACCAGTCTATATCCAAAATCATCCACATAGCTGCAACGGTGTTTTTTTTCCATCTCCCCCAACCTGTAAATCCACTGCACTGAAATGTGAAACTACCCCCAAAAGTCAGTGAACATAGCCCCCATTCTTTCACCAAAGCCCTGCTACCTTCATCACTAACTGGCTGTGCCATGCCGCTTTTTTTTTTTGAAGTCCTAATGGATTGGTTGGATAGTAAACACTATGACCTCTTACACCTCTAGGCAAATGCCTGAATAGTGAAAGAGTTGCACTAAAAGCATATTAATGACACGATTTTCTCACAAAGAACAATTGCACTTTATAATCAGTACAAGTGTTATTAATCTTTTACTGTTGTAGAATACTATGAATTAGAATTAGTATTTATTGTTATTATTAATACATGAAATATAATTAGATTAGGTGCCTTACTTGCAGTGACAGTCATTTACACAATACAACATTGCATGTAACACATAACACTATTTTATTAGAACACCACCACACGTGTTGCATTAATGCACATCATAATGACTATTACATATGGTGCCATCAGGGCGTTTGATGCCCTGCTTGCTAGCAGATAGAAACTCCTCTTCATTCTGCTATTCTTGAAATGCTATGTACTCTGTGAACTATTGACTCTACCAGAAATGCCTAGAGCTATCCTCGCCTCTATGACAGAACCACAGAGTCAGTAAGGACACCATAAAGAGACAACTTTTGCATCCCTGCCCTTTTGTTTTGTGCTTCCTGTCATTCCTGTTAGTCCTGTCTGTAGTGTCCTACCGGAAAAGAGGAAATGATGTAAATGTTGCATTCCACAAATGATTCAAATGTAAAAAACAAAACAAAACAAAAAAGGCAGCCTTGTCTTCAGGATTAATGATGCAGAGACTTGTTTTGTGTAAAAGGATTTTGTTGTCTAATCCTGTTAAAGCTCTAGGATCAGTAACACTTGTACATGAATAGGGGTGCTCTGAATATTTTTAACTAATGCAAAAGAAGGGCAGCCGACAAAAAATAATATTTAAATCACAAATCACTCCCCACCACCAAAACACATACATAAAATAAAATATTGTTTTAAATTGATTGCCATAAGCTAAAAGAGTTCCACTGCTTGTAGTTAAACGGGAAGTCACTAGGTGGCCGTATTTCATCAAATTTCGGTGTTGGATCAGTAGACCTGAAACCCATTTCGCATTTTAGGACCGCCAGTAATTCACAGTTTTAATAAGTCAGTTTTAATAAATTTCAGATCTATTTTACTGTTGTCGCCGTAAAATAAATAGATAGTACTGTTTTGTGTTTGTGTTGTGTGTTTGCTTACCTTTTTAAAAAAAAAAAAGTTTCCAGGAGGCCCCCGTCAGCCCGGAGAACTCGTATTACTGCTGTCAACACTTGACTCCCAGTGGCATCCATGGAGTTGCTGCAGCGGTTGCATGGTTGTCGCACTTGTGCAACTTCAGGATGAGTCACAGTTAGTAAATAGAAAAACATTCAGCTGTTCTCAAAACCACGTTATTCAGAGCAGTGCACCATGGGTAAATTACAATGTTAATAAATGTCACGTGGAATATAGAGTTTAAAATTGCTCCTTATAGAAAATATCTACACTTATAAGCGCTGAGGGCAGTGCAATATTCAACAAAGTGCGTCTGTGCTGTTACAGAATGCAGCTGGCAACAACCAATCAGCGATTCCCTTACTGACATCTAGAGCGCTCTTAGCCTATCGGATTGCGTCTTTTCGGCGAGGTGAAATATGGTGGCGGCAATGTTATGGAGTTTCCGCTACTCCTCTCGCTTTCATGCCATCAGGTTAGGAAGCTAGCTAGCGAGCGAGCTAAGCTAGAGTCACGCTAGGCCTCCAGCAAAACCAGCGGCAGAAGCAACCGAGATCACACGCTGCTGTTCGGAAGGAGACAAGTATTCCTTTATGAACCTGCATGAGAGCTGTTAAAATACCACAAATATGGTGGTTCTCAAAATTCGAGACCAGGTAAGTAATGGCTGGTGTTAGAGGTTTACCGTAAGTTTGAGCAAGTGGCCGGCTAATGTTAGCCTCGATTTCAGCGCTCGCCAGCGCAATGTAATTCGAGTCTTTCGAGCCTGACTCTGAAACGGAAGCATTTCCTTAATCTAGAATTTGAATTGTCCTCGATGAGGTGAAAGCTGGCTGAAGTACTGCGTGTAACATTCGAAGCCCCGTTGTTGTTCCCATCACGTTTGCACACCGACATGTACTTAAATGGCTGTTGAGTTAAAAAGCAGCTAATGATGTTGTATTTATTTCCAGCAATTAGCCCGAGCCTGCGTGAAATGCATCCAGCGACTCACTTGTGAAGTGACTAGTTAGCATATTGTGAGACAACAATGCTAAATTGTGTTTGTGCAGTCGCTTACGAGCAATTCTAGCGTTATTGATAAACAATAATTTCCTCTCTGTTGCTGTTACAGTGAGATTATTGTCATGACAGCCAAAGCGATCTGTTGATTGTGACATTACTGTGACAGCTAAACGTTTGTGGTTATATTTATGTTAGCAAAACCAACTAGTGATGTTTGTGGCAGCTGTAGGTTTAGAAAACCCTTAAATAACGATATAGTTTTTGTTCACTGATTCACCAAACTATGTTATTTGGTGTCACAGTGGGGCAGGATAATGGAGTGATTGGATCTGAGCGGAGCTTTGTGCTAGTTTGGTGACTTTATTGTTTTCAAGAGGATTTATAACACTGTTACAGTTAAGCTATGCCTGTAATCAGACCTCTTTAGTGTGTGCCCTTATAGAAAAACTCAAAAATATATAAAACAAGACAGTTTCTATTAGCTAGTATTCGCATACTCTATACCCATGTGTACCGCGTTACTGGGGAAAAATGCAGGTAAACTGCTGTGTAATGCTTTAATATATGAGGGCAATGGCAGTGTGACAGTAGACGTGTCATTTTAAACTCTGCAAAAAAAACACTTGACACCTACTTCGTGAAAACCAGAATAGCTCAGTGTTATCATTTTAAGGGTTTTGTTTTGCACATGCCTGCTATTCTGTGACATATGTACGCGCATGTGTCTTTTATGGTCTGTGTGTGCTTGAATGATCTGGGCTCCTGTGAGCCGGTGGAAGTTGCCAAAGAGCTGTCTCCATGGTGATGGTATTAACTAGCTTGGCTTGTATGAGGAGAGGAGGCACACAGTCCAGCAGTGAGAGAAGAGCATAGAAAATCTCCTACACCACCACCACTCATGCAGGACACGGAGAACTGAAAACAACAAAATGCAGATCTGTCCCTTTTTTTTGTTTTTAACATGGCGCAAATAGTGTTCGAACCACAAGAGTCTGCTTGTTGGCTGAATTTGTCCCCAGTAACTCTAACCTGCTTTGTGCCCTGCAGACATTCATGGGCATTATAATAACTAAACGAGTTCATTGTCCTTGTGTTTAAAAAAAAAAAAAAAAAAAGAAAGAAAGAAAAAGCCACTGTATGCTGCTTGCTTGCTCGCTTTTGAGATGGCAGTCGTGGTTGTACAAGTTTGTAATGTCGTGATTGCTTCAATATGTTGCTGGGAATAATCCACCCATGGCACCGCATATGTGTTGAATAGCTGTTGAGGGCTTATCCATAGCAGGGTGACCTTGATAGATTTAAAAAAAAAAAATGAAATAACAACAATGACCCTTACAATGTTTGACATTTGGCTTATATGAAGTAAACTCAGCAATTTCCCTTACTTTATTGTATATCTTTTCTGTCAGGTAGAGGTATAAATTCTTGGTTCTGTATTTAACTTCATGAAGCATGAGTCACTAAAAGGCATCAGGAAGTAGTACTGCAAAACCAGATGATTGCAAGTATACGTAGTTGTGCTTGATTAATGTTTTAAAGTGGGTTGCTGAAGATGCACTTTCATAAACCAAATGTCTTTTGCACATACAAACTGCATGCATGCACATTAACCTAATTGACTAGCTGGGCAGCCTGCTAAGTTGAATGATTGAATACTAATGAATGCATGTACCCTGTATATTGCATCATTTTACCTGTACAATGGAAAGCAAAGAGAGGAGTCATTAAGTTCAGTGTTTTTGTTTTCTCTCAGCTAGTAGACTTATTTGGTATGTTTTGAGTTATTTTAAGCCAAAATCTATTTCAGGCACGTAAAGGTTATGAGTACATAATAGTGGTGTGAGGATCGATACTAAAGTATTGATTCTGTCAATACCAGATATTTATGTTCTAGAATCCATGCTCATATTAAAATATCAATATTTTATTAATTTGGGCTAAATTAGGAGTTTATGATTAACAGGAACACAGTGGAAAGTAACTATATTATTAGGATTTTCTAAATGATTTGTAGGAACTACTCCTCCTTCCACTTGTCATAGTGATGCGAAATACAGCTGTATAAATGCATCGCTCGCTCAGGTGATGATCGTAAGCAGAGTCATGCGTGGAGCCGTTTCAGCTCCACAAACAGCCAAGACGTGGTTTGTGACACAAAAGTAAATCATTACACGGAATATGATGATGAGTTTATGATGAGGCTAACTGAAGAAGAGGTGAGGGACAGGTGCTGCTAGGAAGTCCTTTGGTGCTACAGGCAGATACTTTCCAGGTACAGAGAGGGAAAATGTGGAGCTGTTGGTGATGTGTAACACTAAAAATACAATTCAAACATACATAAGATAGATAATAACATGTATCTAGCAAATGTTTCTCAGCTTTATTATTATTTTAAATCAGTCATATATGTTTTTAATTGTTAATTGAATCCTTTTAAAATGTAGGCATTGAATTTTCAGGCTTTTTTTTTTTTTTTTGCCTTTTTTTGCTTTTTTTCTTATATATAATTCTTCATAATTGAATGATAAGAGCAAGAAGTCTGATGTCATGTATCCATTATGAAGGTATATTTTGAAAGACAATACTTTGGATTTTCTAAACACATTAAGTTTTTGTACAAAGTGTCTGTATTGGATCACAATCACCAATACCAGTCTGAATTTTACTTGGTAGCTGATCAGAAAGGAAATCAGTGGCATCGCACGTCACTAGTAGATAACGCAATGTTTCATGATGCAGGCAGCAGATTATTTTAAAAGCAGTTTCCTTCTCTCGGCCACTTCTTGTTCATGCATTTTGTTTTGCATATATGCTGTCTTATTCATTCAGGTTAAGATTTCTCACTTATAGTGTATTTCTTAGGAATATAGTTTTTAATTGGGGGTTCAGCTGTAACACTTTAAAATGTCAGGAATGCTCTGCCTGGAAGGGATCTCCTCCTCTCCACTGTTGTCCCTGTCCAACCCAGCCTCTTGCTACAGGGCATGCAGATGAAAACATCCTGATCAAAGACTCCAGTGTTTCCAAAATCTTTGCTCTGGTTTTAAAGCGATCCAGTGTTGCTAAACATAAATGATATATTTTAGTCATATTACTTACCTAGGATTTGTTTTTGTTTTTTGGGTTATTCTTTTGTTTTTTCAATGATTTTATTTGAGCATTGCAAGCATTTCGTCTGTCTAAAATTACAGGAGTGGTTGACTCTTTCAAAAAACATAAAAAGACTGAAGCTAGCATCAGAAAGTGTTATCCAACATGAAGGGAATATTGTAACGCTGCATTCAAGACTCAGTTCTGTCATTTATGGTGTGGCAAACTCTAAATGCTGAGTTTGGCATTTAGAGTTTGGCTTGCACTGAAGTCATAGAAAGATACACAACACTGCCAGTTCTTCAAGTCAAAGTCAGTTTTATTATTCATAACTTTATTATGTAGAAGGCATAGTATAAATTATATTAAAGCATTTGTGCAATTATTAATATGTATAAAATGTGAAGGGTATAGCAGTTTTTTAAGCATAAGCAAAAATGTTTTTAAAGCCTATGTACACATAGCAAGTGTTTATACATAACTGGACAAGTGAGGAGTCATCAGTATGAAACTGAGAAAATGAGCATAGCAGCAATTTATTTTTATAAGGTGTTGCCAATTCAATGGCCAACATGTCTATTAGGTTGAAATTTATTGTGTTCACATGTTTTGTCACTTTTTAGAAACATCCCAAGTGTTATGATGGAAAAAATTCCATTATACACTCATGTTGAAAAACACACTGCTAGCACTCTGTCTACACGATGATCAACAAGAGAGATTTCTCAAAGAACTTTGGTTCATTTTTATGCCAAAACTTGATCTTGTGATCATGTTGGATGTGGTGAATGAGAGGAGCTGTGTACTTTTATTTTTTTTCCTGTTTTTGATTCCTGGCTGTGTGAAAGTAAGCAGCACAGTTCTCATTTTGAGTACAAGGTTTGGGTCTGTCTTTTTTAATGTCTTCATTCAAAAACTGCGATGTTTATCTCTGCTAACATGGCATGTTTACTTATCAACAGACAGAAAGTGCAGAACGGTGTTTAAAAAGTGGCCTTGGCAGTCTGTGACATGCGGAGTCATCGTTTCATTGTTTGTTCTCTTTCTCCCAAAGAATAATGCTCTTTTACATTGCTTTCATTTGTGCTTTGTTGAATGCCAATATTTGGTCTTCAGATGAGTGTTGTGTATGTCCTGTGTTGCAAGCATGCTGAAGTCCTTAAGTTTAAGTTTGGCGGATTATTGGTTTTCTCAGATTTCAACAATACCCGTCAGACAGACAAGATTGTTACTCGCAGTTCATTGGGTTTGCTCTGTATGCAAATTGTAGTGATGGAATCTGAGATGGTGTTACATGTCCACAAAGAAAAGTATCAAAATCATGATAATTTTGTCCTTTTTATTTATTGTGTGCTTTTTTTTTTCTTTCTTTTACAGCCTCCTTTGCTGAAAGCTATTTTCAATGTAGATCCTGATGAAGTACGTTCGCTTATATTCAAAAAAGAAGATGTGAATGCACAGGTAAGCCCAACAGTTACAAATATCTGCATCTGTTTCCTCATATTATTGTTATTTTTGGGGGGGCCTAATGTGCAGTTGTCCTTGAAAGGCCTCGTGCAGCTCTTTCTTACAGATATTGTAGCATACAGAACAGCACTGCATGACCTGCCTCTTTTTTTTTTTTTTTTTTTTTTCTTTACTGCATTCCTCGTCAATATTACATATTCAAGTGGTGGTGTTTGTTTCAAAATAAGGCTGTTTTGTACTCACTCGTCCTTCACTGCAAGGCTTTTCTTTATTTTTATTTTTATTAATTTGTTAAAACCACAATGTGGTGTTTGTGTAAATATTTGTTCCTGTTAACACTACAGTGTTGCAAATGTTAAGGAAAATGTGTTTTTGTATTGCTACACCAGACCAATGCACATGTAATGAAGAGACAGATTGCAGTGTTTACTGCAAGTTGTTTTGTTTCTCTGTAATCTCAGCAGTTTCTTCCTGTTCACTTAATACAGGACAATGAGAAGCGAACTCCATTGCATGCTGCCGCCTATCTCGGAGATGCAGAAATTATAGAGCTGTTGATTCTATCTGGTATGTTTTCTTCTTAGTATTAATGCAATGATCACAAGAAAGTGCTTGAAGCCACAAATACTGGGTGAATTTTGGATTGTAGAAATGAGAGTTTCACAGGTGTCTGGAGAGATTATCTAACAGTTTTTAATCAGAGAAAATAAGTCATGCTCTTAAAATGTGAAATATTAGAAATATTATAGATGTGCCTATAATTATCTTCCTAATGCTGGGAGCACATGACATACTGCTGTGTGTGTGTGTGTGTGTGTGTACATAATGGCACCTTTTAATAGCAAAGTGGAATACAAGCAATCATTCCTCTGCATACAGTATGATGACATATTTGAAATGTCTCTACACCTCTTTCAGCCTTTTCTGAACTTTTCTAATTTAGTCTCTTCAAAAACTGTTGAATACCTTCTTGTCGAAACGTTGCACCATATGCAGCAAAACCATATGAGTTTAAATAGCCTTTGCTTCTTCACTTCTAGGTGCAAGAGTAAATGCCAAAGATAACAAGTGGCTCACTCCCCTGCACCGAGCTGTGGCCTCCTGCAGTGAGGTATGTGAATTTTCCCTTTGTTCTCTGTCATACACACTACAAGACACAGGTTTGCATATCCAAACAATGTAAACCTACTTGTTGTTTTTTCTTCACAGGATGCTGTCCAGGTGTTGCTGAAACACTCGGCTGATGTAAATGCCCGAGACAAAAACTGGCAGACGCCACTTCACATCGCCGCCGCCAATAAGGCGGTCCGCTGCGCCGAAGCCCTAGTGCCACTACTCAGCAATGTGAATGTGTCAGACAGAGCAGGCCGCACCGCGCTGCACCATGCAGCCTTCAGCGGTCATCTGGAGGTAAATTTAAACCCTAAGACATTGTTAGATTAAACTGTGCTTAAGGAGGCACTTTAACATCTTTGGAATCGATGTGGTTGCGCGTTAATGAATTGAAATAGCAGCTGAACGTTTGGTATCAGCTTTCTTAAGGAGCAGAGTGTTAATGTAGAGGGTTGGTGAGGTTTTGTGGTTGTAAAGTGTGCAATGTCTTTGAGTATAACCTCTTCAGTAATCCTCATATTGATTGATTTAAATTGCTGTGTGCTACATAGATTGTTTTTGCTGGCAAACTGTCAGAGTATGCTAGCATTACTGGGTGTGTTTACCTGACTGTTATTAGAAGTTCCCGATCTCTTTCTAAGAAGTGTTTCTGCTTGCCTCAAGAATGATTAAACACTGGTGGGCACTCTGCCATGCAGTGCAGAATAATGGTCACATTATTTGCCCATTTAACAAGTGTTAGTTGAGACAAGCAACATCCACATATAGGTCTGCTGAATTTTAGTAGCGCATGACTAACCGACCCGACCGTTTGATCCCGGATTCAGTTGCGCAAAATCTGGTCCAGTCATCCAAATGCTTCCTGACATCAGGGCACCCTCTTAAGTTAAAGAGGGCAGCTTTTCAATGTTTAATGAGCCAGCTACATTGAATTAAAGAGCACAAACTGCATTTTCAGACATGGCTTAAGACTGAGTGGGCTCTCTGCATGCAGTCATAAATTGTGGTCGCATACTTAAGGGTGCTGGATGCACAGATAGTGCTTGACCAATCATGTGTCTGGATGCAAATTACCCATTGTAATCTTGTACTTGCATGCAAATTAGCTATCTTAAAAGTGAATTATCAAAAATTCATGCAAATGAATGCAAGTGCATACAAGCTATTTGGAGCATCTTTTAGGTATACAGTGGATTCAAGTTAAGCATATAAATATGAAAAAGGTGAGTCTATGGAGGTATGATCCAAGAGAAGAATGCCACACTACTGGCTGTACAAGACAGGATATTTGGAAATGCATGTTTTCTTGTTTAATCTTAATTATATTTGTTCGGTTGGCATACCTGCACAGAATCTGTGCAAAAGGGTGACAAGGTTTCACCACTCATGTTTGCTCAGCAAGTTAAAAAATAACTTTAGAAACCCCTGCAGGTTCAAATAATTTCTATTATATTAAAGTGAAGATACGCATACATTGACAAGACAATTGATCCAAGAGCGCTAAGATAAAGTCACTGAACTCGTATGTCTAATATGTAAACACTGCATGCAGTGTATATAAGTTGCTACATTTATTGCAAATGGTAGATAGGTAGGTTGATGTTGCAGCGTCCCCTGATGTTTTTTCTCATCCCCTGTTTGTTTTTTTTGTTTTTTTTGCTACTTTTAGATGGTGAGACTCTTGCTCTCCAGAGGGGCCAACATCAATGCTTTTGACAAGAAGGACCGCCGTGCGATACACTGGGCCGCCTACATGGGTAAAAAATAATGCAGCCATAGAGATTTTTACGTTTTGGTATTTGTTCATTTTTATGCAACTTTAGACATTCCTTTCTTCTTGTGGTCAATATTAACTTAAATGGCAGAATTTTATTTGAATAAAAATCATCTGTTAAAATGTTTTTAAATGTTTACATTAGAGTAGATGCCATATGAACAAAAAACATGTCTAATATCTTTGTGTAAGCATTATGTAATTAAATCTCTTTTTATCTTCAGGACACATAGAAGTGGTGAAGCTGCTGGCATCACATGGAGCTGAGGTGGCCTGCAAAGATAAGAAATCTTACACCCCCCTACATGCGGCAGCCTCTAGTGGAATGATCAGCGTTGTTAAATACCTCCTGGACTTGGGGGTGGATGTAGGTTCCACCCACAAGCTTTTTGCCATCGCACTGTAGACACTGCTATACTGTATGAGCTCAACAGGAGAGATATTTTTCAGTGGTGTCTCTAAATTGTGTGTTACAACTGTTCTAACTGTAACTGTTCTTTTATTTGTAGCACTTTATTCTAATTGTTTTAATTGCCTGCTGTTTTCCTGACTTTCTAGATCAATGAGCCCAATGCATATGGCAACACACCCCTCCACGTGGCCTGCTACAACGGGCAAGATGTGGTTGTGAACGAGCTCATAGACTGTGGAGCCAACGTCAACCAGGTGAACGAGAAGGGCTTTGCCCCTCTGCATTTCACCGCCGCCTCGCGTCACGGAGCACTCTGCCTGGAGCTTCTGGTTTGCAATGGGGCAGATGTCAACATTAAAGTGAGTAAAAACCAGGCAAAGCTTGTTATTAAACAACTAAGTATTTACATATATTTTTAGATATAACTTGTAACGACCACCATTTTCTTTGTGAGTATTTATTACATGGCATGCTGCGGGGAAAAGCCTGTTGTAACCTTTGAGTCTAAGGTTTATTTTGAGCACCTGACGGCTCCTTTTGGCCTCCCATCCGTAAACTCTCTCCATACTCTTTCACATGATTCTTGCGTAGGTGGTAGAGGTTTGTCGTGTGTGAGTTTGTGCTGGGGACCGGTTTGCGGCATAATTTGCATAGTACAGTTTTCTGGTCTGTGTCAGACTTTTCATAACCAAACCATTTCCATGCTACAGAGGTAGCCCCTAGTTTAGTATTTCTGTTTGGAGCTACCTGGTTCTGCCTCATCTTCGCTGGCCATGCTGGTATTTTCTGTACCTGCATTCACTTGGTGGCCATCCAAACAATGAAAAAATGCGACACCACAAATTAAACGATAGCGTATAAAATCGCACAGCCCTAACGTCTTGCTTCCTTGTGTGTAAACGTGTATTATTGTGCCTGCTTCCTACATGTGATAGGTCTTCTCATTGTTTGAGGGAAGCTGATTGACTTGGGGATTAAACTTTACTGTAAAAAGGCATAACTTGTCAGATAATAAGTTTTTGTTTCAATTCAGAGTAAAGATGGGAAGACTCCACTCCACATGACAGCGATCCATGGGAGGTTCTCGAGGTCTCAAGCAATCATTGAGAAAGGTGAGCTGTTTCTCATGCTGGACCCAGAAGCAAAAACTGCTTTTTAGTGTAACAGAGGCTAAATGCTTGCTTTGATTTTTGTTTTTTCCCCCTAAAGGTGCGGAGATTGACTGTGAAGACAAGAACGGAAATACACCACTACACATTGCCGCTCGATACGGCCACGAACTCCTCATTAACACTCTCATCTCCAACAGAGCTGACACAGCTAAGTACGTGAGCCTTTCTGTTGATTTTTCAGTCAAGTCTTAGAACATATATTGAAGAGCCTTCCTTCTGAAAGCACACATGTAGTATCTGTTGTGTAACTCATATAAATGGTAATGTGCTAGTAATAGTCATTTTTTTATTCCCACATTAGCAACATTGTTGTGTACTGTTTGTATGATACAAAGTTTTTTGTTTTTTTTCATTCAGACGAGGAATCCATGGCATGTTCCCACTGCATTTAGCTGCTCTCAGTGGCTTCTCTGACTGCTGCAGAAAGCTCCTGTCTTCAGGTGAACGGCACTCATGCCCTGTCACAACCTTCAGTGCAACGTGACACAAAGCTCACGTTTAAGTAGTTTAGAAATTCCTGACAGGAAAAAAAGTACAAAAATATATCATGTGCAATGTAAAACATTTTATAATATATCCTGAATGTGTCTCCTTCATAATCACTTTTACCCTGTGCAGGCTTTGATATTGATACTCCTGATGACTTTGGGAGGACCTGTTTACATGCTGCAGCTGCTGGAGGGTCAGTACACGATGGCTGAATATCGCCTTTAGTATTAAAGTATTGTGTAATTTTTAATCAAGTGACTATCTGTCTGTCTAACCCCTCAGAAACCTGGAATGTCTAAATCTTCTCCTCAACACTGGGGCCGACTTCAACAGAAAGGACAGCTTTGGCAGGTTTGTAGTATTTATTGGTGGATTTGGATCAAGAGTCAAATTTGAACAGGGAACTGAGCTGTGTTTGCTTTTCCAGGACCCCTCTGCACTACGCTGCTGCCAATTGTAACTACCAGTGCCTGTTTGCTCTGGTGGGGTCTGGGGCCAGCGTCAATGACCTAGACGAGCGGGGCTGCACTCCTCTCCACTACGCCGCTGCGTCTGACACAGATGGAAAGTCAGTAAATTCTCTCTATTAAAAATGGTGGATGTTGTGTGGGAGGTGGTTCATGTTTGTAGTTTTTCACAGATAAAAGTAAAAATAACCACCTGCATTATCCATTATGCTGAGTAGTGGTTTAGGACTAGAAGCCAACATGTTGTTTCCTTGACTACAGCGCTTTTGTTGTGTCTGCAGGTGCCTGGAATATTTACTGAGAAATGATGCAAATCCAGGGATCCGGGACAATCAGGGCTACAATGCTGTGCACTACGCCTCAGCGTATGGACATCGCCTTTGTCTGGAGCTGGTAAGAACTTCAATCCAGAGTACATGACACTTAACAGCCACCATGTCCCTGTTTTCATATTTGTGTTTTGTGGAATTCTGCTTAAAGAATTGCCTGTTTTTTGTTTGTTTGTGTTTTTTTCCTGTTCTTTAACAGATTGCAAGTGAAACACCCCTAGATGTGGTAAGTTGATTTTTAGTTCTTTAGTTCTTCTTTTTAGGCTCTTGAAGACATTTCACCTCTTGTCTGAGAGGATTCTTCAGTTATAACAGTGAAGAATCCTATCATGGGGATTATGAGCTATTCAGCCCCTAGTGGTGCTTTCACCTTGGACTTAGTCCAGAGAGTTGTTGTCATCATTATTACGTTATTGGGGTTGCACATTTCAACATGTGAGTGAGTGAATCACCTGGGAGGGGATCTCAAAAGTGTGTTATAGTTGGTGTTTTAGGCAACCACCTGTTCTGAAATGGTTGTTCTGTTTGGGCATAGATGACTTCTTTTACTCCTCCTTGAATCGTCTGTGTTCTCTGGATGACGTCTTGGTTCTCCCCTGGTGAATGTCTGACATTTTGTCTCATGCCTCTTTGCTGATAACTAAAAGTACTCTGTTAATGTGTGCGTTCCTTTTTCTTTTATCCCTTTAGTTGATAGATTTTTTTAAATTTAATTTCTTGAGTTCGTAGAAGAGAAGAAGCCTCACAACTGAGGAGTCTCTTCATAAAACTAGCAAGAAGTACCACAAAACTCTATGACTGAGGCCTTATTTTCTGGACCTGTGGGTCTGGTTGAGTCCAAGTGATGGAATTTTTTTCATTAGTCAGTGAGCACAAGGGTCCCTACAGATGTTCGTTTGTGATCGCCCAAACTCATCTGCAGAAACATTTTCATTACAATACAAAAGCCCCAAGCAACAGATTTCAGCCAAACTTCAAAGACGTATAACAGGAAGGATTTTTCTGCTGTGATGTCTCCAGCTGTCTGTAACTCTGTCTATAACAGAGTATAATCAAGGCTTGACATATTTTTTTGTAGTTTTTATGTATATAAAATAGGGCACAGAGTCATGCAGTAGGAAAGGAAACAATATCTGAATCAGGTTCTCATGTGTGTCTTGGCTTATTCAGCTAATGGAAACCTCAGGGACAGACATCCTGAACGACGCGGATGTCAGAGCCCCTGTCAGCCCCCTGCATCTTGCTGTGAGTAATTTGAAACACTTGGTTTTATCCTTCTGGTGAGCAGTACATGTCACCAGCGTCAGCAGTAACTTTATAATGGGGGAATCCACCTTTCAGGCATACCATGGTCACCATCAAGCTATGGAGGTTCTGGTGCAGTCTCTGCTGGATCTGGATGTGAGAAACAGCCAAGGGCGCACACCCCTGGACCTGGCTGCCTTCAAAGGGCATGTGGAGTGTGTGGATGTCCTAATCAACCAGGGAGCCTCCATCTTGGTGAAAGATTACACCTTGAAGCGAACACCTATACATGCTGCAGGTATGTTAGACGTGGAGTTACAAATAAAATTTCCTGAACCTGAAAATTCAGACCCAAATACAACATAAGTAATAAGTTAATCTTTCCCGCAGCTACCAATGGTCACTCAGAGTGTTTACGTTTGCTCATTGGAAATGCTGATCTTCAAAGTGCAGTAGACATTCAAGATGGGAATGGACAGTAAGTTAAATGAAAATCTTTTTATTTTATTTCCATTCTTATTCTAAAGTCATTGCTAACATTATTGCCTCATATCTCCTAGAACCCCTCTCATGCTTGCGGTCCTGAGTGGACACACAGATTGTGTGTATTCTCTGCTAAATAAAGGAGCCAATGTAGAAGCCAAAGACAAATGGGGCAGGACAGCCCTGCACAGAGGAGTAAGTAAATGTCATTATTTTTACTCATATTTCTGTGCATAACTTTATTCACAGTTTTCAGTATGGATACCTAAATCTTGCTACCACTATCAGAATTTACATGTGTATTTCTTGGCCTTTGTGGAATGAGTGTGTCTTTCAAATATCGCAACAACACAATAATCACAACAGTTTTTTTGTTTTGTTTTTTGTTTTTTACTGTGTTGCAAGGCACATTTCACTTATTGCCAACCAACCAGCATGTCAGACATGTAGTCCAGTCTCGCTTTTCGAAATATTGCTTGTCAACATCCTCATTTTCTCCTGATTAGATAGTTGCAAGTCATTGTGTACATGCCTAAATGATGCGGCAGTATCTACAGTTGGTACAAAACAGCAGCAAGTATATTCACACTAATCACAGGGAACACATCACTCACAGAACGACAGTAACTTCCCATTTGCTTCAGAATCCCAAGATTTTGGCTCTACTTGATACGTTAGAGCTCCTAATACCTCATACCACCCCTAGACCCTTCAGAATCAGTTGCTGTTACATATTTTACAGTTAAGGCTTAAAACAAATGGTAAACTGTTTTAGCCCAGTTCTGTGGAACAAACTTCCTCTCGCAATTCTATCAGCACAATCATTTCCCCATTTAGAAATAAATAAACGAACTTCAGGAAAGTATGGACTGGCTTTTACATGTTGTTTTCTTACATTTTTACTTTTGCTTTCTTTGTCTATTGCTTGTATATCTTCTTTATTCATTAATGTTATGCTTTTTGGAATGTTTTAGTACTAATATTTTTTGTAAGTTATATAAAGGACCTTGTGTGATTTTCCATAATGTATGGGTTTACACATTTAGTTGGCAAGCGAAAGGTCGATAGTTGAATTCCAGTCTGAGATGCAAAACTCTCTACCCAGTATGACTTTACAACACTCCTACTGTGCCAGCTTTCTACACAAATATGCTCTATTTGGACAACAGACATGCCAGCATATATTGAAAAGAAAACCTTGCCATCAAGGCAACGTAGGCATCATGTTAGGAATCGATGTGGAAATATTCTGCTTTGGGATGCCCAAAAGGCAGTCAAGATACTGAAAGTAAAAAGAGGCTGACTTCTACTATAGTGCAGTGACCCAACGTAGACCCTCAAAATGTACAATAAACAACTTAAAGAAAAAGAAGCAACACTCATGGAGGAAATATTGTGAAAACTGGGTAGTGCTGCGAGTATCTGAGAGGTTTCTCTGAAACCTTGTTTTTTTTTTTTCTACATATTGTATGTTGTCATTCAGGATGTAAGCCAGTCATTGGTAAAACCTGTTTTCTGTTCTCAGGCGGTGACTGGCCATGAGGAATGTGTGGAAGCTTTGCTTCAGCACAGCGCCAGCTTCCTGGTGCGAGACTGTAAAGGGCGCACACCGATCCACCTGGCAGCGGCGTGTGGACACATAGGGGTACTGGGAGGCCTTCTGCATGCTGCCCAATCAGTGGAAACACTCCCTGTCTTAACAGACAACCAAGGCTACACCCCACTGCACTGGGCCTGCTACAATGGTACAGAGAAGAGGGCTTTGATGACATTCCGTGTAGATAAAGACATTTACATGTGATGGTTAGAACATGCAAGCCTGCCACTAAGTGCAGTAGATTAGTATAATGAAGCACCCAAGTAAATGTGGTTGGAATATAGCCAAGCACATCTTTTCCATGTTTATTGCTTGCTCATCATACAGATGGCGACAGAATTATTAGTCCCGTCTTTAAACATTTTGTGTTTCCCAGGTGCTGTTAAACAAAGAAAGGAATTTTTCTTTTATAGTTTTTTCAAGCATCCAAGTTGTTTTTTTTGGATGCCTACATTATTTTACTTTGCACACAGAGATTAAATGATTTCACAAAAACTAAGACGGTTAAAATTATTAGCCTCCGTGATGCTTCTTACCCCGAACACAAACAGTGTCTCTGTGGACCGAGAGCTCTGATTTAGTCTCATCTGACCAAAGGACACACTTCCAGTATGCATACTCTTTCTCCAAGTTGTCCTTAGCATACTTCAGTCTGGCTTTTCTTGGTGTGCAATCTCACAGTCCATTCCTTTGCATGGTTCTAGTGATTCTCTTCTGAGCGTATAATTCCCAGCTTAGCTAAAACATTCACTCATGTTTTGGCAGTTGCTAAGGGGTCTTTAGACACATCTCTCACCAGTTTCCTTTTCAGAGATTTTGAAATCTTTTGCTTCCTACCTCTGCCAGACTTTTTCTGTCCTGTGTGGCTCTCTTTGAATTTCTTATTGATGCTTCTCACTCCAGTTCTCAGTACTTGGAAATGATGTGATAACTTTGTATATCCTTCCTCTGCTTTGTGAGCATCAACAATTATTTTCCTCAAGTCTAAACTGATTTGTTTTGGTTTTGGTATTATGCTTTCTCAAACTCAAACTCTTGCTGAAGTTTTTTTTGTACTGTGCTCAAAGCTGCTCAAAGCTTGTAAATTAAAGGACATCATTCCACGGCAGTGATTCGTGCTATGGCTCAGTTAAAACAAAAAAAGTGAAATAATTATGCAGCACAAATAGAAATCCTTCATGCTTTCTAAAGAAAACTAGTATGTTAAGAAATGCTATGTTGAAATTTCTGTTTTTCTGTTAAAAATGGCACTTGGGAAGCTTTTGACCCGAACTTTGCATTTCATAGGGGGACTAATAAAGTCTTCCTCGTTGGCACAGGTCTCTTATGCACACCCTTAGGCTAGTTTTGACACATCCTGGTCATTATTGCTATGTTAATGCTGTAACTAGCTAATGTTTTCATTCTTGCAGGTCACGATACGTGTGTGGAGGTTTTGCTGGAGCAAGAGGTTTTCCACAAGGCTGATGGCAATTCTTTCAGCCCCCTCCACTGTGCTGTGTAAGACCTAGAGCTGCTTTCTCTCGATCAATTTGTGTAAGGACGGAGCATCTACCAGATTAAATAGTGCTGTTTTTTATTCCTTAGGATCCATGACAACGAAGGTGCTGCTGAGATGCTGATAGACACACTGGGCCCTGCAATTGTGAATTCCAAAGACAGTAAAAACAGGCATGTATGATGTTACAAGAAAAATATTAATTCAAGCCTGAATAGAATTGTAAAGCACCTGATTCTGGGAACGAGCGTAAGGAAGTGAAGGGTCATATCACTGAATAAATACTGAGCTTTGCTTTGATGTTGCACGTGCAGGACCCCGCTCCACGCCGCAGCCTTCACTGACCACGTGGAGTGTCTCCAGCTGCTGCTGAGCCACAACGCTCAGGTCAACAGTGTCGACGCCGTGGGGAAGACACCGCTCATGATGGCTGCTGAGAACGGCCAGACCAACGCTGTCGGTACGAAGGCTTTAACTATTACCCTGGCAAATATCACAGCGGGACATAATAATCAAGTGGAGGATTGAATTAATAAACTACTTTATTGAATTAACTTCATTTTGTTTTTCCTGTGTTTGATCATGTCACCATTAGAGGTGCTGGTGAGCAGTGCAAAAGCAGATCTCACTCTACAAGATGCTGCAAAGAACACTGCACTACACCTGGCCTGCAGTAAGGTGTGTAGTACCATATGGTGGCACTGTGCTCTTAGTATGCACAGTGTCTTGCCGAAGTGTTTAAATATGAGAAAGGATGAGCATTTACCACTCTGTGTGGCTCTTTTTATACCCATCCATAGGGACATGAAACCAGTGCCTTGTTGATATTGGAGAAGATTACAGACAGAAACCTCATAAATGCCACTAATGCCGCCTTACAGACGTACGTATCACTCATATCATATTAGTACCTCGCTTGTTAGTGCATTATTGTTAATAACTGAATTCTTAATGTCAAAATGTACAAAACAAATTAGTAAGTGTTGACTAGCTTGTCACCGATTTCAAAGATTTATCTTGTCTTTTAAGGCCTCTACACGTGGCTGCAAGAAATGGCCTGACTGTGGTAGTGCAAGAGCTGCTTGCAAAGGGAGCCAGTGTCCTTGCAGTTGATGAAAATGGTAAATTCACTGTAGTTTTTTTTTAAAATTATTATTATTTTTGTCTTACTTCTGGGTTTTGGTGTGCATCCTTGGGCACAGCAGGATTAGAAGCTGACTGCAAATGTTTTCTTTGCATTAATTTTATGGAGCATAAAATATTGTTGTGTTGTTATTTCCTCAGGTTACACGCCCGCCTTGGCTTGTGCCCCCAACAAAGATGTGGCAGACTGCCTAGCCCTCATCCTGGCCACCATGATGCCTGTGTCTCCCTGCACCCCGGCACCAACCCTCCCATTCAGTGCCATTAACCATTACACTACCAGCCCCTCTAAGAGCGTCACCTTCGACAGCCTGCCCGTGCTGCGTGGCGAGCACAGCTCATACTGCAGCTTCAACAACATCAGCCACCACGACGGCTTCTACAAAGACGAGGAGCTCAACGACTCTGATTCAGAGACGTACTGAAGGAAGGGCGAAAGTGATAAATGCATAAACACACGCTGTGTCTTAAAAATCATCCACCATGAGTTTGGGAGGGCAGAATGAGACACAAGCCCCCACAGGAGCCTTAAGAGTCCCCCTCACCCCACCCCACCCCTTCATCACCACCACCACCACCAGAGAGCGAGCAAGTGAGGGAGGAGGTTCAGCAGGCTGGCCAACGCTCATCACCACCTCATCCAGCACTAGGTGTCCTTTCAACTAATACTGGACCTCAGTGACCACTGCTTTACCAACACGGACTTCTTGAGTGCTAAAACCTGGACTCGTTTGGTAGACGGCAACCTTTCTAAGGCAATAACATGCTGTAGACTGGTGGTTGCACATCACAGAGAGCTAAACCAACAGGGACCAAGAGACATGGATACATTTTAACCCAGTTTTAACTGTGCAAATGAGACTGAGAAGGCTTGGGTTCATCGGCGGTTCGCTGTTTCTGTTAATGTGTGTGTGTGTGTGTGTGTGTGCGCGCGTGTGTTTGGAGGGGTGGGGGGGTTCATGGGTTTATATCCGCACACTACACCCTTCAGAATGCACTTGTCCTTCAAGTCTGTAAAAGTCATACTGGGGGAAAAGATCATTTATTTTTTGAGATCAAATTTTTATTAAACCCATTTTTCATGTCTTAAATTCCTTATCCTCTAGAGGAAAACAAAAAAGTCAGGTTTTAATGATCTGAGTAATTTCAAAAAATTTGATATGTGCACCGGTTAATTATTAGGTCGAGCAACCTTAATTTTGTACATTGACTTGTCCATTGCGGTTTAGTCTTTGAAGAATAAATTATTTGTGTACTTCTGGTCCCTTTTTATGTGTTCATTTTGTGCCTTCATTAGTTACTGAGAAAGGATGGGTTTGTAGAGGCAGCTGTGAAAGTACAGTGGTGCACACTAGGTAAGTATTTAAACATTTGTGAGAAGCACTGATCCCTTACTGAGGTATTTAGGCTGAGCTTTGCGAGGAGAAACACTGTAAACCAATGATAGGATGGCATTTGATTTTTCTTCTGTCTAAATGATATTTTTGCTGTTATCTTAGTCAAAGTATTGACTTTTGCTTGCTTTAACTTCAAAAAAAGAGAGAGAAACCACTCGATTGTACCCTGATTCAAGAATTCACAGTTTTGTTTGTTGACAAATGCTTTTAACTGGAATTATGTAAAATACATTCGCTAATTTCATTAGTATGGAAAAGTGTTTTTTTCTTTTCCTTGCTTTTTTTCTTGAAGAGGAAAGAAACTAGCATGTATATAGGGAAAATGACTGTGAATTCAAGTTCCAATGAATTCTTTCAGTACTGAGATTGCTGTATATTTTATGAGTAATAAAGAAATGAGTTATTTAATGATGAACTTGATTTATTTTTTTGTTAAATGCTGTCTTTATTTCTGATTGCAACTATCTCCATTTCTTTGTTTTGCTGGGAAAATGGGTGCAAGTGTACAAAAACATATGGAAATACAGTACCGTATATAAGGTAAAAACAGAGTTTGCATAATTCTAATGAGCTTGAAAGTCACTTTTCTGTGTTCATAATGTCATCGGTTTTGACAAGATCCCAAACACCGCTGTCAGAAATGCAGGACCAGACCATGACAGAGACACTGTGTTTTACAGGTGGCTGTAGACACTGTTGTACCTTTCTCCTGACCTCTGTAAATACTGATGACGATTCATCACTCTATAAGACTTATGCTACTGATTTACAGTCCAGTTCTTGTGTAATTTGGCATACCACAGTCTATTCTTACTGTTTCTCACTTTTAAGAATGACGTTTTGACAGCTACCTTTCCACTGAGACTATTTCTGATGAGGCAGTGAGCAGTTCAGGGGCCTGTTGGTGTACCATCATTCAATTATTATTAGTTATACTTTTGTTTTTTATTCTGTCATACAAATATAGAAATCATACAACTGCTGTTTTTATGGTGTAGAAATGTTACTGGCAGCCAATGAAAAGAGCTGCATGATTCTGTTCCATCCATATTTATTAATTTATTTAAAATGATGCATTAAACCAAAGACCGACTACAAGGTCTATGCTTAAACTCTAGATTCTAATATTTATTAGAAATAACTAAATAAAATATAGTATCTAGTCTACACAACTGAATTTCTTTTTGCACTTCTCGGTAGGACGTGAGGTCACACGCATTGGCTCCCGTGATTGGCTCGTAACTCGGAAGTGGAAGTAAGGGGGCGGATGCAGGTCCAAAAACAAACCAAGCAGAGACCTTTGCTCAAGGGCTCTGATGCAAACTTGCTCAAGTCGCAGTCCAGCCTCACCTTGTGGTTTGTGACAGTGCGGTTTGACATTGCGCTGCCTGCTGTCTCCTCACGGTCATGGACGAAGTGACAGGAGCTCAGCTCATCGCTGAGTCTCTAAAGGCTCAGGTAGGAATGACGTCGTCTGCAAACATGTGGCACTCCAACAGAAATATTCTCCCTGTTTGTGTCTTTGCTCAGATGTAACTGTTGAGCAATGTGTCAAAGTCCAAGTGCGGTGCGGTCAGGATCACTAAACTTTTCATAAAAGCATTTCCCCCTCTTATTAATAATGCTACTTTTTTACAAAACTTGTTCAATCCAACGTTCAACCAATCTCCCTGCAGAAAGTGGACTACATGTTTGGGATAGTTGGAGTTCCGATTATCGAAGTGGCCATGGCTGCTCAGGCTGCAGGAATCAGATACGTAGGAATGCGCAACGAGCAAGCGGTAACTCGTTGTTTTGTACAACCTTAGTAATCCCTAACAAAAGCATTGCACTGCCATGCTGACATCAAATAATTTCTGTCGCATAACAGGCGTGCTATGCAGCGTCTGCCGTCGGATACATTACTGGGAGGTAAAATCTAATTCTGTACCGAATAAGGTGAACAGCTGGTGCCCAGCACTGTTATTCACATGTTGCTGTTTCCTGTGGTTATCTGAATCCAGACCAGGGGCCTGTCTTGTGGTTTCTGGACCTGGGCTCATCCATGCCCTGGGTGGAATGGCCAATGCCAACATGAACTGCTGGTATGACTCCATAACCACTGCTGTGTACTGTACAACTAACAAGGTGTTTATGAAGTGATGCTGGCTTTGCACAGGCCGGTGGTTGTTATCGGAGGGTCTTCGGATCGAAATCAGGAAACTGCAGGAGCCTTTCAGGAGTTTCCTCAGGTAACACGTGTCTCGATGTGGATTTTTGCCTGACACCGCTTCTCTACGCTGATTCTGTTTCTCCATGTTGCCAGGTGGAAGCATGCCGCCTGTACAGCAAGTTTTCAGCGAGACCCAGCAGTCTAGAAGCCATCCCCTCAGTGATAGAGAAGGTTGTATAACAATGCCCTCACACTGTCTGTTTTGTTCTTTTAATGTATCGAACAGATCTGGATGATGATGATTATTTTCATCACGTCTGTGTAAAGTTTTCTGGTATTTGGTTGGTCACAGGCGGTCCGCACAAGCATCTATGGGCGTCCGGGTGCTTGTTATGTGGATATTGCAGGCGACATGGTTAATGCTAAAGTGGAGAGGAGCAAAGTTAGGTTTGTTGTCATTCTTGGATTTAAAAATAAATAAATACATTTTTATGCACAGTATCACTCGTTAAACATCAGGTGTATAGACTCTCAGAGAAGTGTGTCTCTCGCTCAGAGAGGTGTCCTGCTGTCCGCCTCCACCAGTGAGTTTGGCTGACCAGGGTTCAGTCACAGAAGCCATATCTGTCTTAAAAGCAGCCAAGACACCCTTGGTCATCATCGGCAAAGGTAACTGAAACAAAAGAAGCAATTGCCACCTCTTTTCAAATTAACTAAGCCTAACCAACCTGTGTTTTTCCGCCAATAGGAGCAGCCTACGGCAGAGCAGAGACTGTGCTGAGGGAGCTTATTGAAATGAGTGGCCTTCCCTTCCTGCCCACCCCGATGGGAAAAGGGGTTCTTCCTGATGACCATGCCAACTGTGTAGCTGCTGCACGCTCAAGGTAAGCCTCACACTGCACAATCACACCTGGTAGTAACCAGACAAAGTTGTAACAATCTGTAGAGCTTCTCCTTAATAGAGTAGTCCAGCAGAACTCTGTAACTTTAGTGTGTTTTAATCTTCCTGAAGTAGAAGGCATAGACATGCTCAGCAATACCCATGCAGGCTTTGGGGTTTAATCAATGCTCAGTTGATATTAACAGTTGAAACAAGGCTGGATGGATTGATGCCTTTGTGCTGTGTGTGCCAAAATCTGACCCTGCCATCTGAATGTTGCAGCAGAAATCCAGACTCATCAGACCGGGCAACATTTTTACAATTTTGATGATTGTATTGATGTATTGAGCTGCTGCCAACTGATTGGCTGGTTAGGTATTAATGTGCAGTTGAACTGGTGTACCTAATGAAGTGTTAGGTAAGTGTATAATAATACACTTATAAAAGTACTTGTTTTTTAAAAGCGATGGTCAGATTTTTCAAAAAAGAAAACAGTCTAACATCCAGACAGACGGATGTGTTTTGAGTGCAGCTCCTATTTTGAATGTGTTTTTAGCTAGAAGACAAAATTCACCTTCTATATGCATTATTAGGATCGAAAAACATTCTGCCTAAGGGAGAAGTGGCACGAAGTTTCTATTTCTATATTTTTTAGGCCAAGAATAGTTGACAGTACATGTTTAGATGGCAAACAAACATTTGTGTCATGGTCATCTATCTGGCTCCTAAATTCTGCATCTTCTAACTAGTCAGGATCTAAAATTTTTAGTCTTGTTTAATGAGAATCCATTGTTTGACCTCTTCTGCTGTTTGTTTTTTATGTATTTTTTCCCTTGTTACCCAGAGCTCTTCTCCAGGCTGATGTCATACTTCTGTTTGGAGCCAGGCTAAATTGGATGCTCCATTTTGGTCTTTCGCCTAGATTTAACCCTAATGTTAAGATCATTCAGGTATGTAAATGACCGAGTTTATGGTTTGAGAAAAATCAGCATTAAAAGATCTGGTTTAAAGCTAGTAGTCTATTTGGTTGTTAATCTTTTGCCTTGTCATGAGAGAGTTAGTTTTGCCAAATCTGGTGCTGCAAAAGCTGTAATGATATAACCCCACTGTGATCTGTTTGCAGGTTGACCTTTGTGCTGAGGAGATGGGCAATAACGTGAGGCCAGCTGTTGCTCTCCTTGGAGATATCAGTGCTGTTGCCACTCAGGTACATTTTCAGCAACTCAGCCCATTGGCTCATCTTTCTCTTTGATGTCTTTCCCATAACGTTAATTTAGGAATCAAAAGCAAACCTGTTTCATCAACATTTGCGCTAATGGTAAGAACCTGTGTAGAACTATGTTTTTCTCTCATAGATAATTCACTATAGCATAAGATCTGGTTGTACTTGTGCAGCTCTTAATGGCTTCTTTAATCATTGGTTTTTAAGCCTGACGACACTGAGGTCTGAACACTTTGTTCAGAGTTTTTTGTTTGTTTTTATATTTTCTTTGCTCCTCTCACTGAATTTTCAGACTGAAATATGCGACAAAAAATATGTCTGTAAAAAGCAAAATGGCAAAAACAAAGCGTATTTCATATACAGAGGAGTTTGAATTGCTAATATATGTTAATTGAGGCCTGAGATGTACTTCTTGGGTTTTTTGCAGTTTCTCTGAGCGCTGCATGGTCTGACCTTGGGGTGAATTTGTTAATAAGATTTCCACTTGTGAATAATTTTCCTCACAGTACGATGATGGACTTGAAATTGTTTGCAAATGGCCTTATAATCATTCCCAGATTAATGGACAGCAACATTTGCTGAGATTGGTGTTGTCTTTCCTCCTCGGCATTGTGTTCACACACGACCACTTGCTGATGATCAGTTAATCAAATGCATTTGATTAGCAGCACCTGGCTTCTACATTCTCTCTCAGTTCCTATGGAAACAGTGAGGACATTCACAAGACTGCTTTTGCATTTTATTACGATTACATTGTGTTAAATGTCATGGGGTTGTTCTTCCTCTGAGGTTGCATCTACCAAATTTTAAGACCAGGTAAGGACCAGATGATTTCTTTGAAACGTCTTGTGCTGTATTTTTAGCTCGACTATATTCTCTATATCAGTGACACGAGTACAGTAACATTCAACTGTAATAGCAGTGTTTTTGTTTTTTTTTCTTCAGCTGCTACTGTGTGTCCGTAGAGATGGTTGGAAATACCCCTCTAACGCTGAGTGGTGGAGCATGTTAAAGAGCAAGATTGCTGCTAATGCAAAAATATCAAAGGTGGGTTTCACCAAAGTTCTTCTAATCCTTCCTTAGAATTTGGACCACCAATGGAAAGCTTACATTGTTGTTCTGTGCATGGTTACACTGTATCAGCCTGCCGATGACATTAAATTATATATTTAATCCATTTAGATGTTGTCTCTGTTTTTTGTGTTTCTTGCCAATAGGCACTTGCTCTACAGTCTACAGTGCCCTTGAACTACTACACAGTGTTTCATCACATCTCCCAGCTGCTGCCACATGACTGCATCATTGTCAGCGAGGGTGCAAACACAATGGACATCGGACGCACCATGTTAAATAACTACCTACCTCGACACAGGTAAGCCAGTCAAGCGCACTGACTTTTTTGTTGTTTTTTTTATGCTAACAAATCAATTTAGACTAAACTGTGAGTTAATGTATATCTATTAGATTGCTGTAAACTAATTTTGATGATGTTCAGACTGGATGCAGGCACTTTTGGAACAATGGGAGTAGGTCTCGGGTTTGCTATCGCAGCAGCTGCTGTGGAGGCGAGCCAGAACACCGGCCGAAGGGTCGTCTGTGTGGAGGGAGACAGTGCCTTTGGGTTTTCTGGTATGGAGGTTGAGACCATGTGCAGGTGAACTGAGTCCAGTGTTTCTATTCAGTATTTGCAGTTTAACCGTCTATTGACTTCACATTCTTCTCTTTGTGTTTTGTAAATCAGGTATAGCCTACCCGTGGTTGTTATTGTGGTCAATAATAACGGCATTTACAGCGGAGTAGATTCTGAAACATGGAAAGCAATGAAACAAATGGGAGAGCTGACCTCTGTGTGAGTGAGATACTTTTGAGAAAATGATCATAAAGTGAATTCACTGATAGTTTTTATTGATGTCTTATGCTATGACGTAGCAAAAGTTGTCTTACATCGTCACACTGTAGGGCCCCTCCCGTGTCCCTTCTACCTGACGCTCGCTATGATGAGGTGATGAAGGCGTTCGGAGGTCGAGGGTTGCTGGTGAGGACGGTGGAGGAGCTGCGCAGTGCCTTACAGCTTAGCCTGAGTGACTGGGAGAGACCAAGTCTCATCAATGTGCTCATTGACCCTTCCTCAGACAGGAAGCAGCAGGTAACTACAACTGTTAGGAGCACATGTTTATAGAGTCTGCATGTTTATAAAGTATGCAACAACATTAACCACGTCTTGCCTGCCAGACAGACTTGAGGGTGAGCGTCTCCCAGGTGCACCTGGAGTAAAATTCTCTACATGCACAGGCAACTCTAGAAAAATAATGCTCCACCTTGTGGTCACGGTTGTAATAACAACTCCTACCATAGTCAGAGCATCTCTGTGGCTCTATCAAATATCTGGACTTCTGCGCTGTGGAGCGTTTGCCGTACACTGGAGAAACATGGAGGGTCTAAGGCGGTCCGAACATGTTAACACAGTCTGGAATAAAGACTTGACATATATCACTCATATCAGAAATCTCATCTCATAGCATGTTTTACACCTTTGCAGCCCTGAGTCCTTGCAGACTATAAGCGGTACTATATGACAAAAGGCTGCAAATCAGATCACAGAATGTTTTTAGTATTTGGTCCTGGTGCACCACAGAAGGCATAAAGAGACTGAGTGACACCAGCAGACACAGCAGTAAAGCCAAGCCTGATTTAATCCAGTGTTTCTTTGGTCTCTGCTTTGCATACAATAAACAGCTTCATGTTTACTTGACTCTTCCTCATCCTTTGAGGGCTATGTTACCAACATGCCTCGCTGAGCCGTAATCCTCCTGCTCCAGGTGCACCAGAACTGTTGTATTCCACTCACAATCCCTCCACCTAACACCAACCTGACCTTTCTATTTCAGGGCTCCCATAATTAGAAAGCAAGGCCCTCCGTGTTTATGTTGAACGTATCCACGCAACCTTTTGCAGACACGGTTGAAGGTTGTATTGAGTAATGTATCCACAGCGCTGAGCTCCACGGCTGTGCCAGCAGAAAGACTTGTCCCTGACTTTTAGTGTTGCGCCTTTACCTTTCGACACCCAACTTTAATTCATTCCTGTCAGACTTGAAGCTGACAAGATTTAGTTTTGAAAATTTGAAGAAAACTTTTAGTTAATTTTTATTACCTGGAAAAACCTCTGTTTTACTGCTTAGATCTCCATTACAGTACAATATTCCTCTAGATCTTATTACACCGTATAGCTAATATAAACACTGTGTTGTCTGTTTGCAGGAGTTTCCTTGGCTCACACGTTCCAACCTGTAGATTTCCAGAGCGTTTCAGAACAGCAGTGACGGTTTTCTCCTGGAAAATATCAAACTGCTTTTGTTTTTCTGGTTGTTTCCATTAATTAATCTAATATTTTGCTATTACTATACTGTGAATAATATGAAAAATATGACTACAATAAAACATTTCACACAGAGTGCATGCTGTTTCTTTATGTCAGTTTTTTCCCCTCTTAATCTGGACTGCAACTGTGAGTTGCCCTGTTGAGTATTGCCTACATTAATGAAATGTAATAAAATTAAATCTGGAGAAAAGGAGAAAATAAACGCATTTGACAAACTTTTTTTTCTTTTTGCAAATGAACCAGCTAATCTTTACAGTTGAATGTAGAGATTTGTCAGTAATGGGGAAACTTTAGATGAAATCAACAGGATTTTTCTCATTTCCATAAGTTTTGTATCCTTTTCCACAACTTGTCTGAAAAATCCTAAATGCGCAACAAAAAAAGCAATGCAAGCTAAAATAATTTGGTAGAAAATTGCATTGCTTTGTATCTCTTAAGTTGCAAGCTTGACATGATTGCTTTTTGTAATTTATATAAAGAAAAAAGCATAATTTATCTTAACCTCCTAGGACCTGAACTCTTCCCCAGCATGCATTTTTAATTTCTCTTTGATATTTGGGCATATTGGGGCCCGATGAATGTAAAAACAAAGAATTACCAGATTTTTGTTTTTACCTTATTTTTGTTTTTAAGAAAAATCAGAGCCACATATGAGGATATTCGTTTAAAATTTTGATAGAACAGTAGCAGTATAATGTCCTTGTAAGTGGATATCAGGCCCATGTAGAGCAAAATTGAGTATTTTAGTCTAAATAACCCAAAATGTGATGTCCACACATGTGGACGCCAGGTCCTAGGAGGTTAAAGTGCTGCTGAGAAGTAATGGAGTCTGTTTTTCTAGGTCCTTTGGAAATGCAGACACTTGACATTGTGTAAAAGACTTGCCACAGCAGTATAGTGCGCACTAAATAACTTGATGCACAGTGTACTTCATCACAAAAAAACACATTCATCTAAACATAATTAGACTGTAGACTGATACATCTAAGAAAGTTGTAACATATTGACATCTTCATTCAGAATGCTCTCAGCATGTCTTGCAGAAAAGCACACAGGGAGTCTCACAACTTTCCCTGAAGAGAGACAATAACAAAAGCCCCCCACTGCAGTAGTAGAGATCTAATATTGGCACCAGGAGCAGCTGGCAGGCTGTCTCCTGTAATTTTAGTGCACACTGATGCAGAGGAAAGATTTAATGGGTATTGGTCAGCGTACCCTCTTCTGAGGGCGTAAAGGAGACACAGCAGAGTGAACGCAGAGGGAGGGGGGCAGAGAGAGAGGACAGTGAGAAAAGAGGGAGTGGAAAAAGACAGCTTGAGAGCTGCTGTGGATCAGAAATAAAGTCAGGCAACTATCCGGAGCAGCATGACTCTTCTAACACTTGGACTGTATCTGCCATTGTGGTTTTGTTATGGCCTGGCTCAGCCTTCTTTTCTGGACAACTTTGATTCATTCCCAGCAGGTAAGAGCGTTTTAATCCTGAGCTTGAACACTGTATACTGTACTGTGCGTGCACAGGAGCTGGTGGATTTGAGCTGCAAAAGCACGGATTCTGAAAGTCTCAATTTGAGATTCACGTGGCACTCATGATAATACCCTTGTTTTTATTTTCTTGTTGTCCATGAGGTAGGTTGGAAAGGCCTCTATAAATAGCGAGAACAGCTCCGGCTCTTCAGTGAGAGGCACATGGGCTTCATATCCGTCCAGTGCTAGGAATTCTGCTGGATGGGTGTCATGATTTGATAGTTTGCACCTGTTTCTCTGTTGCTTGTGCTGCTCCAGCATGCTGTAATTGCTTCAGTTTGTCAAATTTTTGATCTGTCCCGCCTTAATTTGTCGTAAATGAAGTTTTTCTCATCTCGCATTCATTATCGCGGGTGCAGAAGTTAAAACAACACACAAAAAAACCTTCCTGGCTTCATATACCTTTGATACCCTGTTTAATTTGTGACTGCATGCCCACCTTGCGCAGCTCTCAGATCACCGGATCAGCAGAAGAGGTTCAACCCATGCTGTTTAGTGAGTCCGCCTCCACCACCGCTGTTTCCTCCACCCCCTTCACTTTGGCGCCTCTACCCTCATGTGAGTCAAAGTCATGTGACTTTCTATTGTGAATCTCTAACTATTGACATGTCCTTGATTTATATCCAAAAACACCACATTTCTTACAGCCTTTTGACCCCTGGTCAAGAGTCTCTCGAATTTAATGTCAACAACTGTATGAATAGCATCAAACCTGCTCTTGCAAATGTTGTCAAGACCGAAGAAGTCATCGAATTGCATCTTTATTTATATTTTACAGAGTGATGGAAATTCCCGTGGTGGTCGCGAGTCTGATGTGGACAATAACAATAAAGTTTCTTCTTGCCCAGCAGGCCCTCCGGGGCCTCCTGGCCCCCCAGGACCTCAGGTGGGAAACCAGGCTATTCCTAAAACATCATGGCTATCCTTTTGTATCTGGAACCGTGCCACTGTTATTGGACTCTTCCAATAAATCTCTCATAATGTAACAGGATTCATCACCACTATAACTAAAGCGTCAGTCTCTGTTTCATGTTGGAGTCTACGTAGTTTTAAGGTGTTAAAAATTAGTACCCCAACTACATATTAACCGCATGTCTTCTCCAACTTGATAGTTCCTGTATAGCAGGAGATGGGGATTTCTCTGGCCCATGCAACACAGCAACCTATTAACGCTCCACTTTTAGCTGAGACACAAATAGCCTTTTTCCACCGGCTGCCAGTGTCCCACACATCATTCTCAGAAACTGTCTGAAGAGCTGTCTGCTTGGAAACGAGCACTGGGTCGCGTAAATTCCAGGGCTCACCAAAACATGCTTGTGTCCAGGTGTTTGTGTTCTCTAGTGATTGAAAGATGCAAAGACCTTTCGGTTCAAAAGGCCCTCATAACCCAACCTGCTCCACTGTTCTCCACTGTGTTCCAGCATTTCATAAGTGAAAGCAGATTTACCAACTGATTGTTAAAGCTTTTGCTGCGGTTGCTCATCAGAGGTCCAACCGCAGCAGCATTTCTCTTTATCAAAGGAGGCCCACAAGGCAGCTTTTAAATCAATAGTGGCCACTCAGCCTTTAGCTAATTGAAACTGCAGCTTCCAGAAACAGAACAGATCTGTGGTGGGATGCTGTGGACAATAAAATGAATTTAGATGGCTATCTCTGTGATTTAGGAGCATATAGCACAAATCTAATGTTTTCTTTTTATGTTCATTAGGGTCCCCCTGGATTACCTGGGATAGCAGGGCCTAAAGGAGAAAAGGTAAGGAGTGTACTTATTGAAATTAGATAAAACTAGACTGTCTGCTTATTATTCTAATAAGCTAAAGTGCAACTGACCTTTTGCACACAAATGCTTTCTGGAAGTGCATTAAATGACTGCCGTCCTTGTCCCCTCCTCCACATCCTGTTGTCAGGGAGAAATAGGAAGACCTGGTCAAAAGGTGAGAGTCTCCATTAATCACTCCATGTTCTTTGCTAAGTGGATTTACTCAAAAAATGAGATACAATGCCTCCGCCTGCTCGCTCGCTGTAAGTCACAGTGCTGCCAGTGCCTGCTTGTGTACATCCCGAAATTGTGAGGATATACAACCTTGACAGGAGGCAGAACAGACACACTGACAGGAGGCAAATGGGTGCAGGGCTGCTGAGACAGGCTGTTTTTGTGGCTGAGGGACTTTACATGCTCTCAGTCTGTTTCTCTCACCGAAGCGGAGCATATTGCTTCCCTATCAACATTCCGCATCAGGCTAGCCTGTCCGACGGTCCTCCTTCTCCTAACATAAAGCTTTATTGAAAGCTCGGGACACACTATGTGATGAGCACAGGTAGAAGAGTAGCGTCCTCCTAAATGAATCAAAGCTGTCCAATGGGGGAGCTTCACTTTGCAAGCGGCCTGACTGAGCAGCTTTGCAGCACCGCAGAGCAATTTAGCTTAGTGTTTCAGCCAGGTTATTAATCATTTTATTTCCCACAAGCACAGACTCCTGTTCTATATACAGCCCATCATTTAATTAAAGAGAGCAAAGTGACAGGGCTCGTTAAAGCCATTCTCCCCCTACATGTGCAGCAGCGTCTGAAAAATGCTGTAGTGAGCTGGCCGTCAGCTAATGCAGCAAATAATTCATTCAGACATATATATATATATATATGTATACATATATATATATATATATATATATATATATATATATATATATATATATATGTATATATATGTATGTTCAAACAGGCATAAAAGGCTCTGATTTCATTAACTTAAAAAACAGTTATGTCTCCTGTCAGGGTCGGACAGGCCCTCCTGGACTTCCTGGGAAAAGAGGACCAACAGGATGGTCAGGACCAAGTGGGGCCAAAGTGAGTAAGTCATAATGTAGATCTTATAAAATATGTCAATATATGAGACCAATAAGAACCAGAATGGTTTATTACACAAGTCTGATTTGCAGTCAAATAAACTAAAACCCTGGTTTACCAGTTATGTAACATGCAAACAGCCTTTCCTTTGGTGAACGCTTTACTGTAAACGTAATAAAAGAACCTTTAACGTTCAATGTCCGCATATGACATTTCTTATTTTAAAGACAAAAGCTCATTCAGGTTATTCATGTTTACCTTTGTGTCAGGGGGAGAAAGGTGACCCGGGGCTGATGGGTTTGCCTGGATCCAGAGGACCAATTGGGCCGAGGGTAAAATTTTACATATGCTGTTTAGTGATCTTTAGTGAGTTTTGTTTCATCGTGTTTCATGCTTGTTATAAATCTTTAATCCTAGGGCTTACCTGGGTATAAAGGGGAAAAGGTAAGTGGCACCATTCAGCTGTAAATACCGTAGGATTTATTGATTAACTACTTTGACAGTAAACTAAATGAATGTAATCTGCTCTGTCAGGGTTCCCGAGGTGACCGTGGCGAGAATGGGATGAAAGGAGACAAGGTGGGGAGAGTGTATCAGGAAAATTGTACATACACTTTGTAAGAATTCTGAATTCATGTTACGTACTCTTCCTCACTCGCAGGGTGCAATGGGTTTCCCAGGAATGCTTGGACAAAAAGTGAGTAATCCTCATTCACGCCAGTAAGGGTTCTGCCTTACAGTGTTAACCAGCTAACCAATTAAATTCATGTATTTGAATTCAGAATTTTTCTAATATAGATATTTTTTTTTCTGTTATTGAGGGTGAAATGGGTCCAAAAGGAGAACCTGGAACCTCAGGAAACAGAGGACCCACTGGCCGACCGGGGAAGAGAGGCAAGCAGGTGAGGAGTTTGTGGGTTGCACTGTTTTACAGTAGTGATAGCAAGACAGTTGTACTTTTTGACATGTGGTGTAAGGAAATGACCCTGCACTGTTTTGAATTTAAGGGACTGAAAGGAGACACAGGAAGCGTTGGTCCTATAGGGCCAGCAGGCCCGCAGGGACCTCCAGGCCACCCCGGCCCTCCTGGTCCACCTGCAACAGGTGAAATCCCAAAGTAGATTTAAAACTCTTGAAAACTGTGGTCATAATTAAGTGTTTGCTGGAGAGATTTAGTTTGTGGATGGTCGTGTGTTTTTTTCCGTTGTGAGCGCGTGAAAACTTGTGCTGAAAGTGAGAAGGGAAAGCTCGCAGCCCGGTGAGTAAAGGAAGCCCACTTTGAAACTGTGTACGAGGTAACACCAGTAGTCTTATTTAGCACTGGAGAAATCGAATCCCCCTGAGCTGAAACAGGATTCTCTCAGCATGACATCATGTGGCTAAAATGGATTGACAGATGGCAAGCCTACAGTTTTACAAATATTATGTCAGCACATCATCAAGATGACATTTGTTATCTTGATCAAGTTCCTGTATGAATTATCCTGATTGTGTTTGCTTCTTGATTGATAAATCAAAGACGCTAGACTGACATGTGGTATTTATATCAGCTTGTGTAGGCTGTACACAACTCATTAATGCTGCTATATTCTGTCACTTTGGACTAAATATAGACCCACTGTTTGTTTATCCTTCCTTTTTTTCTCCCCCTCTTCCTGTATATGCAGGAGTCTACATGGTTGGAGCAAAGGGTGCGCGCGGTCCACCAGGGCCTCCTGGAAAGTGTAGCTGCAGCTCTTTGAGTAGTCCTCCATTTGAAAATTATGCCTCTACAGGAAATTATCTCAAAGTGCCAGCGGTGAGAGATGAATGGTTTGCAGTCAAATATAGAATCATCTGTGAAATCAGTGAAAAATCCACCAAATTAAAATGTAAAGAGTTTCAAAGGGTAATACAGTTGTGGTCAGAAGTTTACATCAGCTCATCATAGGCATCGATGCCATGGTAATTGTAGCTTTTTAATAACCTTTTGCAAACGAATGCTTTCTGGAAGTGCATTAAATGACGGCAGTGCCGTCCTCTTTTTCCAGGGTGGAGTGATTGTACAACATAGACCTTTAATGGCTTTAGGAAGGCTGTTTCAGCTCTTGATTTGAGCTAAAAAAAAAAAAAAAAATTCATCCACTTTGTGCAATTTACTGGTACCACTGGCAGTAAAACAGCCCTGCAGAATGATGCTACCACCACCATGCTTGACAGCCTGTACAGTATTTTTAGTTTTGAAAGCCTCACCTTTACTCTAAACATATGTCTTGGTATTCTTGCCAAATAGCTCAATCTTTATCTGATCTGACCATAAAACGTTTTTGCAGATGACATTTGGTTTTTCTTGGACAAAGCAGTGACACATCCAAATAAGTTGTTTGAACTGATAATCTTAAAATCTGCAGTGGTTTAAAAATGGCTTCAAGAGACCCTCCTAACTTGTATAAATCTAAAAGTCTCCTTCTAAGACCTTCACAGAATTCCTTGGATTTTCCTATTGTTCCAAGTATTGGTCAATCCAATGACTGCTATAAAACAAAGACAGTGAAGAGAAACTCCTTTTTGAGGTCAATCATGATAACTAGCGAGAAGTTAGGGATCAAGTTAGAAGTATATATTTGACCTTTATTTATACTTTTGGCTGTGAGTGGATTAGAGAAAATACAAAATACAAAAATTAAAAAAAAAAAAAGATTTTGTACAATCATTCCAATCCAGAAAAAGAACACTTCAAAGATATCATTAAAAGCATCATGCCTGTGATAAATCTATTAAACTTTAGACCACAACTGGAAATAAATAAGCTTGAAAGATAAAAGGAAGGTTAAAGTACACTTACAGGAGAGATAGATAATGCTTGCAGACAAATGTTACCAGCTGGGATGACAAATGATGGTCTTCAATGTTATTTCATAAAGTGCTAAAATGCACGGAACCCTATTATTTTGCCTTTTATTTAGATATTTGTGGTGAGCAATGAGGAGGAACTGGAGCGCCTCCGCACAGATAACGCTCTTGCATTCCGTAAAGACCAGAAATCTCTCTATTTCAAAGACATTGATGGCTGGCTGCCAATCCAGGTATAAATGCATGTAGCAACAATGCAATGTGTCCTTAAAAAAAACAATAGATATTGACTTTCAAACAGCCTTTTCCTTTTATGTTCACATTTTTTAAATTCTGCAAAAGACCTTTCCATTCCAGATCACGCCCTACCAGTCCATGGAAAATGCCCCCGATGATGAAGGTTACTGTGGGGACGGCATAGTGCAGATCTCCACCGGGGAGGAGTGTGATGACAAAAACAGAGTTGTCACCGATGGCTGCGTCAGTAAGTCATGCATCTATGTTACCGGTCCTTTTATAGTTCATTAGCTGTACTTTGCTGTGCACATATAACATGACCCCCCTGTGCCCCTGCTGTCTCATGTTACCATAGAGTGTAAACATGCCTACTGTGGAGACGGATACCGCTATGAAGGGGCTGAGGAGTGTGATGGAAAAGACTTTGGATACCAGACATGTAATTCATATCTTCCAGGGTAAGCATACAGCATTTGGGTACACAACCTTGTACTGCATGAAAAGATGTAGGTTATGAACTTGACCCTGAAAACGTTTTTCTTATGATTTGTAGGTCATATGGTCACCTCAAGTGCACAAGATACTGTACTATTGACTCAACAAACTGCAAGTACTTTACTTGAGGAGTTGTCTGGACAGTGCTGTGGCTCCTCTGTGTGTTATTTGCTTGGGACTTAACATGTAAAAAAAAAGAAAAAAAAAAAGAAAAGACAACAATGCTCCAAGCAAAAACATGGAGGCTGCCAGTGATTCTGTTATGAAAGAAAGAACAAAACCTAGAAATATACAAACATACATAAAACTCATCTGTGTTGCTGCTGAGATGCCACATATCCCGGAGGTTATAGCTTGAGTCTTTGAAGGTGAAAATCCGCACACTGGAAATGCAAAGGAAGACTGCACGCTGTCTTAACGAGAAGGATTTGGACTGGCTTCCTCAACATACCCAACTGGACCCGAACCAGCCTTTCAACGCAACAGTTGAGAGCCTCAATCGCGTACCAGTGGACGATGTTGCAGAGAAGCAGTAGCTGGAACAGAGGCATATTAATCTTGACCCAGTTACTGTTGAGAATAACAAGCAGTAGGACATCCAGAGCGATGGCCCGAGGTATTCTACTGCAGTGTGAATGACAGTGCACAGCATTTGCATGTATCTGGGATTACTAAAACCACGACAGCAGCTGTCACTATCAAAGCATGTAACCTATCAGTTTACTTATTACTGTCAAAACAACTTTCGTACTGTGTCCTCTCACTACCATGTCGAGATACAAAGGTAGGGATGGAGATAGAGGTGGTTATAGTGCACTACATACTGTATATATAGCGAGTTATGCACTTGTAATCTTTGAGTGAGACTGTTACTCCAGGAGGCTTGAAGCCTAGAAGTTGACCCAGCTTTGTTAGCTTGTGGTGGTACCGTACTGACAGGGACATTTAGTCTGGACAAGGTTTCAATAAATCCCCAAATCTTCTCAGGAACTAGCTAACAGGTAATGTAGCTCAACAAACAAAGCACCTTTTACAGGTATCCTCTACTGCTCTTTATAAATTACGCGGCAGTCACTGTACACTGAGGCAACTCAAGCAAAAGCTTTAACGCATCAACAATGCGCAGTACTGCAGGATTCAGTTTCCCCTCCTGTGCTGCAGTGAGAAATGAAATATACTGTACACGAAGGCTTGAAACTGTTATGTCCTTAATTTTCTCGGTGCACGGGAAGGGCTGGACTATTCTGTAGCTGCTAAAGGGGGGAGGGAGAGGAACTCATATCGCAGTCAGTTTTCTGATCATTACTGTAAATACTCTGATACCTCTTTATCCAGTCTTTCTGTCTTACAGTATATACAGCAACAGTAAACTTAACAGTGTAGGTGTAGTCCGCTGTGTGTTGGGCACAAATGCTGAAAATGACTGTGCTGATATAAGCTGACATTTTCCATAAGCTACTCTTTGAGTCGCGGTGCCAAGGGAGACCTTTTCTCAGACATACCTAGATGTAGTCAGGTCTATAAAGCCTACAAAAGCAATCAAAAGATGAAGACTGTTAATATATTGTGTCCGCATGCTTGTGAAACTCTGCTAATGCTTCACCTTTGTCAAATACTGTTTTGTAAATCATCATTGCATTCATCAGCATAGCAGGTGTCTTAAGAACTGTCAGTCTTGCTCTGTTCAGAGAGAAGCAAAGCACTGTATGAATGACAAACCTTAAAGTTATGAACTGTGCCATGCACAAAGCTCGAGTACCGTTCTGGAAACTATGTTGAGTGTTGTGTCTGTGGCCTGTGCTGCTGTGTTCTATCTTAGACTGCCTATGTACAGCAATGCTGAAACGTGCATGTGGTGACGTGCTGTAAGGCTTTATGAAGCGTAGCAAGCATTGTGACTGGGGTAGTTCATTTTGTTTTAATACTCTGATATGATTTTTACAGTAGTTGTGAACTATTTAAAAAATGATCAAATAAAAGTGATATTTAAGTCACTCTCTTTATTTAAACTTAAACCTTGGTTAGCGGTTTGTCATGTCTGCTGTTATTGGAAAAAAAGCACACACACAAAAAACCCAAACCTAACTGGCATTGATGGAGAGGCTATTGATGTTCTCTTAGGATACAACACTCAGACAAAAAAGTAAGGGGGACATCAAAGTATCGCAGCAGTCAGCCGTTTGCTGAGTGCTGCGTTAGTCTAAATGCAAAGCAGACCACACAGTGAACTCTTGCTGTTTCTCAGACGTGGCAATGGGTTTTTCGGCTTTTTATTCCATCTTAATGAAGCCTTTCAGAGCTGAATCTGTGCCTGGAGATGAGGCACAGCGATACAGGTTGGGGACAGACCAGCCGGCCACTGTTGCAACCAAGATGTTTGAAGCAGGATGAGACCATATAACTGTATTAGCATGCTGTATTCCTCTTCTAAATCACATCAGGGCAATTTGTCTACCGAGATGCCAGAGTAAAACCTTACCTTGGTGTATTTATGCCATCATGTGCAGTGCCCTGACCGGGGCAATCACATTTGTCAAACAAATGTCCCAGTGTGGCACTAAATGTCACTGAAATTCAAGGGCTGACCTGATTTTACTGGCTCTGTAATGAAAAGATGAGCTGTGGTCACAGAAGAATCCCTCAAGTGAAGTTTACCATTTGTGAAGTAAGGTCAAATTAACTTATGAGCTGTATCCCATGCATTTTATTAACTTATTCATGCAGTGTAACTTATAGCAAGCTTGGTCTATGTTCAGCTCACATAGGTATTAAAATGATACCTATGGAAAAATGACACTCTTTTTTTCCACTACAAGGTTATTTTAGTGTAGACTGACTGGTGTAGCATTACAGCTGTGGTACATGGGGCGATGCAAAGGAAACCACAGGACAGGAAGCTGGCAGAGACCCAACTGCTTCACCTAAGCCAAGTGAAAATCCCTGACCTATAGATAAGAACTGCTGGTATCCTGGGTGCAGTGGTGCTGATTAATGCACATGCAAAATAATCACTTGAAACAGAAAATGATATACAGAAGTATTATTTAAGATTGGTACCACAGTTGTTACGACAAACTATTTACTATCTGTTTCTTATTTGCACTCAACAGTCACTGTGTTAGGCACATATTGAAAACACTGGGTTGGAATTTATTTTGCCTTCAAAAATTTGACCAAAATCTTTTGGTCAAAATTGATAATAGCATCACTGAGTTGCTGCAGATTTACCAGCTGTACATCAGTGATGAGAATCTCCTTTTATGCCAAACACCCCAAAAGATTTTTTTTTAATTTAGCCTTTGAGACTGAGTGTCTCACTTCCAAGAGACCTGCTCCAGACAAACATATTAAAATTACAACAATAAAAAAGCAATAAAATGGCTAAATATGTATAACATACACAGTCATATTAAAACATGAACAAGTTCCCAGAGATGATTTCATAAAAACATTTGTATGTCTTTTAAAGTCTGCAAGTGAAATCAACTGAGAGAGCTTCTGCAATGTACTGCATGAAGACAGGGCAGAAAAGGACAATGCCTTCTTCCCAAGCTCTGTACGAACTGATGTTGCTGAAGATGCTCTACTGCGTTGAGATCTGGTGACTGTGAAGGCCGTTTGAGTACAGTGTACTCACTGTTATGTTCAAGAAACCAGTTTGAGTTCATTTAAGCTTTGTAGCATGGGACATTATTCTGCTGGAAGTAGCCATCGGATGTTAGGTACACTGTGGTTATAAAGGGATGGACATGGTCAGAAACAATGCTAACATGCCCAAAGTGTACCGACATCATTACACCACCACCACCTGCCATGACCATTGGAAGGGAGAATAGATGCATGCTTTCATGCAAAATAAACATCCAAGGGACTCTACCATGTGAATTTCACAAAAGAAGTGGCATTCATCTGACCAAGCAACATTTTTCCAATCTTCTATCGTCTTTGCCTTTTTCAGATCATTCCCTGTAAACCCCAGAAATGGTCATGCAAAATAGGAAATTCATTGGAAGTCATAGTAGTTCAGCAGTTTCTGATCTGGTACCAACAGCCATGCCACGCTCAAAGTCACTTAAATCAAGTCACTTCAGCAGGTCATCTGCACTAACAGGTGCACCTAATAAACGGTCAGTGAGTGTATAGTTGGCACAGTAAGTAAAGAGCCTTTACCTCTAGGCACGTAAACCACATGGTAGCATATTTAACTTCAGCATGACAGAAGACAAACTGCAACTTAATTATGTTTATTTTGCAAAAAATCAAATAGCATCTTATTTACATCCATAGAAAAAACAATTATTTGTTGTAATATTACAACAGAATATCTAAAGGATTAATATTAAAACTCATCAGAAATAAGCCTATTGCACACCTGTGATGTAAACCTACTGCAAATGACTTATTTACTGTACAGGAGTTTTTAAGTGTTTGCATTCTTAAAATAAAAATAACAATAATAAAGTTGAAAATACTATCCGGTAAGCTTCTTTTTAAAGCCCTAAGATAATTTTCCTGCTTTTTTGTTTTGTTTTTTTCAAATGGCTCAGTGAATTTGCAGTCAAATGTTAACCCAGCCTGCAAGAGCAGTCTTACTGATCATTTCACTAATTGGACATCAATAAAATATTAAGTACACCTGGTAACAACACTTAACAATGGTATGTACAATAGCATGGACGATAAGCTGAAAATGGTTACTGTTCTGTAACTACCACTTTTAGGATTACTCATTTACTCACTTCAAGCCCTTGGCCTGGCACCTGTTGCTAAATACACCAAACATGCAGTAAAAAGCATGCCTTATGAATACAAATGTCCATACATTCACACAAAAGTTGGACAGAACAATTCATGTCATTAATGTGAACTTTATAACTTATGGTATAATAAATAGACATTGTAAAAATGCATAGGTTTGTGCAGATGTCCACATGAACAGCAGTTGTCAATATTTTTAACAGCTATGCGGTTTCCTTTCTTGTTTTCAGTTACTGTAGGCAGCAGAGGCTAAAGCCATTCACATGACAGTTCCTTTTTGGTCCACTTGGAAACTTTGAGCAACAGTTCACAATGACATTATGTAAAACACAACAAATCCATTGTCAAACTGCACAATCTGAATTCATTTTCAGGGAAAAATATATACACATAGTAATGTTTACTAAGCTTTTATAGTAAGTACAGGAAAATATTTATATAACTGACTAAAAGTTAGCTTAGTACGTAATTCAATCACATACTTAAGACACATTTTGGGAATAGTTTTTGCTTTTTTTTTTTTTTTTTTTGCTAAAAAAAAAAAAAAAAAAAAAAAATAGTGCTTTGTGCTAGTTGGAAGCATCATCGTATCTCACTGAAGCCAAGAAGAAAAAAAACAACATTGATAATAGTTTCATATTGATCATACTGATCAATTCAAAGGGAATCAAACAATTTTACAAGGAACTGACCAGAACCAAATACCCTGTGCTTAAATACCTTAAAGCATGTAGAGTACGCCTTAAGCCACAATACAGCAACAACCAGAAACAAATGTCACAATGAATAATTATGGTTGGAGTCTGCATAATCAGATTAGAAACACCTTCGCTGTCACCGGTCTCTGGAACAAGACTTGGAATTTAAATCTCCTCAAACCAACCTTAATTAATTGTACTGCTCAGTTAAACCCTTCTCGGGTCGTAAGTACACACATGAACACCCTCTTCATACCAAAACCTCTCCTGCTGTAGAGTTTAAAAACTACTGAAATGTCTCAAAATGACACGAGACAGTCTCACACTACTTTGTACACCTTTCTTCCAGCAGTTAGCCACTACTCTGCCCATTCAGAGGGGCTCTGTTCTTCTCTGAACCGTGAGCATCTCTTGTTCTTATTTCACACCACCTCGTCAGACTCAAGGTTGTATTCTTCATATAATGCATCAAGAATGGCCAGCTGCTTCTCCATGGCAGGCAGATACACTCCCAGATCCCTGTGCATGCCGTTGATAAAATCGCTCTTCAGCTTGTCACCTTCTCTTGACACTAAAGCAGCTGTGAAACTTTGATAAGACGGGGAAGCTCTGAGCGCCAACTGGGGGGGAAAAAAAAAAAAAAGTCAAGTACTTGTCACACAAAGAATAAATATACTCAGAAGGTATTAATACTGGACTGGGTAAAAAAATAAAAATACCTACAGCAAATACACCACGGACAACCCACCCGTGGTACTGCCGAAGAGTCTTCCCATAAGCGTTGTCTGGGTGAAAGAAAAGAAGGAACAATTCAACACTTTTACGTGTTTGAACTTATGTTAAGATGTGCATTGTAAAACAGAAATGCATTACTTAGTGCTCCCTGGATGTCTTGCTCTCCAGCGTTGACTTCTGACAGAAACTCCTTGAGGAACTTCAGCCCTCGTCTGAGCCACAGCAGAGCCTCTGTTGCAGAATTGCGCACCTGGGCAACATCTGTCTCTACTTCATGCAGCACAATAGACTGTAGTGTAGAAAAGCTCTCAGGGTCTGACCTCAGCTTCTGGTGAATTTTCTACAACAGAACACGAGACACTGTGACATAGTACTCTCTACTCTGGTAGACTGTTCTGACTTTCAACGACTAACTGCAATTAATGAATATTTAATACACAGTATATAGTTAAATATGCTTGTTGACAAAAAATATTAACAAGAAATGGACAGAACACTAAAGCTAAACAAAAAAGGGGAATGAAATAAATACCTCATTATTGACAAACTGTATGACTGATTGGACTCTACTCTTTAATGCAGTTTTGAAAATGTGATTGAATAATTTAGAGCAACTTTTAAAGACCAACTTCACTGTTATTCCTTCGATTAACCAAAATCATGTGCTCTTACCTTTATGTTTCCGACAAAATCCATTTTAACTGGTGCAAACACTGTGGATCCCAGTTTGTCTGAGAAGAGAGAATCTATGATAACTTTTTTTTGCTGGTTCTGAAGCACAGATTCTCAACTTGTGTCCTACTTTGAGTGCACAATGTTTTGATGTTTTTAAGTAATAACAGGCTGCTTAGATGTCCTTCAGATTTAAACTAAATATAACACTGAAATGAGGGATTACGGTGCACTCTAAGACCTACTGGACTGTATTAAGTATAGGACACACACAGACAAAAATAGGTTACCATCACTGTGGGCTGTAAACTTTCAAACAAAGCTGGGAATAGGCTTTAGCTAAGAGGTCACGTTAGTTCAGATACAAATTTAAGCTTATTGAGATGTTTTATGTGTTTATCTATAGACAACCATTACATACATCAAGTTTCTCTCTTATAAGTAATTTTAACTTTAGAAAACAGCTCACTGTAAGTAACCTTTACTGATGTCAGTTCATGTGAAATACAGACTAACATTCCCTTCGACCTCTTACATGTGTGCTAATTGAAAGCTGTTGTTTAAAGATAATTCCTAATAATCCTACTTCAGCCTTGGTATTTGTTAACACAGGAATAACTCTGACAAACAAGGCAGACCCTTTTTATAAAACAAAACAAAAAAACAATGTTTTTGGCTCCATGTTACTCAGGTCTTGCACTTCTTCACTTTGTAATTCTGTGAATGGCGACTTTTTATCATGACGTAATACACTGTGAGTAACAAAGTGTGCACACAGCACAAAAATGTGCATGACCTAATTCTTATGATTAACCTTGTCATATGATATTATTTTGGGCTACAAAGAACAACTAAAGACAGACATACATGTGCAAAAAGAAAGTAACAGAGACATGAAGGAAAAGTGTGATGAAGAACCTGTGATAGAAAGCTGCCACCTCATTAATTGCAAAGATTATGAAGGACAGAACATGTACATAAAAGAGGGGGAAAACAGCAAATGAAAGTGATTGTCTTTTTTTTCTTTATCGGAGTTAAAAATGCTGAGATTACAAGAAATGCAAATGGGAACCATGAGAATTAGGAACAGGGTGTCAGATAAAGATGAAGAGAGGCTTAAAGTAACCGGCCTACCTAATACAGGTACTATTGCATAGCATGAGTCCAAAAACTCTTGTGTAGGGATACCATTGTCGTCATCCAGTCTTATATCACTAAATCTAAAAAACAAAAAACAAGAAGTAGAATAGATTCAAACAGCAGAATATATTAGAGGGAAGCTATCCCATATCAGTTTTTATTTGACCAAAAGCAAACAGAAAGAAAACATGATAATAAAGATTAGAAGAACAATACTGTGGATGCTTAATCAACATCCACACTAATTAGAGGAGCATACATTTCAAAACCAAGCCAGAGAGACAAGTCACACAAAACATCATGCAACTCTGACAAAAGTACCCAAGACTACTTCATCTAAAACTTAAAAGAGCTGTGGTTTTCACTAATCTTTCCCTTTGTTTGATTCCTGCATTACAATAACATTCACCTCAAACAGTACAGATGTAAATCACACTCTAGCCACATGTTCGATTACACTCTCAGAATCTTAAAAAAAAAAAAAAAAAAAAAAAAAAAAAGTATTTGAAAAAGAAAGAAAAGTTAACAAAACAGGTTTACAAACCCAAATATCAGACGAGGGCCTCTCTGTGTCATGTGATCAAGAGAGAACACACTGATATAAAACACTTGACTGTAAGATCTTAAAAACTGACTTTTTCAAACTTGTTATTAAACTATTCTGTGCAATACTGCAGCACTATTATTATTAACAAACTAAGTCACTGTGCAGTCTAGTCAGAAGATACAGCACAAGCGCAGAGCCTTAGTTACAAATATACTATACATATAAATTAAATGAGTTTAATACTGCAGCAGTGAAATATCACAGACAATTGTATACTTAAATTCCCACAGTAAGTAAAGTGTCCTAAGGGATGTGAGCTTCCTGAGTGGCATTTTCATACCTGTGACTCATTGTGCTGAAGAATGTTTCCACCTGCTCTGTGTCTTCTGACTCAGTTGACTTTCTGGGAATCTCGCCTTCTTCTTCACCCTCTTCTTGGTGCTGAAGTCGAAAATCCTTCACGTCCCCATTGTTGTTGTCATGCGTCTGACTTTGGTCCACTTTGTCCATCTGCTCTTGTCCTATCTGCTTTTGTTCATCATCTTCACTCTCGTCATCCCCCTCTGCTGGCTGGTCATAGTGTTCAATCTCAGGGGTGGTCTGGGTAGTAGGTAAGCTAGGATTAACTTGATCCTTGTGGACTTCTGAGCTGCTGGCTGTTTCAGTGTCTGCATGAAACAACGATGCATGAGTCTTTTTGCAAATTAGACTGTCAAAAATCAGTCTAGTGTCTACACATTTTTTTTATTAAACACGACCTATGACCCTGAGAAAGCTACTCCAGTAGCATCACAAATTCACAGTTGGTACAGCAACTCAAGCCATTTTAGGTTCCTCATCTCTCCCTGTAAGACAACTTTCTTCTTATTGGCTGATGCTTGCAAATAGAAGATTTGAATAGCAGGTGGGTGAAGCAGCTGCACCCAGAGCCAGAGCTGTATAGCTGAGATGACAATATGAAGAAATACGAGCACTCACAAAGAGACAGCTATCTTTTTAAATGGCTATATTGCATATATTAATTTATTTTCTTATGCTACATTAAAATACAATATAAGAAAATAAACATTAAAAACCTCTGCATCTCCATTGACTTACTATATAGATCCCAATCAAAGTAATAAAGTATGAAAAGACTAGTCTTATTTCTCAGCAATGGCCCCTTTGTGTAAAGGCTTTGTCACTGCTAAGGGAAATGTAATAATGGAACAAGTCATCCATCACTGTACTCACTAAAAGACAATAATCTATTCACTTCAGTTCATAGAATACACAAACAACAACCAGGGCCCTTGAGTGCTGTGTAGTCTTTCCTTTGTGGAATGCGGTAATGGTTTTTAGTTCAGGAACTTCCCCAGCAAGAAAAGCGAGTGGCTGGCAACCTGACCTACCTGATGGAGAAGATTGGTTTTCTGGTCTGCCTGGCTCATCTGGTCCCTCTGGCCCGGAGTCAAGGGTCTGGCTGTCATGTGCAATTGTTTCTCCTGAGGTTTCGGACAAATCTTTCCACCTGTAATATGTTTCAGGACAATGTGTCAATTCTAAAAAGCTGGGACAGAAATTATGCCCTTGACAAAATGCAACAACAATGGCAGAATATCAACAGAAACCTTTTGAAACTGTATTTTTGTTTGAACATCTCTTTGCTCTGTGCTACCTTTAGCACCTACGTGGCACTTCATGAGCGATAAAATCATTCAATACAGTAAGAGAAGCCACCTACTTTTCTCCAAGGTTCTGATTTAAATGATGGCTGTGTTTAATCTGTGGAGACAGCACAACACAGACAAACACTGGGTGACTACGCATATTTTGATTTTTGGAAAACAATCCCAGAGCAATTATACTAGCTTGCCCACACAGAGCTGGTGAGAGAAGTATACCTTCTGAGGTTTGATGGGTGCTACTGGAGGAGTTCCTGGTGGACTCTGTGTTGCCAAATCTGTAGTGAAAGTACGATTTGCTATCTGCATGCATTCCTCTAGAGTCTTAAGGAAAGTCGTGCATGTAGACTTCACCATATTCCCAGTGTCTAGACCCATCTGAGAAGGAAACACAAACATACATGTTGGGTGTAGATTGCTAACGAAATCTGCTGAAATCCAAGCCAAAAGATTCAAGACGTATACAACAACTGTTTCTTGTCTATTAATACGTACATAGCAACTGCAAACTAGCTACTCTATACTGCAGTTTCACACTAACAGCAGCATATCACATTTCATCAGCTCATCCAAACTTTAACCTTACCTCTGGTGTGTCTCCTAGCTCATCATTCTCCTTGATCTTGTTTACTTGTTGGAGGAGAAGGTCACAGTACAATCTGAGTTCTGACATCTTAGTTTTCAGCGCCTCTGTATTCTCCTGAAGCTCTGTATTCATTGTGCACACAGACAGCAGATCAGAGTTTGAGAAGTCGTGCAAATGCCTTACAACACTTGTATGTAAGTATGGTCTGTACTATTCCAGGTCTAAACGCTTTTACCCTGTTTTTACTTGCAACAGTATCTTGTAAAGTATCCAAATACCTTTTTCTCTCTTGGTTCGGTTGTCTGTAAGGCAAGCTTTGGCTGTTCCCAGCGCCACCAGCCATTTCTGCCTTTCTGCTGCATTGATGGCTCTGAGGTAAAAGTACTGCTCTCCTGGTATGGTCAGGTCAACTCGTGTAGAGTCAGAGGAATGAACTAAAAAAAAAAAAAAAAAAAAACAGCAGCAAGCAAGGGAACATGCCTGTCAGTACTGCACCCAAAGGATGCTTGCTCTGGTTAAACCGTGCACAGAGTAAAGTGGAGCACACCGACCTTGGATTTCACAAACGGAAATTTTAATGCTGCCCTTGCACCCTTTCCAGGCATCTTCTTGAGAGTCATAGTAGGACAAAGTTCCTCCATGAAGCACAAACCAGCGAGGCTGCCAACCTATAAAGCGTATGGGAAAAATAAGTGAATCAATGCTGTGGCATTACTGTAAACTGCACTTAGTTTTTAGCATTAGAAAAGTCATCAACATACAGCGTTACCCAGCTTCGTGAACTTGACGAGTCTTAAGTTATGTTAGCAACAACTAATTGGTTGTGAAGTCAGATTATAACGACAGGTGGTGGACATGACCGAGCGCTGCTAGCTAAGACTGACGTAACGGCTCAACTCTAATTCACTGAACAGCTAATTTATCAAAGATAGGAATGCTAGTGGTCAATACGCTACCAAAGCTGGCGGGCAGCTAACGGTAGCTCGTCCGTTTTAACGTCACAAACTCGCTGTCATGCTAGCTAGCAGCCTCAAAACGAGCTCTACAACGGAAAGCACGCAAAGACTTTAGTGTTAACCTACCACTTATGTAATTGGTCCACTTATACAGCATTCCTTCCATTATTTAATTGCGTGTTTTTCCCGTTCATTACTTGTTTATCACAACAGGACGTGATGCCCAGCTGACTGTAGCGACTCCATTGGGCCCGAGTGTGATTTTCGGAGTAACGTCCACCGCTTTGCATTCCAACTACGTCGATAAAAGTGCGTAAACTTTTTCGTGAATCTGCCACTAGCCGATCCTGAGCGTTACTATCGCCTTTCTTCACCACACCCCCGCCCCCCTCCTTCGTCATATGGGTTTAAGTAGCCTAGGTGTGGATTGTAGTGATTGGCACATGGAAGCATCAATGAAAGAAGAGATTCTAAAGAAAGGGCGGGGCTTAGGAATGACGCTATCCAATTGCAGATGGAGGAGGGCAGACAGCTCAACAGTGGGTGCATTCGTCGCAGAAGTTGGGTGCCACGTATGGCATTCTTTACATGTCTTTATTTTAAATTCTGTAGAAAGAGAGAGTGAAATTGAAGTTATCTCATCCACTTCTCATGAGTAAGTGCTGTTATCTATAAGTATGATCTTGTTTTCTCTCTGCTCGTTATTGGCATCACTGTTTGTGTTGGTCACTGGGGGAAAACTGCCCGAGCCCGAAGTGAAAATTGAGGTGATACACAAACCCTTCATGTGTCACCGCAAGTCAAAAAACGGAGACATGCTTCTTGTTCATTACGAGGGATTTCTGGAGAGTAATGGCACCATGTTTCATTCCAGGTAATAAATGTAACAGTGATGCATGTATTGCATATACTTTAGTCTCAACTGCTTATTAAAACTGTACGCCGCTGAACATGTGCAGCATCTCATATTTCTGCGTTTGTGCAGCTGTACAGTCAAACTCAACACTTATATCCTCACATAGTTGGCTGGCACTCACTTAACCCTCATTCCACTTACATTTGGCATATCAGTCCTCTGTATGGCATCCGGATATTGACTGCATGTCTCTTTTTGACTCCTGATAGCCGCAAACATGGGGATAAAAACCCTGTGTGGCTTACCCTGGGGATCCGAGAGGTGCTCAAGGGTTGGGATAAGGGTCTGCAGAACATGTGCACAGGGGAGCGCAGGAAGCTGACTGTACCTCCATCGCTGGCATATGGCAAGGAAGGAAAAGGTAACACAAACTATGTGCAACACATACAGAAAAAACAAAACAAAACGTTCCACTGTAACATCTCTGTCACTTGGACATTTTTATTGGTTTACAGGGAAAATTCCTCCAGGCAGCACCCTCATTTTTGACATTGAACTCATGGAGATTCGAAATGGGCCCAGGTCACACGAATCTTTCCGGGATATGGATCTAAATGATGACTGGAAGCTCTCCAGACTGGAGGTATCTGGCTAGCTAGCTTGCGATCTGTCTGCCTGGCTATCTGGCTATCTATTTTGTCATTACTATTTTCTCTCCACACCTTTCAGGTAAAAGAGTACTTGAAGAAGGAATTTGAGAAACATGGCTACTCACCCAACGACACACATCATGAAGTTATGGTGGATGACATCTTCAAAAACGAGGATGAAGATAAAGATGGGTTTATATCTGCCAGGGAGTTCACCTACCAGCACGATGAACTGTAAAAGACTTTTTTTTTTTTTTATCAGTTTTTTTAAAATAATATTTTCACACTATTTGAACTCCACTCTCATATTTTTGTGACTGAACTTGAAAATATCAGCTCGATGTCGTGTTATTTTATATTAAAAGGACTTTTTAATTTATATTTCTATTGTACATACACTGAAAATGCCACCACAAATGCATTTAGGTCACTGTTCTGGATTCATTAAACTATTATTTTGAAAATAAAAAAAATCTTTGTTAATTTATCTTTACTACGTTTATAATTAATGCCCCGAAAAAGTATATTGTGACATAGCTGGAAGTAGCCATCAGGAAAATGGCACATTCTAGTCATAAAAGCATGATAATGGTAGGCTGTGGTGTTTAAACAAGGCTTTATTGTATTATTAAGAAAACAACCTGATCTGTTGATGCAAGGTATAGCCTATAATGTATGAATGCCACAAAACAATCAACACTCATCAGACCAGGCAACGTTTTTCTAATCTTCTATCGTCCAATTTTTGTGAACCTATGCAAATTATAGCCTCAACTTCTCATTTTCAGCTAACAGGAGTGGCACCTGGTGCGGTTTTCTGCTTCTGTAGACCATCTGCAATGAGGTTCAACTTGTTTTGCATTCAGTATTGGATTCATTTTGTATCTTGCACATACCTGGGTTGTAATAAGGGGTTATTTGAATTGTTTCGGGATTTCTATGAGCTCAAAGCAGTCTGTCCATTCTCACTCTGACTTCTGTTCTGTCATCAACAAGACATTTTCATCCAGGAAACTGCCACTCACTGGATGTTTTTATTTATTTGTTTGTTCAATAATCCTCTGTGAACCCTAGAGATGGCTGTGCAGGAAAATCTCAGTAAATCAGCAGTTTCTGAAATACTCAGGCCAGGCCATCTAGCGCCAAACCACGCTGTGTAAGAAGTAACTTAAATCACTTTTCTTCCTCCTTCTGATGCTCAGTTTGAACTTCAGCAGGTCGTGTTGAACATGTTGAAATTCTACCATGTGACTGGCCAATTAGATGTTTGTGTTAATGAGTAGGTGAACCTGTGTAGAGGCCCGTGAGTATATGTCTGTATTTTCTTCTGTGTGTTTGTTCAGCAGTCAATAGAGGGCACTCTTGTCCTTCTTTTGTTTTCTTGAATGCTTGCAACTCTTTAATCTCTCCAAATAACAAAGCCAGCGTTCTCCCTGAGTTTCTATGTTGGCTGCCTAATTACCCAAATGAGAATGCAGCAGTACAGTCCCATATAGCACTGCTTACTGTCGAGAGAAAATCATCAGACAGTTGCAATGCAGTTTGAGCCACTTATAATGATTGATATAAATATTCCATGTGGTGAGGCTAAAATAATTTTATCTCTTCATATTTTTCCAGTTCATTTATATTTACTAAGCTTTCAATAACTATCATGTTATATTAGTGGCATCCACAGTACTGATTTTCTTTCAGCGCTGAGGCCTAAAATGTGTTTTAGTGTTTCTTCAATCCTAAGTATACAACAGCACTTATCAGTGTATATTTAATCATATATACACAAAATCCGGCTGTCATTAAGAAGCAGACAGTAAGTGCGGCCACTGTTACTAAACTAGTTAACTTGACAGTGTGGCCTGGATAGGATGGTGGGTATGGAGTATCACAGTATGGAACACGGCATTTGCAGGATATTTAAGCCATACAGGATGTTGAGCAGAAGTTTAGTTTAGGGATGATTCAGCAGGCTGGTAATATTAAGTTGCAATCTGTTATGCAGCAGAACAATGCTTCACAGATGAAAGAAGTCACTAATTATTGTCAGTGCTGTCATTTTGGCTTAGCATGGATCAAATCGGCATATATCTTGTCAGTAAATCTAAGCTTCAACGGCTCCAGAAGTTATCTGATGATACTGTGCAGAAAGCTTTCCAGGATGCATGAATAAAGCGCAAGTAATTTACGCCACAATTTTTTAGATGTTTATAACTAATCGCTTAATAATCTTACAAATAATGATCTAGATAAACTGTGATGGATTAACGATATATTTTTATAGCAATCATTTCCTGCTAAAATGTAGTTCCAGTTAAATAAAATGCTGCCATGAACCAGTGATATGCTCTGAAGCCAGAGAGAGAATTTAAGCAACCAAACAGGAAGTGAACACTGTGGTGCAACTATGTCCTTTCTCACAAAGAGAACGACTGTTTTTTCCCCCTCACTGCAGAAAAATTCCACCCTGCTGAACACACCTACAGGTAAAAGTGGATCAGTGGGAGGGTTATGTAGCAAGAATGAGGTTAAATGTTAAGACACTGTAGCGTTACTGGTTAACCGAGATTTTTTTTAAAAAGCTCTTCCAATCACTGCGCTTCAGGATATAAGCAATCATCACTAGCAACAGGGCTGGGCCTTCACTCTGCCTGAACCACTTCTACTGCAACTTACTGAAGTGCAGACTATCCCTATAAAACACTAAACTGCAGCAGCTCACCCCATTTCAAACTCAAGCTTTAAAACCTTTAATAAATCATCATCATTTCATAAATTACATTATCAACTGTCACAAAAATACAATTTGATAAAATGGATTTGTAGAAAGGATTCAATCGAACCAAGTGTGAAAGAAACACGCCCGGTACAGCTTTAGTATGACAGTTAAGCAAACTGCAACTCAAGCTGCACAGAGCAATGTTACTGGCAATAAAAAAAGAAGAAAAAAAACAGATCATTATTGAAAATATTCCAAATTACAGCATGAAATACTGAAACACTGCAACATGAGCAACCAGCATGTATACAGAGGAGCTCTGCTCATCTGTTGCAGTCTTCAATAGGACATGAATAAATGACCAGTGTTTAATCCACATGTGTATTCCTCACATAACACTGAATACAATGAAAGTCGAAATGGTGCACCCACGCACGTTTGCTTTTTCTGACAGTACTCTTCTTTCGAGGACCGTTTTTGCATCGACACAAACAAGTCCACAAACAACCGGCCCCGACAGAATATATTATTTGTGACAAAGAACAATGCAGAAACACAAAAATAAACATCTGTACAAAATAAATCTATACACACGTTGCAAAAAAGTGCTTTATGAGCGCCCAATTGTCTCATTTCTTATTATTTCTCTTTGTTTGTACACAGAGTCAAAATATCGATCATTGGATGATCTGATTTTATGTACAATGACAGGATCTGCATTGTTTTATCCCATTTTTAAACCAGCATTCTCGCAAACAGTACAACATATGCACACGTCATGTTAGAAACATTAACTTGGCTGATCTGTGAGGCTTAGTTTACACAGCTTTCACTGACTGACAATGTGCCCAGAGCAGATTTCACACAGCACTGTCATTATGACTGAGTCTACACCAGGTAGTGACAGTCTTCAAATTAAACAGAGGAGGGAACTGCACTGTAGGTAGTTAGAAACACAGGATCCTTTCCTAATATCTAAATGATGGTCTTGGCTGAGCGTAGAGACCCGAAACTTACAGTAACAAGACGATGTCAACACTAAAACCGACAAAGTGAAACTGTCATGCGACAATGAATTCAGACTCTTCACTAGAATTAAGGTGGCTTGAATTTCCTCTGATAGAATAAATAGTTGTCCTTCTCTTCTTTTGTAATGGGCGGATGCCTCGCTCCTTAGAATAATACATCTTCATGCTCTATTATAAGCTGCACCACTAGCTTCTGCTGCCTCATGTCATTCAGGGTTGTCAAGGCGTTCTGCTCCGGCGGCTGCATAAGAGTTGGACCGAAGACAATCCCCAGGTTTTCAGCATTCATTAAGTTGTACTTTTCAAACATTGTCACCCTGTAAAATAAGAAAAAAAAAATCAAGTTTGCACAGGGAACAGATTTATGAAGCATCCAGACGAGTGTTGTTTTGACATGTTTTTATTTTGAGCCATGTGTTCATTCAGTGTCTCCAGCCAGGGCACATGAACCTTGTGGGAGGAGGGGTTCCTGCAGTAGCTAGGAAGCTAGTGGACAGATTAGCTTGACGAAAAAAAAAGTCTGAATCTTAGGCAGACACTGTAGTTTTCAACAAATCTTTATAAACTTATGTAAATAGTGCATTTAATGGGGACTATTTTCAGTTGCAGGTTAATACACAGTTTGTTCTGTGGAGCATCTTTACAGGTATGTAGGATTGACTCAAAACAACCTACAGTGCCCATATTCATGGTTACGAAGAAACCCAGTGTCATCCAATCACAGCTTGTCTTTTTGTCAGTTTTGCAACAGCATAACTGATTAGTGGGCGAAGTTACCTCTTGAGGTGAGCCATCAGGTAGCGTAAGGTCTCATAGTGGGCCGGAGGGAGCTGCAGCAAACCTTCGTGAATGGCCTCCAGTCGGGATTCAGCATTTGGAAGTTCTGCATCACATTAGTAAAATGATTAGTATCAGAGCCCTGCAGAGAAGTACTAACACAGTAATGGTGCGGAATAGCAAAAGCAAAGCACTCATACTTGCAGCTTGAATAAATTTGGAGTACAAGTCAAATGTAATGACTGGAATGGGGAGGTCTCTAAAGTAAAGCTTCAAAGCACCAGCAATTATGTTAATGTCTGCATAGGCACTGGCACTGATGTCAGCCTTCTCGCCATCTGTTGACACAAAACAGAAAATATATGACTAAGATGCCGTTTTGTATTTGTTCAAAATACAAAATCATTGCTGTAGGTTTCCTTTGCCATTTCCAAAATAAAATACAGCACTGTATCACGCTCCTCTGCAGCTGAAACACTTTACTCAAAGGTTCGAACCTCTGAACTAAAACCCAGAGCATAGAGCAAAGGAATTCACTGTCAACAAACCTCGATCAAAAGCAAGCCTCACATCCTCAATGTGCTCAGAGAAGCCAGACACCCTGTAGAGACCTTCGGATTTCATACCTGCAAGAGAAAATTGGAAGGTTTGTGTCTGTTTCTTTGTCACAAAAACATAAAAATGAATCAAAGAAAATGCAGGCGTCTTTTGTACAAAAAGGGATCAATGGCATTTCTAAACATTACAAACGAGTAAAGGAATAGAAATAACTGTGTATTCTACTTTCCTTTACCAGTAATAAGTGATGGATCTACCTCTGAGTTCTATTTCTCGAATACACATGTCCACCACCATGGGCCGCGTTGCGTTGTGAGCTTTGACAAGTGTCGTGAGGTCACAGCTAAACACTTTCTTTATCCTGCGCAGGTCCGGCTGGCAGTCGCTGGGAACAAGCTTGGAGCACTGTTTGTGTACATTCAGCCCACAGTCTAGCAGAGCAAATGTGAGATAAAAAGAGAGAGAGAGAGAGAGAGACGATAACACAACCATCATCCCAGGCTTAAGACAGCAGTTTGAAAAGGTTTCCCAGAGTCAGTGATAAACTGCACTGTCAGACAGTGCAGCTGCTGTTAAGCTGTCTCGGTGTACTGCGCCAACGGTGGATATCAGCGGACAAGGCAGCACTGGCGGGGGGCTCTTGTTGTAGTTTCGGTCACGTGGATTGTGCTGGACAGCTGGCAAAAGCAGTGTGTGTAAAAAGTAATGCCTGCTTGTGTGGCAGCACAGCTTGAAATAAAGGTTTTTGAAGGAGTGGTACTCGTAGACCAGGCGGCGTGGGGGTGTGGGGGAGGTTGGGGGATGTTACTCTGAAATCGTTCATCACAAACTTGTTTGTAACCGCCCGAGCAGCGTTAACGCCGGTCGGCTGATTGGGGTCCTCGTTCTCAGTCAGTGTTGGAGGAGATAAGCAGAGAACTGAGGGACAGAGAGAGAGACAAAGAAGTCTCTCCTGCTTCCCATAGCACATGAGGTGTCTGATGATACCGCCGTTTGCCTCTGGCTTATCAGCATGGCAAATGTCTAAACAACAAACTCTCTGTTTAGGGAGAGAGCAACAGAGTCCACAAGAGCGCACATCAGCCCCAGGATTGCGTCTGTGCAAGAAAACAACCCCGTGGAGGCCCTGAAAACCTGCAGTTATGCTGCTATATTTGGACAACAGCGACACCGCGTTTGGCCTGTGTTTGACCCGAGTTTTATATGTCATAGGTTATCTGTAGCATTTACTGTTGACATAACCTACATTTGGATATAAATTCTATCAGCATGAATTAGTTTGGACAGTGGCAGTTATTAAGCAGCTACGGAGTGCTGTGGAATAACATTTATTAGAATTATTTGGTGGGAGTGGTACAAAATATTAGTGAGTGGAGTGCTCAGAAGGAGTGATAACAGTTAAAGCTGTGATTCTATAAAGATGTCTGTTCCTCACTGTGTTTAAATGTCTTTTGATGAGTCAGCAACAGGACGATGTCATCTTGTTTGCCACAGATGTAACAGGGAAAATACATAACACCACCACCACCACCACCACGCTAAATAACTGAAACATCCGTGAGAAGACGCAGATCTTATAATGCCTCGTGTAATCCGACTTACGGGACAGGATATTTTCAAACAGTCTACCACATGCAACATTTTATGTTGAAGTGCGTAGAGTACCTGAGCAGCGGACTCCCTGTGCAATGAGGCCCCACATGAAGTTAGCACAGTATTCGCACCAGTGCGGCCCTCGAAAGGTATGTACCTGGGAAGACACACACACACACACACACACACACACACACACACGCAAGTCAATGACCAGTTCACACAGGAGACCTCTCCACCTTTGATGCGCTGGATTACACTGTGATGCCAAGCCATACTGGATGGAACTCTGCACCAAATGAGCGCATTTGTAGTATACACGAGGCAGATTAAAGGATTTACTACAGCGTCTGGCATCTGTCCTGAGCAATTGGATACATGCGGGGGAGCACAGAGGCAAGCCTGAAAGTCAAAATAACAGATGTACGCCTATGGTAAGAACAAGGATAAGGTGGCAAATGGAGTTACACTGATGTGCACTTGAACACACCTTCATTGTTACTTTGAATAGGTAGGAGTGGATTAATGAGTGCAGAGGGCACATGGCAGGTGGTGAGTGGATAGTTTTTGTTCGGTTTTCAAAGACAAAGCAAACAAAAAGCTGGGGATCACTGTAGCTCACCTCTTAACTGAAACCCAAGACACCACTGCAAGAATTTTAAGGTGCCCAGAGGCAAGTATGTCCAAGTTCTCATTTGTGTATTAAGAGAGCCATAACTCTTGCACTTGCATGCAACTCTAACACTTTTTTTTTTTAGAAAATCAGAAGCTTAAAACAAAAACAGATCTAAGAGCTTTTAAATCAATGCTAATCAATGTGTTCTGTTGTTAATGGGTTGTGGTATCCATTAGTTCCCCTCAATGCATATGGGTGTCAGCTGCATGTGTTCTCATCAAAACAGCAACACACACACACTGTGGTCTGTGATCCAAACACATCTGCGGATCTGGAGATGCATCTCGCTAAAGAGTTGCTTAACCAAAGGAAAAACAAAAGTGAGCTACTACAAAATAAATGAATAGTCATTTAGGAGAAATGTTAACAATGTTGTCAGCAGCTGACACTTTGACTCATTTCATTCCTTGTGTCTAAGAAGAAATTGCTCACCTTGAAGTTGTGGATCTTTTCATAGGAGCACTGCTTCTCCGGCATATCTTTCAAGGCACTCCGTCGCACCAGAGGTGAAGAGATCTGAGGACAAGAGGCCAACAGTTTAATAGGCTTCCACAGGAGAGTCCCCTTGCTCCCCAGCTTGACTCCCAGAGCCAAAGCCAGCAGCTCCTGGCGCTTCCTCTCCTGTCTCTTAGCCTTGTGGGTAATCAGCTCGGCTGCTAAACCTATGTTTTCTTCAGCTTCCATGCTTGACTGATCGGGCTCCCAGAGACTCTCCAATTCCTCTGAGGGAAGGTGTGAAGGGGATCCGTGAGTGCTGTGCAGCAAACGCTGTCGGCAACTGTCCAAAGCAGAGGCAGCAGCTACACTCCACTCCCCTGTGACCCAGGAGGGCGACTGATGACAGCCAGCGCAGCCTCGACTCTGCATCTGATCTGAATCCAGTGGCAGCAGTAAGCAAGAGCAGCAGTGGGAAGAGGACTGGTAGTGGGCGGCCTGAGGGCAGGAGTGTGCCTTGCACAATGGTCCTCTTTCACACACCCAGAAAGAGGGAGAGAAAGAGAGAGGGAGGAAAAGGGAGAGAGCGAGAGATAGAGCAGGGTCCTAGATGGGCAGGGGCTAGAAGGTTGAGAGTGAGGGCAGCCGGGTGCTGTCAGGACCACTTCACACAGCTCAACAGCTCTCTAAAGCAGGATCAATAGTGCAGACGCCCTCTTTATAGCACTGAGCACACTCCCATTAGCACAGTGCCTTCCGGACACACTCCACTTCACTTAACTGCAGATAATACTTCACTGCCAGCAGCTCTCACTCAGCACTGGATCCTTTAAACAGGTCACTCGCCTGCTCAGAGACAGACCCAAGATTGTCAGCCTTGTCAGAGCTGAGGCTGTGTTGTCATAACTCAAACAGATCTTGACCTCTAGCTGTGTCTGTCAGCTGGTGGAATTCCCCACACAGCAATCCAAACTAGATCTTCCAGACACCCGGACTGCACTGCCCTGACTACTCCAGTCTGTGACAATCACTTGTGTCAGAAGACCAGCAGAGCTAGACCATTAACTGGTATTCACAGGGATTACTGTAATAATCCTTACACAGGGAATAATCCAGGAGTGCCCAAATCCTAGCAAAATCCCATAGGAAGCTCATTTGCAGGTCTGCAGCAGCGTCTTTTTTGCCGGCGGGGGGTTGTTGCCATGTTCATGCTGAATTTGTCCCCATTAGCTGTGCTCGTTATTAGCCAGTAAACAGCACCACGAGACTTGCTTCCAATTGTCACAATTTCTAAAACGAGGTATTGCACACAAACGACACATCACATGACATTCCGAATAAACATCAGCAAGACTTCATGTCCAGCAGCTTCCAGGTTACAAAACAGATCAGTCCATCTATTGGATGACATCATTAAAAAAGTGATTTATTAAGCTACTGCAAAGGTTGGAAAGCCCGTAGGCACTGGATTTGTGAGATAAAGAGCTGGTGCAAAAGCAGAGTGGCGAGGCAGAGAGCAAAAGACCCAAAGGGTAACTGCAAAACTGAGATAAAATGAAGGGGTAGGAAGCTAGGCTGACAGACAGAGAAGCACAAGGGAGGGGGAAGGCAGTGGACATGTTGTGTACCAGCTTGTTCCTTTATGTCTCTGATATCTGTTGGGTAAACTAGGCCTTAGCTGTAAGAGGGACAAGACAGGTGAAGAAATTTGTCACTGTGACAAGCATTCTTTCAAACCTACGCATACCATACGGTACAATTTAACTCTGCAGCTAAGTCTGTATAGACAGATGAGGAATAGACCACTCCGTGATATTTTAGCCGCGCAGAGGGGAGGAGAGGAGAGGCAGGGGAAGGGAGGGGGAGACAAGGGTTGTGCTCTTTGTCTGCAGGCAGATGGCTTCTTGTCTCTTAAAGAAGAGCTTGGAAGAAAGGACACAAAAGGTGGTCCCACAACAAGCTCTGCATTCTTTTCAGCAGTTTGGCTCTTTTATTCCCCTCAGGACTTTTGTGAGAATGCAGCTGAGTGAACTCAGTTATGATTAGAGTTGTAGGAAAACAGCACAGTGGACACTGGCACAGTGAGACAAAGGGGACTAAAACAAAACTGCTCTAACAAATGGAAAAATAGGCATACTGTGAAGGACACAGTATTGAAAGATACTGAAAATGGAGGAAACTGTCACTTTTGTCTGGGCTAGGACCACCGAACATGCATCTATCACACTCTGGAAAAGTACCACATAAAAATACTGTTTAAGTAGCGTTTTGACATTTTGCAACTAAAGAGACATAAATAGTTGTTTTTGCATTTTTTTTTATAGCAGAGCAAACAGGTAATTATCCTAAAACACAAACAAATAAACAAAAAAAAAACAAAAAACAAAAAAAACATGGCGAAACCTTTGAAAATCTTTCTTGGGCACGCACGCAGGGCAGCTTGTTGAGAGCGCCACTGAGATTAAACCAGTGTGGTGAGCATCAGGAGCAATGTGGCTTTAGAGAGGCTTTAGTCACTGAGTAAATTCCTGCACACGCAAAGAAACTCAGGAGAGTGATGGCTCACTCAAGTGCCCCCTTTCACCTTGTAAGAGGGTTTTAATTACACAAGCATTCACAGTTACGGTATTACATAGGTGTCAACCCGACACCGAGTAAACACGCGTGAATTTTGAGTGTACAGTGAAGCTTCTGTGGCTGTTAAAGGCCTCGGGGTGGAGCTGTGTAATTGGTAAACACAAAGTTTAAAAGCGACCACAGATTCAAGCCATCGGGTCAGGTCTCTGCTTCTCAGACGCGGAATATTTGAGCCGACAGAAGACAGTCTCTCTGTGAGAAGAGACTGGCAGGTGGTTTTCAAACGGTGCCTGACAAAGTCTGCCATTATCACAGCTGTCACCGGCTGAGATACTTGGCAGGAGGAATGCATAGTCAGTTTTTCAAAGACACACAGATAGCTGAAAATCTGACATTTAGCTAGAGACATGCTCCAGTTTTACTTGCCAAATGGGATGCTTATTACAGAATGCAGTCCACAGTCATTCAAACCTAAAAATCAGGCTGTGGATCGAACACACGAGGGACACTTTTCAATGAAGCGCTGCCTTTCATGCAGATGCAGACGTGTCTGCACATCTTAGAGGAGTTCTCGGTGTAGCCGTATCTGTCAAAGTTTATTTAAAACAGCAATAAGTCAATGGACTACTCGCTGACCAGCAGCCAATGCTTGCATTAATGCTCTCGCGTTACAGAAATCGAACTCAAGACTGATGATGTTAACACAGCAATGATGGTCCTCCTGACAGGCTGCCATCTGCCTGTTGCTGAGTGATGAACTAGAAGCTGACATTTTCAAGACAAAATATCCCAGAATAAATCAAAGCTGAGAGACACATTAACGATACAGCTCACGCGCTCACAGCAAAACAGCAAGAAATATAAAAATAGTAAATAAATGTAAACATTAAAGCTCGGCTGTGACTCTGGCTGCCATCACCTCTTAAAAAAGGCACAAGAACTAAGTTCAGATTGCCACCTAGTGGAAGGACACTTTTAAAAAACATGAAGAAGGCAGACATTCCTCATCCTGATTAAGAAATCATTTACAGACCTTAATCTGACATCAGCTTGCGAGTGCCAACGAATACAATGTGAAACCTGTCTCACCCAAGATCAACGTGTCTGATATGGATGGCAGGCCGAGCAAAGTCCCAGTCCCCTTGGTCATCATTACCTTTCAGTGAAGGCAATGAAGCATGGCAGCAGTGAACACACCCAGAGGCAGCAAGGATAATGTACGTCTCACTCACAGGACAAAGTGTCCTCTCAGGAATGCTCTCGTTCTACAGGAAATGTACTGGAAATGTTAAGTAGTATGGAACTGGATCAAAACCCCAGTATTTACCCAGTGCTGGTGATAAATACCAGCTACTGTAATCTGCAACTCGTTAAATCTTTGCAATAATGCTGGCTTGTTGTGGATGTTTTGAAAGATTATGGGCAGCCAAATAATTTGGATGAAAAAAATAAAAAGTGAAAACAAGTCTGTTTGTTATTTACTATACTTCTTTAGTATTTTATACCATTTGGATGCAGAATTGTGAACAATATAATGGAGAAGTTTTCTTTTGCACCGCTCCCTTCCTGTTGGAATATTACCCAAGCCAAGAGTCAATAATTAGCTTGCTTAGGTCAATCCACAGAAGCAAAATTCAAAGAAAATCTAATTACAGTTACCGCATGTACCACATCCACAAAATGCAAAAATCTGCAGCACAAAACAAAGAAATATTTGGCAGGACCACCCTCAGCACAAATTCCCCCAGTTAAACATTGTTTTTGAAGGTATTTTGTAGAGCTCAGTTCAGCTTTGGGGAACTTCTAAGAAGTTTCTGACTCTTCGTGTAATTCCAGATGTTTTGATTAAGGGATGCGGAGCTACACAGTTTGTTGTAGGATTTCTTATTCTTCTTGCCACTCAGATTCTTTCCGAGTCTGAATGCCCACAGTTTCTGAATGACTCAGAGACCCTGATAGTGTTTTAGGATCAGAATCTCACACATACACACTTCTATTTACTCTACATGGTATACACTTGTTACAAACTGGATGAGCGCAGTACAACATCCAGTCATAAAACCCACCTTTTCATCTCTCTGGAAGGTGACCCTGCGTGGTTCTGTGCGTCCACGGCTCAGTCTGTGCACCATTTTGTCCTTGAGCAGCGACGTGTAACCAAGATGCTCGTAGATGGGGTTAGTGGTCATTTTGGCGATGTACTCTGCTGCCTTGGTCTCGATGTAAAGAGTGATGAGGGCGTCCGTCACAAGGTCGTGGACCGACTCAAACCGCTTCTCCCCGACAAAGTGCTTCCCATCGTAAAACAATCGGTAGTTGAGGGTCTGGTGTCCAAACCTGGATGGAGAATGAGGATGTAGTCGGTAGATACGTTTTAGAGGTTGAGCGGGTGAGTAAAAGCGATCAAAGTGGAGACTCGGTGAGTGCTGGGATGCTGGTAGAGCCGACCTCTCAGGGATTCGGTGCTGCATATTGATGGATTTGTTACCTTAAGGCCAAGGTGCATGTCCCTGGCTGTCTTTGGCTCTCCCTGATGAGGTAAGCACCCTCTGTTCCCACCAGCAGCTCATCAGCATAATCTCGAGAGATCACGCCATGAAATCTATTTTTTTTTAAAAAACGTATATAAGTCCTGCAATGTGATTTCCTCCTCACTCATGAAGCTTTACATATTGAATGCTGATCAAAAGACAAACAAATAGATACATATCCACACCCACTTATAATCTACGACTGAAAACCATTCACTGTGCGTCGCGGGGGGAAAAACAACATAGAAATGATGAAAGAAATTCAGTTACACTCACTCTCTGCCATAGTATTTCGGTCTGCTCTCCATCTGTAAACCAGAAGAAGAAATATTGGCTGCAGCAATATAACATGAAAGCTCAATCAAATAGCTTTGCAAATTGTTCTTACAGCCTGTGTGAAAGATAAAAGGCCCAACACCACAGCACAGATTACCATCTGTACCCCCGTGTCTATTCACAGCTACCAAAGCCACAAATTCAGCTCACACACTGTGGAGATGAATTGGAGGCAAAGCACTAAAACAGCTGGTGATAGATGGCCAGCTGCAAAAATTTATATTAAGCCTGTTAGTGTCTATGTATTACAAGTCTACCAAGAGATATGGCTAAACCTATTTTTAATCTTGAATGTAAATATAACCACAGATATCGCTATAGTGATCGCCTGCAATAACACAAGAGGGGTTTTTTCATGTCATAGATTTGAGCTTTTATAGCACTGCCACGGTGAATCATGACTTCTTTTTTTCTTCCTCTTTCCTGGCCTTCTTTCTGTAATCTTTTATAGATAATAGCTATGACGACATTGGATTTGGTAATATGTCAAACATCATTTTGTAGTGAATTACTGGACAACTACTTATCTAGTAATAGCAGCCCACAGGCTTCTCTTAGCTCATCAAAGTGTGGCAAGACTCAAAATAGGATGAGACACGCATCATTTCTGGATGCTTATACAATAGAAAATTCACAGATCTTTCTGTGAGGGAAGTAAAAAGTAGAGCAACTTGCTCCATGAGCTTTCCTGACATAACTGAAGGGATCGAATCTGCAGTCTCCTTCGAAAGCGCCCCTGATCTTGAATTTCTCTTCTACACTTGTAACACATCTTGATGTTTCTTATAGGATAAAATGTGCAATTGTAGCTGCACTATAGGTGATGGCAGCACTTCAATCGGCCCTTTCATTCACGGGATTGAGAGAACAATCAAACCCTGTGCAAGCTAAAACGACATAGTAATTGATTTGGAAATATCATTAAATTTTGCCTTAAAAAGTCCCTGAAAAAAATGCTCCTAAACAAACTTTAAGGAAAGGAGCGTCACTTATTTAATTTTTATTTTGCAGTTTAAATGGTTACACTTTGGGTGCGGGAGGTTCAACAAGCAGCTCCCCGCAGGTTACCGAGTGGTCTGGCTCCCAGCTGCCAGACTCGATCACTTGTCAGCGAATGTGTTCCACGGGAAAAACCTGAGCGTGAAAACTGAGCAGTGGTGTACATGTAGCGTGGTAGACTGACTCATGAAGGGAAAGACACTCAGAAATAATAAATTCGAATTTGATGGTGTCGATAACTGTGTCAGTTAGCTCCAGCGCCTGACCATATGGTCGATTGTTATATCGGACATTTGGCAGCAATAAACAAACAATGAATACAATCACAGATGGGATTCATGCTTTGCTTGTATTCTGGCTTAGTTTCGCATCAGAACGTTTATTGTTGCTTCGCTGCTGCTGTGCGTTGGAAATTTTAAACCATACAAATGCAAGCCTACATGAATTATCTGAGCAATCAAGCAGTTTCAGAAATTTGGACTTTTTCTTAATTTAAATGCATTGAATTTGTTTATCATTTATCACTGAGGTAAGAATTGTTTTTCACATTTACAGTGACAAAAATATGATTATGATCCTTTCAGCATCTATGCAGTTGTTCACAAAGCTGCACATACCTCCTGAGGACATGTGATCCTCTTTGGTCTTGGGGCTTCCTGCTGTAGCTGGTACACTGTTAGAGAAACATGCATATTGATGAAGGCTCCATGTTTTCCACCAAATAGAAGCGTGGTTAATACACAGTTAAGAGGAAGGAAATAAAGTGTGCTGTGCAGCATTTACACAAAGGACAACAGCTATGAGTAAAGCCATATTTCCACTTAATAGGCTGCAGCCTGTGGAAGAAGCTTCTAACCGCTGCTCAGAGAGCAGAAGTAACAGGTACATAAGGAGCCATTAGCTTTTGTGTGCAGTGCTTAGCAGTGAGTGTTTTACAGGGCCATATATCTGAAATCCATTTGCGTGAATTAGGACCTGTTTACCTAATGTGCACTTATAACTCCATAGATTGCTTTCAACTTTGAAACACAAAGACACTTTTACACACGTGGTGCAAGTGCAAGCCTATTATTAGCGTTAGTAGTGAAACGGGGGAAAAAATGGAAATGAGAGATTTGTGGCAGGGATTTAATGAGCACAAACATCTCAGCCGCCTCCCAGAAATAGCACGTTCAATTAGCTGTTAAAAAAAAAGTGAGCAGCCAAAACAGAGAATCAGAATCAGTAGCTAACCATGATTTTTTATGAGTCTAGAAGTGCACTTTCCCTTTTACCAAAGCAAACTTCACAAAATCGCCAACAAACAAATGAAACAAACAAAAATGTTTCCTGTTTTAATGCTCTCAGTCCCATCGTTTGGCAGCCTTGTGTGTGGATGACGGCTCCACTCCAGTGTCCTCACTACTGGCAAGCAGTGCTAAAGAAAGTGCTGTGTGAGGCTGAGCTAAGTCTTCACCGCAGCAGATTCTCCAGGCAGGGGGAAGGCTCTCCTGACTGTGAAATTTCATGTTTTGTCAGGCTGACTTAAGCCAACCAGCAAGATCTGGACATCATCCATTCCCAAGACAGAGGGAATCCAAAAATACCTCAACATAGGACGAGAGGAGTCAGACGGGAGCAGCATTAATGTAAAATTACGCAGACTAGACATTTAATTACAGGGGAAGTTATTTTAAAAAGCTATAAATTGTAATTAGTTAAGCAAAATGTAGGACAGACATTTTCCCCAGCAGAGACGATTTCAGCTCAGCTTCAATCAGTGCGTTTACCTCTATTCTGACGAGCCAACCCGTTTCCTCCCACATGGTAAAAACACTGCATAATGAAGTGGGCGTTCTGAGGACCCCGTTTTAAATGAGGCTCTTTAGCAGGTAGAAAATCCTATTTTCCTAGCTGCTGGTAACCTATTTTACTCAGAGATCAGGAATTGGCTGCTTTGCATTTGCGCTTGTGTGAATGAATTCAGTGGGCGAGTGTGTTCTCAGTGTGTGCCTTTAAAGCGTGTGTGCGTGGCCTTTTGGAACCTGCAGTGCATCTAATTTTGTTATGCTAAACCAAACCTAATTCTTCAAAGGACAGAAAACATTTCTGTGTGAAATGTGGAGCAGGAAAAAAAAAAAAAAAGGTGAAGCACACCAAAGGCAAAGTTAGGTGAAAGCACTGCTAATCAGTGTATAAAGGGAATTAATTACTCACAATAAGACTTCCATATGGGTGGCTGATAATCCTCAGGGTCTGCAAAACACAAAAATACAAAAACAGGCTTTTGTCACAAACTCATGATTGTGTTAATAAACTCTCCTGTTTTCTCTCATTACAAAAACTCCACTTCTAGCTTTTTCCCAGTGGGATGAGTGTGCGCCCTTTACCACTGTTATGTCACTGTTGTTTATCTCTCCGCTATAATTATGCATATGGATTCATGCTGCGCAGCTGCCTCTTGAGACGCACCAGTGAATACAATTCTAATCAGCGTCTGCGCTTCAAGGACAGTCGGTACGGGCTGATGTCCGCTTGCTAAACATTGTGTCGGCACGCACCTGATCTATATTAACAACCACCAAGGTCCCCGACAGCACCCATCTGCCCTGCGGTGAGACTACAAACACGCCAATCAAAATTAGCAGAAGTAAATACAATTTGAATCTTGCTACACACAGCAAGACATCCCCGTGGGAAATGTGGTGGCTGAGATATGATTATGTGATTATGGAGCACGATGTTACATTAGCTCAGGAAACGTTTCAGAGAAGGTGGAGTAAGTTCTCTGCAGCAAGTCAGAGTTTACTCCTACTGAGAAAAGAAATGACTTGTAATACTCTGAGAAAACGTCACCGAATGAATTAAAATGTGGCCAAAGGTAAGTCATAAAAAATAAAAACACGTTGACACCCGTAATCATAAGAATGGCTAATATACATCGTCAGGTTTTCTTTTACTGTACAGCAAAAAGGGAAATCACACTACAGCACTGTAGGCGTTTCACTATAGTACTGTATATATTTTCAGTTTTCCTGATATAGTCCCCATAAACAGTTTGTTACATTAAAACTTAATACATTTGTGCAAAATCCATTTTTGGAGTGTTTGGTTTTGTTTTTTGCACAGCAACTTGTTACTTGTACACATCAGTTTCATGATGTAGAAACTGATATCCCTTTGTTGTTTTTGACTGTGTTTGCAGAGCAGTCTGGCAAGATCCCAAACAAATCAGCGCTCCTGGCGAGGACTTTTAGGTCGTGTCAAGCTTCAACCTTCAAACTCAAACGTTTGTTTGTTTGGTTTTTTTAATCGTGTTACAAGGTTGTAATTACAAAAACCTGAAGATTTTCACGATCTATTAAATTGCAGTCAGTTAAAACATGCTAATTTGACACCAGTTACAGCTAAAAATCTCATAAAAATTAGATTTTCTTCCCTTAGAAGAAACAATTAATTGCATGTTTGAAAATTACTGAATGCCTGGTATGCTCAGCATGCACACTGTGACACTGACTCAGTCATACAATATCAGTCCTGGTGGCCTATAGCTATCACATAGGCAGATTAGACTTCATGCCAAATGCAGAAAATAGCCAGCAATGTCACTCCCAGTGCCAGAGAGAGAGAGATTTACCCAACTGCGCCCAGATGATACATGTAAAGCATTCCTTTGTACTAATCAGCAAATCCGCACCACACCCCTCTGGCGAGGAAGGAAAGTAATAAAACACACCTCATATGGGGATGGGAATCAGATAATGAAAACCAGTGAGCACTTGCTGGATATGGCCACCGAGGTCCAGGCAGCTAAACTGAAAATCATTAGTCATATGAAGTGCATCTGTGTTAAAACTGTTCCACTAACATCTCTATGTTCCTCTTTGATTTTTTTTGTGTCTGACAGCACTTGAAGAGCAGACAGTCAGGGCGCTTCCTTCCTGCTGGCTTCTCTGCGAGCGGTGGCAGCATGAGTTTGACTGGAGGCTGGTTGCAGTATTTTCAAATAAAATAAAAAGCTCATCATTGCGGCACAGTCACTGTGCAAAGAGCTCTGTTTATTACAGGGCACAAACAAGACAGGTGCACACAATTAACAGCTGAATATGTAAATGACAAAAAGAAAAGGCAAACAAGCCCGACCCCGATAAATTTTGTTGCTGAAGCCCTTCACAGAGTGTCTGCCTTCCAACACTACCAAATAACCTTCGGGCTCCATTTGCTGATGCGCGGCTAAGCTGCCTTGGAAAATGTATTGTTCAACACTGACGCTTTGTCACTGTGTACTGCACTGGCAACAGCCTGAAAGATTTATTCCACTGCAGCTTATTTAAAGAATGTGATTTCATCTGGTGGGCTGCCAAATATTCTCTTTTCAATCTAATTCTTAATAATGACGAATGGCATTTCGGCCTGGAATTGAGCAGCAGCTTTGGCTACAAAAGAGGGAGCGCGTAAGTGCTGGTTCAGATGCAAACACTGGCAGACACTTGCCCAAATATACACATATGTGCAAATACCTACCCACCCACCCACCCCCACACACACACACACACACACACACACACACACCCAAAGAACATCAAAAAGAATTTCCAAGTGGCTCAGAGTTTGTGTGGCGTCTCTCTGACGATGATCAGGGAGAATTTTAAAATTCTGAAGCAGCCAGAGGGCTCTTCCCCCCCGAAGAAACAGCTATTAATTGCGTTGCCCTCCATTACTCACCAAGTCAGAAGCATTCAATAAAATAATTACCAGCGGGTGTTTGCTTCGATGACAAAGAGAATTTGCGATGAATAAAGATCAAGCTAAGAGTTTTATCCCCCGAGATACCGTCCGCTCTACTGTCTGTGCAAAATGCAAAAGAAATATTCCGCTTCAGCGCCTAAAACAATGACTTGTGTTGATGTACACTGAATGCATGGCTGACAACAGCAACTTTGGAGTATTTTAAGACAGGATTTCTGTGCACAATCCTCACTGCTGTTGTCAACAGTGAAGGTGACACAGAAACTACAATTACAAGGAGAAATGAGACCAATACCTGACCATCTGATGGGATGTTTCCCAACATGCAATGCAATGCTGCATATCTGGGGGCGTATCTGCAGAGGTAATATGGAGCCAGTAATTTCACTGGAAACTGGGACCCACTGTCACTGTATCGTACGTGCAGATGTCTTTAAATCTGATTTGTGCAGTCCTTTTTACAGCTTATAGTCAGCTCCCAAAATTTGTGGGACACCACTACGGTGGATTTTAAATCAAGCAATTGATATGTGACTGAAGTGCAGACTTTCAGTTTTAATTCAAGGATTTCTTTCCTTCATTAACTGTTTAAGAATTACAGTCATTTTTTTAATCCACAGTCCCCCATTTTTCAGAGGCTCAACTGAAACTGGACAAATTAAAACAATTTTGAATATAAGGATTATTTTAATCACTTGAATGAAAATCCTTTGCAGTCATTGATTGCCTAAAGTCTGGAACCAATAGACATCACCAAATGCTATCGTTCCTCCCTTGAGATGCTCCACCAGGCCTTTACTGCATCATCTTCAGTTGTTGCTTGTTTGTGGGTCTTTCTACTTTCAGATTTGTCTTCAGCGATTGAAATGCATGCTCTATCGGGTTGAGATCAGGTGATCGACTAGGTCATTGAAGAATATCCCATTTCTCTACCATAAGAAACTCTACTGCTTTTACACTATGCTTTGGGTCATTATTCATTTGCACTGTGAAGATCTGTCAGTTTTGCAGTATTTGTCTGAATCTGAGCAGAGAGTACAGCCCTGTATGCTTCATAATTAATCCTGCTGCTTCTGTTAGCAGTCATATCATCAATAAACACTAGTGACCCACTTCCACTGGCAGCCATACATGCCCATAACCATAACACTCCCTTTGCCATGTTTGACAGATGATGTGGTATAGTTTGGATCATGAGCCGTTTCTTTCCTTCATATCTTTTTATTACCATCATTGTGCTAAAAATTCAGCTTTGTTCTGTTTATCTAAAGATTTTTTTGTATTGTTTGGGCTCTGTTAGGTGTTTTCTGGCCTCTGAAAATCAGGCACTGTGTATAAAAACGTCCGTAATTCCAAAATAGTTATTCACCGGACTTCAATCACATGCTGATTGTACAGACTAGAAAAATTGTGGGGATTTTTAAGCAAATTATGGACCAACAGTACACGACTGCTTTTAGTTTATTTTTTTTAAACCTTTCAAGGTCTTGTTCTGGCAGGAGGAGTCCTTAATTTCAAGTCCTTTGAATATCTTCTACAGTTTCAAATACCATCTGATTTTTCCTCATTTTAACCATCTAAAGATGAAGAGAACAGAAATTCTTATTTCTGTTCTTCGTGAAGACTGTAAAGATGCTTATGTATGATCAGAAAAGGCCGTTTCATAAACATAACAAAAGGTGACTGTGAAAAATAATTTTACTGTTGACCACTTGTGGGGAAAAAAAAAAAAAAAAAAAAACACTTTGAAGTTTTAGTTACAGGTTTGAGATTTATCCACACGCATAAGGAGGATTAAGAAACGACACATTCTGGAGAAGATCTCCAAGTGTGCGTACCTCACAAAAATACTTGCACACACAAGCATGTCAGTGGGATACATCAGAGCTGCAGCAGGGAGACCATCTGTGTGTTACAGTGATCCAAAACAAGTATCTCAACACAGTCTTAGCTGACCAAATAACATGTGACAGGTAGGAGAGTGTCTCTCTCTCTGTGGAGTGTGTTTGTGTGCTGCTGGCATAGACACCCTTAGGGAAAGCTGGCTGTTAAAAAGAAGTGTAGGCGAGTTTAAACAAGGAAAAATATCATTTGGTAACCTGATTTTGACATTTCTTTGAGTCTGCTGTGGAGAATGTGAATGCAAACATGCAAGTAAAACATGACACAAATCTAGTCCTGAAAGATTAACAAATAAATGAGGAAAAATAAAGAAGTAACAGAAATATGTTGAGATATGTTGTAAGAAATGTGTAGGATCGCACTTAACAGTCAGCCTGTCTGTAATGCATGGCGACATGTCTGCCTCCCTGACCAACTTTATCATTTAAGGCTGGATCTAAAGACATACTTTCATGCTGTAGCCCTCACAAAACATTTTCAAAGCTTCATTTCCTGAAGCCGTCTGCCAAATGGTGTGCTGCTGGTACAGTTACATGCTTCCATGCCTAACCACGCCAAGAATGTGTAGGAATCTCCCCGATTTAGACAGAAAGCCAGAGGATATGTTTCCAGGGAAAGGATGAGATTGCAACATTTATGTTGCAATCTTATGGCAATCATTTTGGTTGTCTATTGCTATAATCAACTTCAAAGAATAGAGGCTATAGCTATTATCTTCCAGCTGTATATTAAACATTCAGTTCAAAAATGTCTACAACATGCTTTTTGGTGATTTGCATACAATCTAATACCCCATTGTATTGGGTTTTGTAGATATTTTGCAGAAAGTAAAGAAACAAATCAACCCAGTTACCTCTTTTTGTTACTTGAAAATAAAAGAAAATTGCCATCAGTTACAATTCGATTGTGCAGATTTACAAATATGATGGATTTAGCCAAATATACCAAAGCACTTTGTTTGCAGCAAGAACAGAAGACCTAATATGGAGCTGGAATTTCACAGAGATTCATGTTTCAGTCATATGCCTCATAGACAAGATTATTCAAATGTTGCATCTGGCTGCCAAAGAGCTCTGCACGAAAATAATAATACCCTTGCGACAACCACTCCATCCCTGGCAACAGTGCAGCTTGTAACCTCTGATAATTATATTGAGAGCCCAACAGTAATGACAACCCTCCAATGCCACAGAAAGAAGAGACTTTCCTCTTAAAGCAGCAGCGGTCAAACAATAAATCCACTTCTTTCTGAAACGCACACATGAGATAATGCTTTGTGAAGCCTGTGGTCACCCTGGGCTATATCAGCTTGACTGTCTGTCCCTCCCACTGGGCAGTACCTTGGGAAATGTGACGCTGGTGTGTGGTCAGGATGCAGAGACAGTGAGAAAGTAAAACAAACACTTTATGGAATGTCCTCGTCCTGCCATAAATTAAATGAAAATCCACCAAAGCAATGCTGAATTTGACTTTTGCTGCAGCTTTTTTTCCCCTCTTTTTTGCACATTTTCTTGATGTGATTTTATAGTCCAAACATAAACCACGCGTGCGGAGGCTCAGCGTTACAAACAGCCTCATCCCTCTGTCACACACGCTCGCCCCTGGTTGTTTGGTGGGGCTTCCACATCAAGCAGTGCTGCGATAGTGGAGGTTGTACTTTATACTCTGGCAAATACGAGCTACTCCTTATCAACACACAAGGGACTATGCGCAGAGAAAGCATTCTGCTGCTCCCACTGCATTTTCAGGGTTTATTTGAACAGCTGCTGACAAACATTCTGCTTTTCCTTCTGTGAAAAGCAAAGCACACAAAAATGACAAATAATATGCGCTAATCACTGAGCTATACCATTGTTTATGCAAAGGGGATTTGGCTGGAGTTTTCTGCAAACTGAAGCAGTCTGAGATGTATTATAATCACTCAACTGGGCATATTAGATTAAAAAAAATATCAGAAAACACCTCAGCCTGGTTGATGTTGCATTTTTGGAAAATGGTAGACAAAGGAGGCCAAAGATAATCACAGAAGACAGCCAAGTGGAAAGTCAATAGTGGAATTGTGGAAATGATTGGCAACGTTAAGGACAACATCCAAAACCAAGCGTCACACTGACTGCATCTCACGACCTTATAATCCTTGTGCACATGAAGGGCTTTCCTTTTACCCCAGTACCTCCACAGCTGCATCCACTTAGAGGGTTTTTTTTTCTATATTATCACAGCTGCCACCTCGAGAAAGTTTAATGAAAGGAATCTGTGAGACAGATTAATAGAGATTAAGATAATGCGTGGGTTGTATACAAGCCAACGGGAGAGAAAAGTTTGATTCAAGCCAAACGAAAGCATTAGAAACTTCTCAAGAGGAAATGCAATCCTATTATTATTTCTATTATTTAGTGCAAAGCTTCTGTGTCTGTTCGTTTGGGGAGAATTTGAACTCTTACCAGAGGATAAAGATGAACCTGAGAGGCTTGAGTTGCTGGATGCTGCCATCCCAATCACTTTCACGACTCGGTTAGTCCTGTTTGGCCAAGGTGGGCTCACAGCAGCTCGTCCCTGGCGGTGCCTCCATTTCCCTCACGCCCCAGTGTGCTTCACCTTTGACGCCTGACTGGTGATCATTTCATGTCTTGTTTGATCCCGACCCCACCAACACCACCCCTGTCCGTCCGTTTGAATCTGCTGATCCTTTCCTTCGCCTCGCTGCGCGCCTCGGCGAGGAGTTCACGCTGCCGCATACACCGTGGGTGCCGTGGATTCAAAAATAAATGAGAAAGATGAAAAAGACTACAGGAACGTGCTCCGTGGGTCGGTTTCGTCAAAACGTTTCCTCCCCACAATGGACCGAACCTGTAGGTACAAAGTGTCGTGCCATGCAGAGCCCAGCCACGGCGTCCATGTGCCACTTTAAGGATCGCAATAAACACACCACACCGCAGCCTAGACGCGCCTTCTTAAAGTGAAAGTTTTGTGGAGCAAGGTTTTCCAGATGTAAGCAGTCCTGACAGGCAAAAACAAGCCCAAAACAGCAGAGCTCAGCTCCGCTTGCGGAATGTCAAACAGACGGAACTTTCTTCCTCAAACCACACTCGTTTGATTCATGAAAAGGCACAAATGGGCAAATTGTATTATTCCAGAGCTGGCAGTTCTTATTTTCATTTTTGATGAAACAGCTGTGGCGAGCCCGGTGTCTGTGCGCCATCTGGTGGTGCAAAAATATATATCGCTCGAAGAAATGAACGTTTTTATCAGTTAAAAAAAGAGCGATGGAGAAAACGATCAACTGGCTTACATTTTGTATTATTTTGACAGCTTCTGCACATCCACCAGTTACATGCTCACGACTTCACCCTGACCTCTGCCCAACAGCAGGGTGTGTGCAGTGTGGCTGCACCTGCAGACAGAATTGTGTACTATAAGCAAAACAGTCAATAAAAACACACCGGAAATTGATAGAAAAGCAGATTGTTAATGACGTTACAACCGCCTCAGAAAAAATCTCACCATCAGCTCTTTCCAAAAACCTTTTGCAAGCAGCTCCTTGTACCGTCTTTTTTTCACTGCATCGGAGGCAGAAGGATCAGTCATTCACACACACAGACACACACACACACAAGAGATTTCCATCATTGTTTCAGAGTTGTGTGTTTGAATACTTGTCCTTGGCACGATACATGCCAGGCTCACTGTCACGTGCCATTGCTTGAACAACAGAGAGCAGCCATCAATGATTTTATTAATAATAGTTTTCCCCTTCATAGTGGAAACAGGACAATAATAACACAACCATCAATCAGTGTTAAAGAATGAGTGATTTTGTTTACAGGTTATTGACACACTGATTGTATCATCTAGAATAGCCGACTGATGCTCACACGCCGACGAGTTTAAGCACCATATTCAAATCTTTTAGCTCTGGTTTGGTCTCCTCCACAGAAATGATCGCCAAGTAAGTGAGTCTCAATTCAGCAAAAGGCAAAATATCACTATATTTAAAACAATGCTCAGTCCCTCAGCTGTGGAATAGGTGAGAACCGTTTGAGATCTGATGGACAGCTGTCTCAACCTATCACATCAGCCCTGGTGCCTGCCACTTTCACTTTACATCAGCTCCAAGCACTTTCCAGATGTCAGTGAGAAACAAACCCAAAGGATTCCTGTTTCATGATACCAAATAATATAGAGTGCAAGCTATTTGTTGATGCTTTAAAGCAGATAAACTAAAAATGTTCTGAAGAACAGAGTTATTACTCCTATTTTAAATGTTGCCCAAGTTTGCAGTACTGTTAGGCTCATTCAAAGATTTATTACTTGCATCTGTGTTCACCAGAAACACCAGATAATTAGTTTCCACTTCACCTTTTTCCAGCTGGCCAGTGCATTGCTATTTTTCTATGTGAAGGTTAAAACACCTCCTTGGCAAAGGCTAAATATACAGTGCTCAAAAAAATTAAGTATATTATATATTACAGCATAAAATAAATTTTAGGTATACAACTAACTTAGTAAACATAAACCATTATTTCATCTGCTCTTATCCAAGTAAAAGTGACAGCAGATATCCTGGAGAGTGCCCGGTTTTTCTTTTTGTCAGTGTCCTTGTCAGCATGAAATGTTGCCTGCAGCACATTCAGGTTGCACGGGTAGCCCAGCGCCTCCAGGATGACACATCCATATGTGCCATCACCAGAAGGTTTGCTGTGTCTCTCAGCGCAGTCTCGACAGTCCTGAGGAGAAACCAGGACACGAGCTGTTACACGAGTGCTGTACAGAACCATCAGCTTCAACAGCAGGACTGTTAACTGCTCCTTTGTTTGAGGAGGACCAGGAGGAGATCTGCCAGAGCTTGACAGGAAAAAAAATCAGGAGGGATTGGGACACTACCTGCAAAACCATTCCCTTTCTGGGAGTTGTTGCTTCTCCAGTGCAGCTGTTGTCACTTAACCACAGTGGTTTATGCTATGTGTACTGGACAGAGTAAAATCCCTGAAGTTTTACTGACTTTGTGTTATTGGATCTACTCTGTAGTCACTTAAAGAACTAATTACATTTTATTTTGAGCAGTGGATAAAGTATTACCAAAACAGCTACTGAAAACTGTCTTACTTTGAAACTTTGTGAACAAATTATGAGAGGAGATGAGATGAGATAGCCTTTATTTGTCAGTTGCAGGTCTTTTGCCCACAACCGAGATGACAGACCTTGCCGACCGTACATACAATACACAAACATCACATTGGGGAGACAGGTCAGGCGAGGAAAAAACATTGAAATGTGTAACACAAAAGGATAATACAGGAATGCACAGATATCAACACACCATAGCACAATAAACACAGACAGTTCCAGTGTGTACATCTGATCTGGGACCGCTGCAATCTTTCGACTGCGCCTCCAACTGACCCGATGTCCACATCAGAGGGGAGGTAAGCGTTGGAGGTGGTGTTGGATCCGGGGTAGGGAGGGTGATGCGTCGGTGAGTGCTTATCAGTATCAGTATATGTATGTGTGTGCGTGTCCATAGTTCAGCTGAGACAGTGTCCTTCGCCCTGCCAGGCTAAGTAAACAGTCTTCCAGCCAACCCTGGTGGCCTTGTAGGGAATGGGAAGGAACAGACTAAACACAGTCGTTATCAGGGTATTTTCTGTATGTTTAAAAGTGTCAGTTAGTGCTTTTAAAAAAAAAAAAAAAAAAAGTTAGGAACTGCTGTCTGCAATTTACAACCAGGAGACTAACAGAAAACATGCCAGCGTTGGTGCTGCATGGTGTAGTTTGTATTATACTGTTAAGGTCTGTCTAGGGACGTTGGTGTAATGACACATGTGGCCATTAAAGCCACAGTCGAATGGCGTCTCCTGCTAGGCACGACTGAGGGCTGATTAAACAACAACGACCACGTGATCCAGTATCTCATGTGACCGGCACAGAGCCGATCATGTGACTAAAATCACAGTGAGACCGGATTTGTTACTCCACCTGCCTTCGCCTGTGTTAGAAGGTGAAGTCTGTGCTGCTGCCGGTGTTTGCGACAATGAGGTGAGTTTTGAAAGAATGACGATAAGTTCATGCTCGCAGTCAGGGGCGTGCAGCCTCGCTGTGGTCGCACTGTTTTGAAATCTGAGTGTCTTGGGGGTGCTTGAGGTTCACACATCGTTGGCCAGGCCCGCATTGTGATATCTATGTTACATATATTGGCAGGCTGCTGAGAGAAACTCTGGGTGTCCTCTTACTGTGGGCCTGTCTGCACTCCGCCGCCTTCGGGGGCTGCTCGTCGTTTTTCTGCCGAAAATCTCCCCGCGTCAGCGGCCTGAACGGAGTCGACCCCGGTGCCCCTCTCTTTCTCACTCCTTATCTGGAGAAGGGCGCTATAGATGAAGGTAAACTTGTATTTGTGTTACTACGAAGTAAAGTACTATAGATTGGCTTCGTGCTTTTTGTGTTGCACATCCACAATGTGGCGATATCTCGTTCTTCCAGCCAGGAAACTGAGTCTGGTGGGAGACCTGCCAGGAGGCAATAAGTCAGTCAAGAGTTATGCTGGATACCTCACAGTCAACAAAAAATACAACAGCAACCTCTTCTTTTGGTTCTTCCCTGCTTCCATGGTAGGCCTAACTTCTTTTACCACAGGGGCTTCCCAAATTTACAGTACTCTTATTTGTGCAGTGTGACAGGAAATCACTGAGAGGACGGAGAGATTTTAGGATCAAATCTGTGTGGGGTTTTCAGAAGTCAACTTTATCTTTAGTCCCTCTGTGAAGTTGTGATATTTAGTCAGCTGCAACCAGGAATACCCAGGTTTTCCTTTGCTGATTTTTAAAGCAAAAATCCTTACAGGAAGAGAGCTTGTTTTACTTTTTAACTTACACTTGTGCCTTTTTTATTATGTCTTTTAATCATTAACTGAGTGTTTTGTTTTTTAATTTTATTTATGAAAATGCTCCAGAGCAGTGGAGATTGACGCATTTAATGACAGCAAGTAAAGTTTGAATCTTACTGAATGTTTTTTACTAAAAAGCCTCCAGGGAAAAAAAGAATCTGGAAAGGTTCTAAACAACTTCCTTTTACCCCTGTTGGACCAGAATACATATACAACTGTGATCAGGAGTTTAAATCACATTAAAAATGAGCATGAATGTTAGGGTCACTATGAACATGATTTCTTTGCACTGTTTTTTCTCTAGGGTGGAATGATTGTGCAACACACATCTATAATTATGTAAAAAACAGGAATTGGGTCAAAAGTATACATAGAGGTTCAAATCTATTCATTCACTTAAATCTTTTAAAAAGTAGCGCTGAAGGTTCTACAATGTCTTTTAACTTGACAAGGCCTATTAACTTCTGGTTGATTGATGACAAGTGGTAGGTTCACTGTCTCAACATAAATAGGAAAAAGTTTGACACTACCTATCAGACCAATGCTCAGAACAATGGGGAAAGTCCAAGCAACTCGGTGGAAGGAGAATTATTGATTTACACAAGTTAGGAAGGTCTTTTGGGGCCATTTCTAAACACTGCAGATTCCAAAATCATAATTTTAAACAACTGTATGGCGGTAAAAGTCCACTAGGTGGCGCTAGTTTCTTAAACTTTGTGCTTGCTCTGATGTGACTGATAGGCAAACCAGGAGAAAGCTCCAGTCCTGCTCTGGCTGCAAGGTGGGCCTGGTGGCACGTCCATGTTCGGTCTCTTTGTGGAACATGGGCCGTATGTGGTGTACAAGAACATGACGGGTAAGAACTGATTTGCAGCAGCAAGACTCCCAGGTTGTTTAAACCTTCTTATAAAGTTTATATCCTCTGTCTTTGCAGTCGGTCCGAGGGATTATGCCTGGACAGCCAGATATTCAGTTTTGTACATTGATAATCCAGTATGTATTTCTGATTTATCATCACATTAAAAAAAAAAAAAAGCAGTATTACTTAAAATGTCATTTTCACTTGGTGCTTTTGAAACATTGAGGAAGTGTTGGGATTTTTTGTTTTCTTTTTTCTCCTCTCTCTCTAGGTTGGAACAGGTTTCAGCTTCACTGAAGATGACAGAGGTTTCGCTCAGGACCAGGATGATGTTGGCAGAGATTTGTACAAGTAAAATATGACCATCTAATTTGCATGTAGTCATTTCATTTATCTTCACAGTAATGATCGTTACTAACTCTTTTTCTTATTCTCCTCTTTTCTTTTATAAGTGCTTTGACACAGTTCTTCCAGATCTTTCCTGAATATCAGTCCAATGAGTTCTACGCAACTGGAGAGGTCAGAAAATAATTTTTCCACACTTCACAGAGCAGTATGACACGAGTAGCTATTTAAACAGAGCAACATGATTACAGGGCTAGCAGATATATGCTTACCATGCTAACCAATTAATACTTTTTGCAAAATATAATGAAATTTTAATGTCTTATTTTGTTAAGATGGCCTCCTCACCATGCAATACATTCTCTTTGCAGTCATATGCAGGGAAGTATGTTCCTGCCGTTTCTTACTACATTCATAAAAACAACCCTACTGCCAAGGTGAAAATCAACTTCAAGGGGATGGCTATTGGCGATGGACTCTGTGATCCAGAGCTGGTGCGTATGTAGAAGAATTTTATTATTTAGACGTAAACTCTGTCCTAAGATTGTTCCTGAAAGTGCTAATGTTTGATTCATAAGACATGCTTAATCATAAAACTTGCTCAGGCAGGAATGACATTTAGAACTTAAGCAGCTGTGTTGCAATTTTGTAGTTGCACAATGCCATCGCAACTCACGGTGCAGTCGGAAAACGGCCAACAGAAAAGCAAACTCTTTAGAAGACCTGATCGTGACGATGGTAGAGAAGGTTTGGTGCTGCTGCGGTGAGCGAGGTGTGGCAGAACAAAAAGAGTTTTCTAAAGGCTTGGACTTATGTGTGACCTAAACTGCCATATCCCTACGTAACCGGCAGGAAAATCTCCTGGATAAAGTCTAGAGTTGGCTTAGAAAGAGTTTAATAAAGCATTAAAGCATCTGTTTCATGAACAAGACTCATTGACTTACACATTTTTTCCCTCATATGGTCTAAATGTGTGTCTTCATTGAAACACAGGCTGCTGTGTCTTTTGCTTTCATTGTCCACACTGTACGTTCGTCCTCCACTTTGCTCATGTTTGATGCCATCTGCTCCTATATGCTGATGCAGAAAGGTGACAGTATAGTGACAGTTTACTGTTCTTCCACATCAGATGCTGGGTGGCTACGGTGAGTTCCTGTACCAAACGGGAATGATAGATGAACTCCAAAAGCAATACGTTGACCAGCAGACAGACCATGGAGTTAAGCTCATCCAGCAGGAGAAGTGGGTGGAGGCTTTTGAGGTAATGAGTTGATGTTGTTCGTCATCTACATTTGCAGTATTTTCTAATTGTTGAAGGCACACCTGTCATGGATGCCTTTTTCATTTCAATTTCAATCGTCTGACTTCAGGTCTTTGATCGTTTGCTGAATGGCGATGTAGATCCTTATCCCTCCTTCTTCCAAAATGCAACAGGTTGTACCAACTACTTCAACTACTTGATATGTCAGGTACTCGGAGTTCCTTGAAGTTCTTTTTTGTAAACTGTTGCTTTTTAACAGCTTAAAGAACTCACAAATTTCCTTTGTGTTCCTCAGGAGCCTGAGGATCAGGACTACTTCTCCCAGTTTGTGACCCTGCCTGAAGTGCGACGTGCCATCCACGTGGGCAACCTGACGTTCCACGATGGCTCTGAGGTGGAGAAGCACCTCCTGCAGGATGTCATGAAGACCATCAAACCATGGCTGGGGGTGCTGATGGACAACTACAGGGTAAAAACTGCAGGGTCATCCTTTTTTTTTTTTTTTTTTTTTTTTTTTTTTTTTTTTTTTTTTTTAAATCTAAAACGCACAAGGGGAAAATGTGAAGGGGGAGAAAAAAATCAGGATTTTGCTCATGATGTTTTATATTTAGAGTGTGAGACAAATGTTTTACTTTTATCACTTTATTTATTTATTGACAAGTGAACTGGGCATCGTTCTCAAGTCTTAACAGGAAACAATCTTAAAAAAAAAAGCCCAACTCAGACACTGTTGAACTTCGTTACATCATCTTCTATGGATGGGGTCCAAAAGGAAAACCTTACAGAAGACTGTAGGAGCACAAAAAGAAGCCTGATGAAAACTGGAAGCGCATTCTTCGGTCAATGAGATCAAGATAAATTTGTTCATCCCCTGGTTGGTGTGAAGCACAGAGGTGTCAGCGCTGCGTGAGTGCAAAAAGTGCTTAGGGGGATGACTTCTACAGATGACACTAGGCGTGACCGTCGATGGAGCACAATACTGGATGACGAGATGACTCGCAGTCTCCAGAACTGAGTCAGGAAAGCTTGATGAAGATTCAAAGCGCAGTGAAAGGGAGGGGGAGAGAAAAGAGAAGTGAAAACTCTGGGGTATTTTAAAGAGAAAGGTGGAGGAATGCAACACTTCCAGGAAAGAGCCGCTGAGAGGTTGTTTCTGAAGAAGAGCAGAGCACGTCTCCGGGTGACGAGGATTCAGTCTGATATCAAAAACAACAGTTGCTGTGTGTGTGTGAATCTATGGAGTCAGTTAACTGATACAAGTTGAATGTATTTATCCAGGTCTTGATGTATAGTGGTCAGCTAGATGTGATTGTGGCTGCTCCACTGACTGAGAGGTTCCTGCCCACTGTGAACTGGACCGGGGCTGCCGAGTACAAAAAAGCCCCTCGCTTCCACTGGAAGGTTCAGCCCACTGACACGGAGGTGGCGGGTTATGTTCGGCAAGTTGGAGAGTTTTATCAGGTGAGCGAATTGTGAAATAAAAGGCCAAATGCATGATCTTAAATCTCTCGGCGTTATTGAGGTTTACCGTTATCCGCTGTCTGTCTCTTCATGCAGGTCATCATACGAGGAGGAGGGCACATTCTGCCTTACGACCAACCGCAGAGGTCCTTTGACATGATTGACAGATTCTTGTCAACTCAGGGCTGGAAATGAAAAGCACGGGTGGAGAAGTGCAAATGTTCAAGCACCTTCACTTTAGAGAGCACATCGAGCACAGAGCGTTGATTTAAGACTGATTGTCACAGCTAACTTAAATCAAGTTTTTGTTTTCATCATTTTTTTGCAGAACTTTTTAAAAACCAGAGGATACATTTCTTCTAAGCGTGTGCTCTCTGATGCACACTCTTAGCTTGGATGCGATATCTGGATTGTTGCAAACAGAAATCGTAAAACTGATAAATCAGGTTAACGTCTTAAATTTTAGGGGTTCATGTTTGTTTGTTTTCTCGGGTCAGTATGAATGTTGTGTGAAATCAGTGCACGCTTCGGAGACGAAATTCAATACAGCCAAAACACATTTCACTCATATCAAGATTTCTTTTAAAAGAACTTTTAAAACGGTTCATACAATTTTTAAATGATTTCATGTATTGAAGCAAAAGGTTCTAAGCAGTTCTTTGTACCTTCCTGTGGCACTTACACTAAGATAAAAGGTTATTATATGCAAAGTGATTGAATAAAGCTTGGAGGTGTTTCTGGTCCAACTGCTACCAGTTATGAATGCATGCTTTGTTTTCAGTCACTAAAGGTGGAATTATTTTTTTCTAACACAAGTTTGATTTGTATTAAAGAACCTTTTTCTTCAATATATCCAATTCTTTTTAAAGTTTGTGTTTTGTGTTTGAATGTCTGTCACAGTCAGAAGGGACTGTAAAGCCTTAAGTGTTGAAATTACTTGAAATAAAGATGTTTCTTTTTTAAAACATCACATTGTGTTACTTACAACCTTTTGCTTGAGGCCATTAAGTGTTTTTATCATTGTGTTATATTGTGGTCTACCTCCCAGTAGATGAGAGACGGGGAAAAGCCAAAAATGATGGTGGTGCACACTTTATCTTGGAGAGGAAGTGGAGTCAGATCTGGTTAGTGTTGCTGTTTGTGGAACAGTGGTTTGTACTGTCACCTCACAGGAAGAAGGACCTGGATTCAACTCTCAACTCTGCGTGATGACCCTGCGATAGAGTGGAAACTTGTCCAAGGTGTGACTGGTCACTGGGATAGCTTCCAGTCCCTGAAAACTAAAACGAAACTATGGAAAAGAAATATAACTTCAGTAGAAGAAATGAGCGAGCAAAACCCTGTGGGTCTGAAACTAAACTGAGAAGTGAACCAATTGAGGTGGGATTTGAAAACATTGCTCGATGTGAAAGTATTGTTTGGGAAAGTGAATAAGTTGTACACCAGGGGTCATGATACTCCAAAGACAAGTCTCTGCTTGGCTGCTAACTGGCATAGATCATTGCCTCCCCAAACTGCTGTCAGTCATTAAATGCACTTTGAAAATGAAATCACTGGAGCTCTTGATCATCCGAAGTAAGGTCCTGAAAAAGTCCTCTTCATTACTTAAAGAGGTCCCTCCGCATGTGTCCACAGTAGCAGCCGGAAATGAATTTCTTACACAACAATGTTTATTTTTATTGCTTATTTGTTTCATTGTTGTGGCTAAGATTTAATTGTCTCTCTGCATCGGCAGTGATTTGGCATTTTGACAGGATTCAACAAAGATGTTTGTGTACTGAAGTTAACTGCCATGTTATTTCATCGGGCATCTATCAAGCTGTCTAGACAGTTCAATAATTAATGAGCATTCTAAACCTTTAAAGCATCTTACTATTTAATGAGCAGTCATTTTTCAAGGACAAGCATCAGCAAATGCTGTTGATCCTTTGATTGAAATATTACTTTCCTGGGTTTCAGAAACAATGACATCATGTCGCGCGAATGAATGTTACAGAACAAGTGCTTTATTTTCATACCGTAATGTAACTGCAGTGATACTTTAACATCTGTACAAATGCAAAATAAAATGGAGACAATGTAATTACGGACCAAAAGAAACAAACAAAAAAATGTACAAGGATATGCAGGCAGGAATGGATCCCATCCGTTTGTTACATATCAACAATGTACTTAAGCGCTGGGGTGAGCCTCGACGTACAGCAAAAGGCAACAAGTGCAAACATTATTTACAAACGTACCACACGTTTATTCTCCCTTCTAAAAGAAAGGTGGTTGCATTACATGTACAGGATTATAGAAATTAATATTATGTACAATATTTATACTTTTAGACTTAAAATAATACAATTACAACATCATTAATATGTAGGAATTGTTCTCTCTCACACACAGACACACTCACGCTGTACTTCCATAGCTCCTTTTTTTTGTATACCTATATAGTAACAAATGCATTTTTATTATGAACATGGATCCACTATCAGAAATGAAAACTCCTAATAATTCCAGTTGAAAGCGCGATGAGGTCATAAACATATTTTCACATGCATGAGGTTAATTTGGAATGGTCTGATCTAAACAGGGTTTTACAAACAGCCAAAATTAAGGCAAGCTTCAGTTCAGAGGGTCGGTGCAACAAAGCCCTTTTACAAAGGATTTTCTAAGACTCGTCACTCAATAATCATCTCACACACACACACTAAACAGCACGCACAGATTTTAAGGGTAAGAAACAACATGAATACATCAAATGCCTTCACAAAAACCACCATGTGGTCCGTTATGGGGAAAGATATTTTTCAATTAAACGGGAAAGAACAAATTCAACGCTATCAGGTCCTTAATCATGCCTGGCAGTGCAAGCTCCAGGTTCCATTATTCTTTTTATGGGCATGTGAAACAAGCCAGGCATATTTTCTCTATAAAGCCAAACATAGTTACAGGTTGTCGCTGGTGTGTGAAGACAGGGAGGAGGGCTTTTTGGGGGGAGGGGGGGGGGGGATCACTGAGAATTACCTCTGACCTTAATATGGCTATTCTACCCTCCGTCATAACAGAGGACAAAGTGCATAGACAGCTCTGCGATCACTCCACCTGTGCGTGGAAAGTATTTCATCCGTCCTACTGTAAAAACACAGTGCATTGTGGTCATCATGCTCATGAACTGACATTCCTGGTCATATGGAAGTGGAAATAAAGAGGCGCTGCAGCCTAAAGGAGATGGATGTAGAAAAGGTCGCCTGTAAGAAACTCAGGAGATTTGGCCTTAGGTGTAACAGACATCTGTAAGAAAGCCCATAACAAAAATTCATAGAAAAACAAAAGAAAAAGCAGAGATAATTATGGTGATTAAAACGAAGCTATTAAATATAATAAGCCAGAAAAGCTTTTTAAGGAAGATTCAGGCACATTGTGATATCTTGGAAAGCACAAACACGAGCTGCTCTTCTTCAGGAATTGCAAGTTGTGGTGGTGGAAAAGAAAAAGAGAAAAAAAAAGATAAACAGATATATATTTTCTCACATACTTTTCTTTCTTAATACAAGTCGAACTTTGTTCTGCAGCAGGAAAGAGGGACAAAACACAAATATATATATAACAATATTCACATGCCAGACTGTGCACACACTCAATCAAATGTTATTTCATTTTGGTCTGAATGCACAACACACACACACACACACACACACACACACACACACACACACACACACACACACACACACACACACACACACACACACACAACAAGAGGCCTCAACGATTAAAAAGCTTCAGTTGGTCCTGGAGAGCGGAGGACGCTGATCTCCGCTGCTGAGCTGCCTCACTGGTATCACAGTGTACAGTTCTGTCGCTGCAACAGCATCAAATGTCCTTGGCCATTCTGATCATTAATGTGGGCGTACAGTAGAAAAAAGATGATCAACACTGTGATGTATTGCTTCCGTCTGACCATATGGTATTTTCACTGTCACGCCGTATATTATAAAGCTTTTTTTGTTTGTTTGCTTGTTTTTAAAGAATACTGCCGACAGGGAAGATTGTTAACAGTCATATATGTTTCTTGGAAAAAAAGAAAAAGGGTCATTTCACCTGCTTGCATATTCCTGTCTTCAAGACATCCGTGTTCAAAGTCTGACTTTAAACAACAAATAAAACGCAGCGACGTCCCCCTCAGTTTTTCAGATTTTTCAGTGTCTTCCACATTGCTGCAAGCTTACGCAGCTTACGGTCACTCTTTATTCAGTCCACTGGGCACATAGAGATGTAAGACCTGTATTTTTGTTTTTTAAGAGATGACAGTCTGAGGCACGCGTCTCTGTCCTCTGGTTTCATGAGCATCGTGATCAATTTTGTACCATTACAAAACAGAAAAAGTCACTGAAATGGTGCATGAGATTAACAAAAATGTCTTTCCACTAAGCACAAAAAAAGCAGAATTAAAAAAACGCGCCAAAAAACATAAAAGTTTTATGCGTTAATAGGATTGGTCTATAAAAATAGATACTGTAGCTACTGTATAAAGAACAGCCTCACAGGCCTTTGAGGTTTTTCTTGATGGAGAATGAGGAGCAGCACGTGCAGCTGGCGACCCTCAAAAAGCATGGGTGGTGGTGGTGGGGGGGGGGGGGGGGGGGGGGGGGGGGGATTCGTGGCTGCAGCCGAGGTTACGGTCTCCTTTGTCCCTAGTGGATGGGGTTAATGTCTGTGCAGTGGTTGGTCTGCCCGTGCACACTGCTGCCCCCTACAGTCGTAGTGGAGGTGGTGATGGTGTTGTGCTGGATGACCTGCTGCTGGGAGCACACTGGAGCTGGACTGCCTGCAGGACTGCTCTCTGGACCTGAGGAGAAAGCAGAGACATCACTGAAGATAGAAGTGATGCGTAAAGCACGCATGTGTGAGTGCAAGTACAAAAGATAGAACCGAGGAGCTGCACACAGGGATACATAAAGTATGCATAATGGTAAAATCTAGCAAAATAAACACAGGATCTCTCATTATATTACAAAAAAAATCTTTATTAGCAGAAGAGCATTTATTTCAAACATGTGACAACCTAAGGTTACACCAAATGTCTCATCCTCCATCTCAAAATAGACGATAATGGATAACACAAAAATGGAAACGTGAATCATTCCACTCCGTAAATACGCCTGATGGATTTTGGACACATTGTAGGTGACATCTTTACACCAGTTAGACTCATCGATGAAAGTCATTCCAGCCCAGGCTGGGAGTTGGCTTTCTCTTGTACAAAAGAGCCATTCAGCCAAGGGGGGACGTGAGCCTTATTTTCCTAAAGCTGCACAGGGAGGTGACTTATCCTAATTACATGGAAATGTCACTCGAATCCGTATCAAAGGGTGGGGCTCTGATGTCATGTACGGCTGAGCTGAAGCACAGTCCAAAAATCAGTGAGATCCCAGGCATCCATTAGGGCTGTGATGTCAACGTGCAGACTGTGATGTCTTTCTCACGTTGAGGCACGGCTGCTTCTGTGCACAGAGCTGCTGTGAGATGGAAAAAATAAGTCTCAAAAGGGATTCAGACAGCCAGCTACCAGAGTGTGCAACACCCATATGTCAAAGGAAGAGTCCTGCAGCGAGCGTGGGAGCTGGATACCAGCACACTGGAACGAAAAGCCTTGCCAGTTACTGTGTGTCCATCAGACTTGTGTCTGTAGGGTTTATTCCTTTCCACCGCAGAGCTAAGGCACACAGTTAAAGGTGTGTGAGTGTGTTTATGTTTAAGCTACTCACTGAGGTAACCTTGGGACTCTTTCTGCATAGTGGTGATGGGACAGTCCTTGTGTGTGAGGAGAAGCTGCTTGAGCTGTGTCACCTCGTTCTTTAGCATTGTGACTTCATTCTGAGAAAAAGAAAAATATTTTCAGATTTCAGCGAATCAACATTTCTTGGCAACTCTCCATCCTTAACTACCTAAAAACAAACAGTAAAATACCCAGGTCATATTACCCAATATAAACAAATCAAAATCCATGGTGATGGCCCTGAGTTGCAGTTGTTACTGTACATAGATTTAGAGGCTCTAAAGGTGTTTTTTGATTTTTTTGGTTTTTACCTGAAGCTGCATGTTGGTCTGTGTGAGCTCCTCTGCCTTCTTCTCTAATGACATCACCCAAACTTTTCGCTTCTGTCTGCATCTTGTTGCAGCCGCTCTGTTTCGCTCCAGAAACTTTCGCCGACGTTCATCCGGGTCCTCGTCCACTACTCGTCTGCGCCGTCCACCACTGGGTGGCGGAGACTGCAACGTCTGCGTGGGCTGCATCTGCTGGGTTGCAGGTGACATCTGAATCACGGGAAAATGGCATTAACATTACTGACGTCCCCGATGGGGCAGCGCCTGCCTGCCACGATCCGACCACATATGTAAGCATCCTGACACAGCTGGAAAGCAGCCAGTCAGCTGTCTGCTGCAGCCACTATGCTGCCTCAGAGCCTCCTGCCTCTAAACAACAATATATACATTACTTCCTGCAGGTATTTTATGTCTGGCAACTTCCCCAAAAACAACATCTGCTTGTACCGCGTGCCTTAAGAAGCTGGGCTGTGGGTGTCAGGAGTGAATGACTGACTAACTGACTGGGCTGATTCACTAGCTTGCCCACCTTGTTAAAGAGGTGTCAGGAGGCAGTTTTCCAACGCCCACTTCCACTCAGACTAACACCACCAGACGCAGTCAAAAGGCCCATTTCTATGCACTGACAAATCTTGACATATACTTGGCTAGGTCAAGTGTTTTCAGTCTTCAAAACATTACATTTTTATGAGAAGCATGGAAAATGCACGCCACTTTAATGGCGGCTGCACACACAGACAATGTTGTTTTAAAGCTTTAATGGTACATTTAAAACATATAGTGAAATGCACTTCATGATGTGGCACTCTGTGCTGCAAAAAGGCTTCAAAGAACGCAAGGACAAAATGCCTCTTTTTTTAATGCCGTGAGCAATACTGTCAGTTAATACTGAAACAGGTATATTCACAGATAAGACGTCCCAGAACTATAAGCCAAGGCTATCTGTTCCTCTGGTTTGTAAAACTTCTTCTGCGCTTGAAGCATGCCGTGACTACATAATTGCAAGTGGTTGGTGCAGTGGAGCAAAGTTTTCAAAAGACAGTCCTGAACATCCTTTTGTAACCGTTTCTGAACTCTTCGTGACCCCTTCTCTCCATGGCAGGCATCCAACACTGACCTGTAGCTGACCAAACAAAAAGGAAAAAATACTTTTGCGCCGGGTGCCAGGAAACTCGCTATTAAGGATGCAGCAAGGGAAAATGCGTTCATCCACTCACTCGCTGTGAATTCTAAGCATCATTTTAGCCATGCTTCTATACTAAACCACTAATAGCTGACTTCAAAACTACTCAAAAGCCTTCCAAAGGACTGGCTTGTTTTAGTCATGCTGCATACACGCTGACTTCTAGCTGTGTGAGTGATTTTAATATGCAGTGTAGTTAATGTGTTATTGAACTTGTGGCTTTGCCTTTGGGCTGCCTAAAAGCTTCTCAGCTCTCTCGGGGAGACGATTTGCTTACCTGTGAAGCAGAGTGCATCGGAGGGTGCGGTGATGTCTGATGTGGGTGCCCAGGATGAAGATGGGGGTTGTGGGAGTTGTGATGGGGATTGTGTCCCTGCGGGTGATGGTGTCCACCCTGAGCGTGGCCCTGGTTGTGGTGGTGGTGTCCGTGGTGCTGGTATGCGTGCGGAGGGGCTTGCAGGTGCTGGTGCGGGTGCGAGTGCGAGTGCATGTGATGGTGAGCGCCTTGGTCCTGCCGTGATGACATCATCTCCATCATGTGGCCCATGGAGTTCATGTTGCCGTTTGCGATGGCACCGGGGTGGTGTGAAAGTGCAGCCTTTAGCCTCTAAAGGAGACAAAGTGGACACCAAAGACAACATTTAATATAAATCTCTGGGAGTATTTCGTCATTATGTTTGTACATATTCGCCTCCATCAGTGTGATGATTAAGCGCAGACTACGACGTGACAAATGGCTTCATAAATCCACATGTCAGCAGGACAAGTCAAAGCCACTTAGGCTGTCCTTCATCTCTCCTTCAGTCCTGTCATTCTTGCTCTTTACCTTTCATGACTGCATCCCACCGGTCCCTGCTCTTCATATTCACAACAGCCCCTCTCTCTCTCTCTTATGGAGCACGTGTGTTTGTTTGTGCATTTCTGCTGGTGAGATGAGATCGCCGGTAAGGTGTGAGACCTCAGAACGCTCCCTTACTGTTGACCCAGCAACAGGTTTGTTGCTTTAACTGTGTGGTCTACTTAGCACTGACTGAGACGGTGTCTCTGAGCAGTCTGAGATGAGAACCAGAGAGAAGCACACTAAAAGTGCACTTGTGTTCCTCATGTTTACCAAATACACCTCTCCACTAGAGTGTGTTTTTCTGGGCACCGCATAAAGACGACCGCAAGCGCAAAAACCCAGCACAAACCTAGACATAAATAAAAAATGCATGACATATTTACAGTTTAATAGCTTTTAACAGGTTGCAAAACCTTATTTAATGAAGAACCTTTTTACACTAAAACACTAACACTAAAATACATGGAAATTAATTATTCCTTTTACAGTTGATCTCCTGAGACATGTTTAGTAAAAAGTTAGCAGCAAAAATGAAAAGAAAGACATTGTGTCTAAGGCTACTGTTGTGAATTCCACGTTTTCTTTTCCCTTTCCCAGTATTCTCTTTTTCCTCTCTGCTCCCTTCCCCCTTCTCCCAGCTGCTGTCAGTAAGTCCAAGGCTCCATATCTTTTAACAACCTTCACATTCATGATTCCCATAGGGAATGGCATCCAGCTGGTCTGGATCACAATGCTAGGACATAAGCAGAGCACAACACCATCCCTTCACTTCCCGCTCACACTGTCTATGAGTGGAAAGCTTTTTACAAGTAGTAAGGCAGCACAGTCCAATAAATCATTTTAGAAGATTGGGAACAAAAAAAGTGACTGTGTTTTACCATATTTACACATTATATGTGTGTGTGTGTGTGTGTGTGTGTGTGTGTGTGTGTGTGTGTGTGTGTGTGTGTGTGTGTGTGTGTGTGTGTGTGTGTGTGTGTGTGTGTGCGCGTTTGGAGTTAGTTGTCTTTTCTACGGACAGTGTGGGATGCAGAGAATTGCACATGAAACCGGCACAGTGAATTTATGACCTTGTCGAGCCAGTTTTAGTTGACTATAGTTTCTGTTTGTCATAGAAAGGTATGCCTGACACTTTGAAGCAGGTACTTTTCTGGAAGCGCGAGATTTTATCTGTTGTACCTCACTATGAATGTTATTTTAAACTTCTACACTTCTAATGTCATAGATAACACATCGTAAACCAATATAATCACACCCTAACCCCACTAACGGCCTTCACCAAAACCTCTAAGAATTGTTCTCAGGGGCCACAACCCTTCCTTTTTGTGACCAGAGAGACATGGGTTAAAATACCACAGTCTACACACAGCGAGTGTCTTCAAGCCTGCAGCTGTCAGCGGCATCATAGTCACACTGAGTCTTACTGATGCACTGAGAAGTCTCTGACTTTCTTTAACACACTATAAATGGTAAAATGGTAAATGGCCTGCATTTGTATAGCGCTTTTCTAGTCCATAGGACCCCAAAGCACTTTACACTACATTCAGTCATTCACCCATTCACACACTGGCAATATAAACTACAAACACTACAAATAGTTACAATCTGCAAAGGGTAGCTATCTGGAAATAACATCTTAAAACACGACAGCTAATTGACATGCAGCTGAAACAGAAAAGGGATTTAAAGTGCTTACAGATCAATCATAGTCACCAGTGTTGACAAGGACATCTTCTGTACATCACAGGATGAATTCTGAGTTTGACAGCTCTCACTGAGCACCTTCCCTGCAGCCTGCAGTCGATCAGTATGAACCAGAGAGGTGAGACCCACGCCTTTTGTGCAAGAGAAAACCAATCAAGGTCTGGCAAGCTCCTGCCACTCAAGCAGGGAATCACCTAAATGAATAAAAGCCAGAGGAGTTTGCTGGCAGCATGTCTACCTTTGTAGTCTCTATAAGACGTTTAGTAAGCTGATGGCCGGTAAGATGCTCTTTTGGTGTCACTGAAACTCCCTTCTAGAAAGGGAGGACGCCAGGTGGAAGACAGAGAGCATAAATGGTGAAGGGGAGTATTAAGAGAGACAAAGACTAGAGGTGGGAAGAGATTAGATGATTCCAGTGTCTCTTCCCCACACACCATTAGCCTGAAACAGCATTTAGTCATTTGTCAGCGTCTCAGCGAGCTGTCCAGCTGGCACTATCTGTATATTAATTCAATTAGCCTGCATTCAAAGCGGCCTGCGAGTGTCAAAGTACAGAGGGACTGCAGGTCAAAGAGCCAAGGGGCCGATGCACAAGCCTTAGTGGCGATGGTTATATACACAACAAAGTACAAAAGTAACTGAATGTAATGCAACACAAGTTAATATAATACAGTTCAACAGAGACAGCATAGCTATTACACATAACAAAATCAATCAAAGAACTACAGAAACATCTTGACAACATACAACTTAAATTTTTAGTACACGCATAGAAATTAAACCACTCTCTTTGACTGGATTAGCTGGCAGGACCTTCCCACTTACATGATGAATAATGGAAAATCCAGCTCTTTAAATAGGCAGTATGAATATATAAATGCACCACCTTAAACTGATAGGTTTAAAGAAAAGGACACAGTTAAAAGAGAAAACCCTTACCGTGATATAACCCTATTCCTGAAGCTAGCTCTGTACAAGTGTCTACCTCTCCTGCATCTGAAGTCGAGACACAGCTCAGTTAAACCCAGCTCAGCCAAAACTTAAGTCTTTGTATCCAGAACCACAGTGACGCAACTAAGGGACGTTAGCAGAGTGATGATGAGCAGGCTGTGATTCTCAAACACCTTCATCAGCCCCTTAATGACTCTTTAACACATGGTTGTATTTCCCCAGACTGTGCTAAGCACAAGAACTTAACCACCATGTGCATTTTACTCTAATGACACACACACAAACATATACATTTCTCCTGCAGCAACATGGCTGCCACAGAAAACAGTCATTAAATCAGTGCAGGTGTTAGCTTGTGGCTGTGCAGAGCGCTCAAAGATGGGACGGTATGCATCCTGTTCTACCACCGTCTGCCCTGCTGCCAAGTTGCAACAGGAAAATGAAGTCTCCGTGACACCATTAGAAAGTGGTCAGCTTCCTTCACAATAATTTTTATATAGTAGCAGCATAAATACACGCATTCTGACAGTATACTGAAAGTAGCAGTGCTATTGATTTTCCACCATCCCTGATTCAGCCATCTTTTGCCCAGAGGGGAGCTATCTCCTCTCAGACCTTTGCCCCCTGACCTCTCCACTCCCTCTCCTTTTTTTAGGCCTCTCTCATTTATGTGGTTTCAGGGATACCAGGTGATCATCCATTAATGATATTTATTAATGGCTGTGTCCTCTCTGACACAGGGGCTTTGAGTGATGTCCCTGTGAGTGCTCTGGGCACATCCTGAGAACACACTCAGGTTTCTGCTCACCAGATGACTTCATGTCTATTAACCCTGGGAGGAGAAACCATGATCATGAAGCAGGTACAAAGGGAAGAGACCACGCCTGCCTAAGGATGGGTAAATCAAACCTAGCAAGGTCAGGGTGAGCACTTTTATTCCCCTTAAAAGTGGAGCATTGTACTATCAGGGGACCTGTGGCCCTCTGGCGCCTCACAGTAGGTTTGAAAGATTTGATCAGTCTGTGGAGTCACAGTTCAACTGCAAAAAGATCAAAGATTCAAATGGTGCTCTTTCGCTTCACATTTAAGGGTCCGCAGAGAAACATTAAAGCTTCTGTCTCTCACTGTCAGCTTCTTTGTTAACATCAGGCAAGCACAGTGATCGTGAGTAAGCACACAGCATTTCTAATTGCATAATATATCAAAGCTGTAACTTTCCGGGAGTATTTTATATATGCCTCGGCCCCCCTACCTTGCACTCTAAACCCGACCCGGGTTCACCATCTGCAGCTGAAAGCAGGAGTTTGGCTCTGCTGCTTCGCCAAGCACTCCACGGATCCTGTTCCATCCTTCTCATCTCCACCGCCAGCACTACCCACCAGTGCCTGTCTACAAACCCACTCTCTGTCCCCTAAAAAGCCCATACCCCCATTAGTTCAATTTTATTAGATTTCCCTCTCACCCAGAGAGGCAGTAACATCTACCACCCCCCCCTCTCTCTCCTCTTTCTGTTTCTCTCTCTCTCTCTCTCTCTCTCTCTCTCTCTCTCTCTCACACACACACACACACACACACACACACACACACACACACACACACACACACACACACACACACCTCTTGCCTTTTCCTCCACCCCCTCTCCCTCTGCTTGCCAAGAGCTGGGGACTGTTAAACTGATTTCCTCAGGGAACAGTGAGGCAGACAGTCTGATGGGAGTGCTGGGCTGTAATATCGCCCCCTCTCTCCTCTCTCAGGTTCTGGGCCAAGCTGATCAGAGCTTCCCTGTGGTTCCAGACACAGACATGGAGATGGACATAGACTGACTGTTCAGCCAGGGCCAGACGTTCCGGTGGTGCTCGGAGGAACCGTGGCAGTATGGGTGCAGCAAGACACACGCCCACTGAGAAGTGTGCTCCAAAGCATGCGCTCATACTCTTGGCAGCTTCTGCAGCCTGTCAAGTTAATGGATGGGCCTCTGACTCCAGTCTGCATATCCCCACTGTTCCCTCTCTTGTAAAGCCCTGCTCGAGTGCAGCCTACATGGTTATCACTACACCCACTGTCACAATCTTGAATACAGACAATGCCCCTGAGTGAGAGAGACAGACAGAGCATGAATACAATGCTAAACACTTACATACTCTTAAGTTGTGGGATTAAAAGAGGCATCACGAGTCATTGTGTCGATAAACGTAAGTGGAATCAAATGTAGTTTGAAAGATGTTTAAAATATCAGATCTCTAATGTTAGTGTATTTTGGCCGTTACAAATCTTTCACAATAGCTTTTTTTTTATTAATGGTTTGAGTTTTGGTTCTTGTTCTCTGATAATAAATAGCCCCTCTTTACCCGCACTGTCAATACACCCACAGGTGTGAGAAGCCACTTGTGTTTCGACATGCCAAAATTTCCAAGAAGTAATTGTTGAAAACATGAAGCACGAACTTGTCTGATTCAGATCACCTCCTCAGCATTGTTAAAGTTATTTTGGTGTGAGTGTCTTGTTTTTTTTGCTCAGGCTCCAGGAGTGCTAATGGTGGCTGGACCAGTCCGGTCTGGATCACGCAGTGTTGATGGCAGCTGGTTTACCCAAGCTTGGCTCTGCTTGTGTCCCTTCCCATTCATAGGCCCTGAACCATAACCAAATGGCCTTCACATACACCACCCATCAGCACACCTAAAAAAAACAAGCAGTCATCCAAAGACAAACAGATGCGACACTCTGTGCCACCAACGCCACTCTTGTCACGAAAACTCAACCCAACATAGAAGCGCACAATCACACACACACACAAAACTACTCAGAAGTTTCCTCCTCTTCCATAAAGCTTGCTGATCTTGCTTCAGAGTGTATTATGAGCCAGGAACATGTTTTACTCCTGCTAGGCCCCCTACAGCCCCTCAATCATACTAGTAGTACCTTGCACAAGCTTTCACACCAATCCTTTGCCCAGGCAAGCACTTTAGCACATTTTCAACAATACTTTCCATTTACAGTTACACATATATCACCATTCACATACACTGGTCACATGAGCGCTGGGGTAAAAATGAAGCAAAAGGTCAGCTATTTCTAGAAAACACAACAACACAAAAACAGACAAACAGAAATGAAAAAAGTATAAAAATAGATTTTTATTTTTTTAATGCATTTATTTTGATTGGCCCCACAATGAAGTGGAAGTGAAGTGAAATATAACACATTAGTATAAAACAGCCATGGCAGCAGAAATCATAGATCAGCTGTTGTCTCAAAGCAAGTGATGCTTTGAGCGCTATCCATCATCAGAGAAAACTATGGTGATGACAAATGTGTACCGACGCAAAGGTATATGAGCAGAACTATAATGTGGGGTTTTTTCCATTTTAATGACAATCAGAAAACAAACTCTCTGTCACTGTTTTGTAATGAGAGTTTTTAACCTAAAACTTGATCAGCTGCATTTCCAAAAGTATCTGTTAATGGTTATAAAGTGGTAAAAGTATGGATGCATGCACGTTGTAAGATGAATATGCGTCAGTACGGCTGTACCTTGAAAACAGAAAGGATCCCAAACTGTGGATCTGTTCCCTAAGAATCAGGTCAGCAAATTTTGGGGGTTGTGTTCTATATCAAAGCTCAAGACCCTTCGTATTTACAAAGTGGATTTGTGCTTGAATTATCAGGTAAAATCTTTTATTTCAAAGTTTTGTTTTGTTGTAACTGTGCACGTGCTTCTGCTGTAATTTGTCTCTATTCTTATAGTCAAGCTCTCTGATTTTAAAAAGTGCTATTTAATAAAAAAATAAATAAAATTAATACACTCACAGACACCACTGTGTAAAGTCCTTAAAAGACCGATAAACTAATAGACATGAAACGTAAATTTCATGAACTTGTCCTTTAAATCGTTTTCTAACTAACCGATGGTACAGAATGGGAAGGAAATCTCATCAACTAACACATTACTCATTCCTCCTGCCACGCTCACTCACTATTCAAATGTGAATATGAGTTTTCTAAATATAATCTTACAATAACACAATCACATGCACGCACACACATATATATAAACATAGAGTTGTTTTGTTGAGTTCTCACTCATAGCGTAGTATCCCAATATTTTCCATGGCGATTTTACAGGGACATTAAAACACTATCAAAATACTGTTAACAAGAGGGCTCATCTAATTCACCACCAATCTGAGATAATGTTGGCCGAGCAAACTTTTGTTAAATCGGCTCAGCTGAAAGTACATCCAACAGAGAATCCTGGGAACCAAAATTCTGGCTGGGTTTATTCAGTGGAATGGAAATCAATTTATAACTTTTATCTAACATGTTTTCTTCTGGATTTTCTGTAAACAGATGTTGGCAGGCATATTTTATAGTTGAAAAAGGTGATAAATTGTGGTGTCGTGAGGTTTTTGATAATTCATCTATCTATCTCACAAGTACAATTTTAGTCGCACTGAAGCAGAAGTTCCTTTCTGGTTTATGTGGCAGTTGCACTGATCCAGCAGCTCTTGCGTCACACTCTACGCTGCTAAAAGGACTCATCTCTGTAGAACCCCCCACCACCACCACCACCACTAGTCATATAAACTTCTGCTGCATCCAAAATATTTAACCTTCTCTCTATGTGTCCTTTGTACCCTGTCACTAGTTGACTGCACATCTTCCACGTTTACTTAACTAACCACACATATGCATATAACTGATCTGTATCACAAACCATATGCAAACTCTGACTTCATGGTTTGTTTTAGCCCACTTTGTCCACAGATGTGTTTTGGCTCCAAGGACAATGAGTACCAGACGGGGTGCCAAGTGCAGTGAAAAAAGAGGCATTTACACACACAATCATGACCATGCATACAAACACACACAATGTACATACAAGCTAGAGTTAACGCAAGCAGTCTGCAGATTCAGCTGTGCTCTTAGCTCAGCGTCTCTGCTCAGTGACATCATACCCCGACAATGCCACCATTCATACAGATGTTGCTTACAAAACCTGTAGTTAGACTCTCATTGTGTGTACTGCTCCTCCTCACAACAAGAGAATTTGCCAGAGGTGCTCCCCTACTATGGTGAAAGAAAATGAATGGAACACATAACAGGGTTACAGTTTATGCTAATGGTTTAACTGCTTACAAATGATTTTATACTAAGGTAATCATTTCATCAATCATGACATGGCAGAGATGAAAACTGTAACATCTGCAGCTGCCTCACTTTTTTGGAATTTGTGAGCAAAATAGGTGCAGTGCAGTGCAGTTACTGAATTGCAACTAGTATTTGGATTATCAGGATTAAAGATCAAGCGTTTCGCTAAACAGTGAACATGTACGAAAGAGTTACCCTGAAGAACTAACAGCAAGGTTTGTGCAAGTGAAATGAAAACTCAACATCAGTGCACGTGGAATACTTTGATTATTGGCCCTCCTGTGTGCTATGAAATGTTCCTTTAAGAGAAGCACTGCTTGCCCCCCCTCCCCCCCTTCAAGTAAAAAGGAGCATATTTAGAGCATGCCAGGAATTATGTCATCCACCAATCTAGTGCCAGCTCCACAGCCAAGCAGGCTGCAGTGAAAGAACATATAGTATTGTTTACCACATAAAAATCTCAGCACCTAGCCCGATGCTTAGTGACAAATTTATTGTCCTTAGTAACAATATAAACAATAGATAATTGGGAGATAATAAATAAAACATTTTCATACACCAGCACAAAGCCCTTTCAAGGCCCCTCTTTCTGAAATTAGCAAGCAGTCAGGATGTGTGGAAAGCATGGGACTCAGTTAAAAGACACAATAAAACAATGCCAAAGTGCACCATGCTGAAAACAGTGCCACTGACATGAGCCATGCGCCACAGCGGGCATTCATAGACTCGAGTTTGTTTTTAGGGGAAATTTGATAAGGGCTTGTTTGGGTTTTTCTTGTTACAGATGAAAAATGATAGCAATTACCTTTCATTGCATGAACAAAAATATCAAAATTTAAGCATAGGGGGTCTGTGGTGTGTGAGGGTTGGGGTGGGTTGGGGGTGTAGGTGTGGGGAGTAGAAAACAGTACAAGTATTCAGAAATGTTTTACAGTTTTCCTTTATAGGCATGCATGTATTCTGTGTGTGCATCTCATCTGTCAGTCGTTTTTCAAGTAGTCTTGGCTGCCTGTACATGCATGTGTGGGTGCACGTGTGTGCATGATTTTGCAGCTATTTGTACAAGCAAGATGACACAGTGCTGGTCCACACGCGGTGCATATATGTGTGTGTGCGTGCGCTCGTAAGGAGTGGTGATGTAATGCTTTGGCCAGCATGCTGTGGAACTTGGCCTCCTCTGTACTGCGTTTCCTCCACGCTGCGAGGGTCAACTATCCCACAAGCTCCAGCACACAACACTCACTATTCAATTCCCCAGACCACAACAGAGCAGAATTCAACCACACCCGGCACCAAGAGCACCCAGTCCCTCACAACAAGAAGGGGGAAAAAAACACTTGAGCTAAAACTAATAAAACATTCCAATCCCAGCAACCCTCCCAGGCAACAAACTAAAAGCATTAAGAAAAAAAAACATATCAATTATTCCACCATCAAGCTTTGCTATACCACTTAAATGATGGCACTTAAGTAGAAAATCAGAAGAACAAAGATGGGCACTGATGCAGATACAGTCTTTAGCCCAGAGAGCACAAACAGAGAGCTTAGAGCAAGATATGAGTCCCCAAGGGGCCACAGCAGTCCTTTGGCTCATTAACTATTTACACCAGAGACAGGCCTCCCTACTGCTCTGGCCCACCACAAAATCAATTAGCCTTCATTAGCCCAGGCTCAGGGCATGCTTTCTCTGACAGGGGAGGGATAATCCTGCTACCGATGCCTCCAGTTACCACAAAATATCAAACAGCAGCAAGCTCACCCATATGGCCATACATGCATGCACAAACATGAAAAGACAAAGGAAACTGGTTCTACTTTTCCCTAAGAAGTCTTCTATTTTCTCCCTTCTTATTCATTGTTTGATCTTGCAGTATATCAATATTGCTTCTCGCCTTTTAATTCTATTGCCTATTCTGCCTGTCTGTCCGTTTCCTTCATGTCTATCAAAGTCCCACTCAATCCCCTCTTCTGCTCTCACAATGTAAACGTTGAGCACAAAGAGTGCATCCAGATCCGTTCCTCCGAGGTGTGGGGTTACAGTGCGAAGATTTCCCATTGGCGGAAAGTCAACATGGTCAGGGTAATGCGATTAGAGCCGGATTGAGATCGTCGCAGGGGACACATGGGCCTGATCATGGCCCAGTTATCCGATAGCGAGGCCGTATTTATCGACCAGGCCCGGGCGAGGATATTGGAGACATTAGAGACCCCGTCTATGCTTATGAAACCCACGCTGGAGATCGCACCCGGATAACACAATTAGTCTCTCACTTTCTGTCCACAATCACAAAATTCCATCAGTTGTGTTCAGACATCAGGGAGCAGAATCTCAATTGATACACATTGGGTTGCTGTGCCTCGTGCCCGAATGGCCAACTAACCAGAAAGTTGCATGGTTAGGGGGCCTGCAGCCATTTAGTGACTGCATATGTTTATAGGAGGCCTAACAGAGCATTTACAATTCAATTACACAGATAGGAGGAGAAAAAAAAAGAGTAAGACATGTCTGGATGATGGCCAGGGGAGAGATAAGCCTAATACACTAATATTGTGTTACCCTAGTGTGTTACCATAGGAACAGTTGAAGAGATTCAAAAGACTACAAAGGCGATCAATCTTGAGAGAACGGGAGGAAGAGGGAGAATTAAATGCCCTGGGACTGCTCCCGCTCTCCTCTATCAGACCAATAACTCTTCTAATGACCTCTGCTACCCCTCTCTCTCTCCCTCTCTCTCTGTCTATGTGTGTGTCTTTGCCTCTCCAGGATGTTTCTCTCCAGTAAACCCAGCTATCTATGAACCTTTCCAAACACAAAGAGCAGCCAACTCTTTTCATTATGGTTTATAATTTCTTTTTTCTCGATATCCATGTCATGACACTCCAGTTATTTATTTTTAAAACAAAGGTTGGCAGTTGGTCACGTTGCTACAGCATTAATCAATTCATGTCACCTTAAATGTAACTTTTTAGCTATTTTTCATTAATCAGAGGTGCGCTGTCATGAACCAGTGTTGCAGCAGTACTGGCATTCAAAATCAAGAACAGTGCAAAGAATCTTTTCTTTTTGAGCTTTTTCTTCTGCCAGTCCTTCTTTGACTCTCAAAACCTGTGCCTACATATTATTCCAACTTCTACAACTAAATGCTTTGTGAAAGGATGAGGTCATTTGATTTTTTTCCCTGCTGTGTTAAACTAGTGCTAACAAGTTGCAGGACCTACAGAACATGTTCTGTACATTAAGATATACATCAGGCAGTTGGTGGGCAGCCGAGCCACAACCACATAAAGGGCCCTTTATTCCAGCCAGAGTCTCCGGTGCTGCACTGGCAGGTTCAGACACAGCTTTGATTACACACCAAATGATGAAATCCACACAGGCCTAAGAGTGCAGCCTTGCTGGCAGAGCCCAGTGGAAAAGAAGGTTGCAACACTTTTCAGCTTGTGTGTGTGTGTGTGTTTGTGTGTGTGTGCAGGCATAAAAGTGTATGTATGCATGTGAATGCTTGCATATACTCACCAGTTTGGCCTCTGAGTGCATGGAGGGAATGTGAGTGGAGGAGCAGGAGCTGCTGTGGGCGGGGCTTTGCATGCCCATCATATTGGAGCCCATGGACATTTGTCTCTCCATCTGAAGATTACAACAATACAATAACAATCACGCAAGTGTAAACAGGGCTTTATTTAAACACATATCAATCATGCTGTACTATTTATGCTAAGAGTGGTGATTTTTCAGAGATGCAATCACTGCTTTCTCACAGGTATGCACCAAAAACCTTTAAGCATTTTAAGTGTGAGACCTATCCTTTGAGGTTATGGAGCATGAGATGAGAACGCATGAGAGCCTGATTTCACATGACAGGCTGCCCTGTGCACAGCTCTGTGTGATGATAACTGGAGCTGACCCAAAACAGGAAGCCAGCATGCAGGGACTTAACACAGGAAGCTGGGCAACTGGGGTGTGTGTGTGTGTGTGAGAGAGTTTCTAACAGCAGTTTGGTGAGTATCTGTCAGACTAACATCAAAGTCGTCTAGTTGCAGGATGTTTCAATAAGGACATAGGTTAGTTAGCTCTACAAATTTCTAACCATCTGTCTTTGTGTGTATGCGCTCACTACCTGTCTCTGATTGATTCTAGTCTGGTCGTTATGTGTCATAGCTGAGACCTGAATGTGAAGAATTCACATGACATGTGGTGAAAGGTGACCCGTGTTCACCGTGTGGTGCAAACAGGAAAGAAGATATGTTTGCTTGAACATCTACATGCATGTGTGCGTGTAAGGTGTTGCGGCCTCTTAGCTGCTGAAGTTTTGGTGAAGTTTGCGGTGCTCTCCATGAGGCATGGGCCCTCTCACCCCCACCCCTGGCTGGACCTTTTCCTTGCCCTCCCCTTCCCCTGGTCCACAGAGATTTGGGTCTAGAACCTGACACACAATCTTAATTGCAGTAAGTGTGTTTTGTGTAAAAATATCACCCAAACGTGCACCCCTTTCCTGAACCGTCAATCTTCCCAAAAATCGCTTAGCCCTTAATTTAATAAACATGGGAAGGATTTTTCCACACCATAAAACTGAGCCGTCTTATGTTACAAACGGAACATATGTTGTATCATTGCAATCCTGATACGAGGGCCTTTTGCTATGTTGTTATCATTTCCTGTTACACAATGTGATTGTTCTGAATTTAGTTGGCTTAATTGTAGTGAAAATTTACATTTTGAACTCACAGGAAAAAACCATTCATTTCTGCAGGAAGAGTCGAAACTGCACAGCAACACCAACACAGCTTATGTTCAGTCTGAATGTACAGTGCACTGTCATCACAGGAGTAAACGAGTCTACTTCTGCATGCGTGAGCGCCGCTGTAAGTGAATATGCTCTGTAATCTGTTGTGGTACTCACAGGCATCAACACAGCAGAGGAGCCGGGCATGGTCGGGTCTGGCAGAGTTCCAGGCATGGAGGCTGGCAGAGGCTGCCTCTGTCTGTTTCGTAGGTGCAGTAGTGAGGACAGCGAGCCGGGGACGGGCCTAAAAGGACACAGACAAGGAACTTAAGGGTTTGTCCTGCTACACACAATCTAAGAATATTATTCTTTGTTGTTTCATACACCAGCACCAAATCCAGCATGAAATTTAGCGCTAGTTTTTAACGTGTCCTAATAAGCACAAAATTAATGTATAAGCATATATTAAAGAAAGAAGTGATAATATAGTGTAACATCCCTTTTTAGTATATTAATGGACATTTACTAATTTCTTCTTTTTTTTTTACACACACAAAAAAGTTTAATTCTCAGTTAATTTTATCTTTCTGTACTTTCAGAGTATGAATAATTGTATTATACATTATAGTGTGATATAAATGACTCACTGTTTTTATATTTCCTACAAATTAAGTGCTGAAATAAATTATTACTATAATATACAAAGGCATGAAAGAAGGCAAGTGAAAAAATGCACGACAAGCTTAGCTTAAGTCACCTTTGTGAGTTTAAAAACTGTATGTTTAAAAACTACAGTTGCTAAAGGGAATTTGATTACCCACTGATATAGTTGGTGATCATGTCTAACTTTTATACTCAATTCTAGCTCTCTGGTTTGAAGCTCATTCACTCTGAAGACAGGAACATCAAAAACAGAGCACGAATATTACTATATATTACATTATATATTACATTACTTCATAACATGATAATAATATAAAAAATATAGGGGACTTCTGTCAATCGCAGTTTAGAGGATTAGGTATTTTGCTGTCACCTGATGTGACGCACTGATGTGCTTATAAAAACTAAGGGTCTGTGGCTCCGTTGACAATAATAAAGAAAAAACTTCATCAAGTGTTTCCTTTTAGACTAAAGGGGCTGATTCTGTCATAGATACTGAGAGAAATGTTGGTGCTTATATCAAAAGATTCAGAGTCTCTGAATGCAATGAATTGCTTTCATTTTTCGTATTTCTGGTTAAAAGTGTAATCACTTTCCAAACATGCAAGTTGGCTGCTGCCCCATGTTCTCGGAAAGCCCTGAGCTGAAAGCGCGCACGCTAAAAAAAAAAACTATTGTATTATCGTAATTCTACAAAGTGGGGCGGCTAAGGAAATCTATTCATACACTTTAAAGTAAATTTAACATTTTGAGAGAAAATGCTTTCCGCAAGCTCGTTCTTTTTTAGTTTGCTCTTCTTTCTACAGCCACAAACTCAGAACAGAACCACCCCCCCCCCCCAAAAAAAAACATTAGTGAGCCTGTGCGCATGCTGCACTTCAATCATCTCATGAGTTTTTGGATATACTTTACTTTTGTAAAGTATATCCAAAAACAATGGATGAATAATGATTTTGGTGATGATAAATGACTAATATTTGTCATAACAACCACATGAGATGAGCATGATGAGAATCATATTTAGAAACTGCTAAAGCAATGGAAGCCCTGTGGGGAAAATCTCTTTCAGTGACCACAAGAGCGGGCGGACCAACGGGCTTATCCACACTCACGGCCACATCAATAAATCACATGTACAGAGGGCCCAGGCTAAGCTTAAACTATTGACAGCAGTCCTGTCTCAGTCACTGGCTCAAGGCCTTGGCCATACAAATACCCAGACCAATACATCTGCGCTCGGTGACATCATTTATACAACTGTCACCAAATCCCTGCTTCTAAGAACAACAATTCCCAGCTGCAAGGTGCTGCAACACCCACATGAATGCAGCAATTATTCAATCCTCACATCTAAAAGCAGCATTCACCGCACGATTCTTCAACAACTTGCATCAGAAGAATCAATAAATCTCCAGTTATCTGTATCGCCACAATCAGCGCTGCCACTCACCAGCTATTTAAGCTCCATTTCCTCCAAGCAAACAAGAAGCATTTAGGTTAGTTGTGTTCAACGGGTTAACATAATCAATTCACCACATCACAGCCTGGATTACGGTAATAGTGAGTGGTGAAGGAGTGATGGCCTAATGGAGGGGGGGTAACAGGGCAAACGTTCCACCACCTGAATAAATACCTGTATTTTTCCAGACCTAAATATGTGCATTTATGCTCCAGACATTTTAGATTGCTGCACACACACACAGGACTATTACCATCCTGACGATGTGTCATGCCAGTATAACATCCCAATTTATCACAATCACACTCATTTAACAGCGCGTATGACATCTGAGCAACACAGCGAATTCAAACATTTCCACATGGGAAAACTCATGAAAGTACAATGAGGTATGCAGTGTAGCTGCATCAACAGTTTCCCTCAGTGTTTAGACTTTGCCAGCATTCAGAAGGATGAACAGTCGCATGCTGGTACATGCTGTTGATTATGTAGATGAAGACTACATCATTTTTTCATAACTACGTGATGACTCGATTTTTCATTCAGACGCAGACTGAAGTTTTCTCAACAGATTTTTGCAACACACTGAAGTAAAAACGAATGCTAACTTGAAGCACGTCTGTATCTCATTATGATGTGTCAATTAGCTAAACAAAACTGGCTCATTTAAAGTATTTTTGTTCTAAAACTGTCACAGTATTTGCTTTCGTTTCCCACATGTATCATGTGTGCTATTCTACTAATTTAAACAAACAGTATTTTGTAAGAAGGATAAGCTTTATACGTTTATTTTTTTATTAATTAGCCCTATTTCAGTCATACTTCATCCTTAATCCTGGCAGCCACATAATAAACAACAACATTAAAAAAAACACGCAGACACACAGGCTCTGTGACACAGAGAATAAAGGCTCCTTTTGAAGACCGTAACTTCTGTACCTGTCTGTTAGACGAACGCTCTGTCCATCACGACCACATTCACCAAAACACAACCTGCTTGTCCACTGGGAAGAAAAAAACAACACTAACATCTGACAGCACTTCCTCAAGGGATTAACCCGAGCTTTGTGCTGACTCTGCTGATAAATAAAGACATTTCAGACAGCTGGCAAAAAGTCACTAACGGTGAATCCAAAAATCTAGAAGAAACAAATATAACTTACTTGTTGAAGTGAACACAATGGCAACTTTTCTTATGCATTACAGTGTCAGAACCACACTGTAAAGCGCCTCAGCAACAGTTCTGAAAAAGGGCTGAACTTGTTTTTCTAGCTTTTTCCAGCAACTTAAAATGAAAGATTTCCTGCTTCTGATGAACTCTTAATATGTAGTATTGTGTCACTCTTTCCTTTTCCTGTGCGTTTTACAGACTAAACCATTTATTCTTTTTTTCACTCTGATAAATACTATACTCTACAAAATAATGCATTTTAATATAGCACCATCGTACACCGTCAGTAAGGCACTAATCAAATACAGTATAAAGAGTTAAACAAGAAACTTTCTATATTTCATGCTCCCTCCTGCTTTGTGTATTTACATCCTCCTGCTCAAAGTGTTTATATGTGAATAAGTGCATATGTGAGTGTGTGACTTTTTCATTAAGCTGCGTGTGAACATATGCATGTGTGTGTGTGTGTGTGTGTGTGTGTGTGTGTGTGTGTGTGTGTGTGTGTGTGTGTGTGTGTGTGTGTGTGTGTGTGAGTGAATAATGACAGGCTCGGCTCCACTGAGGGGACTGATAATAGCCTGGGCTGTGGGCCCCAGGGGAGAGCAGGTAGACACTCTGCAGTTCTGACCCTGCGCTCTCACATTACTGAGTGCTTCGCTCTCAGCCCAGCTCTCCTCCACAATCCCCGCCCAAGAACCGCCGCCGCCCAAACCCACCCATCTTCACTCCACCATGACATCATTAGTAGACTTTCATCCCTCTTTATGCCTTTTTTACTTTTTCTTGTGCTCTCTTATTTCTAATTGTCCACATCATTATGATATTTCTTTCCACCACGGACCCCTCATGGTGTCCACGCCTAAACCCACGTCCCCATGATCTACTGTGTGTAATCTACAAATTTTGTAGACACACTGTGCTTTACTGTCCCAATCCCAACAGTCCCAACTCCAACTCAAGTACTGGGGACTTATACACAAGGGGGTTGGCTGCCATCCAACAGAGAGAGAGAGAGAGAGAGAGAGTCCACTGACTCATATCCTTCCCTTTCTGACTCGGCTCCAGCAATGATGTAATGCTCTTGGTTTTTCGCCCTCCCCCCACCCTGTGCCTGCCTACCCCCAGATTTTGTCCCTCCCTCCCATCCTCCTCTCACTTTTCCCTCTCTTTCCCTCCTCAACTCAGTCCAGCATCACTGTACTCACTCCTCGCTGGGTGAAGTCACTGCAAGCTCTGGGTAGACACAGCAGCTAAAAACTTTTGAACGTAACCAAAACAGCCTAGGGCCAAGTTCCAGACGTTTGGGAGATGGTGGTGCAGTCACCATGGGAACGGAGGTAAATACCGGGAGAAACAAGGGCCTCAAACAGCTTGCAGCTGCCTGGCTCTCTGAGTAAACACTACACAGGACCTGCCCCTGATTTACTGCCTTTAATCACTGGTGGGAGGAGAGTGCCATGGGGTTTGGACTGAGGAAATAATACGAATCTGATCAAATAAATCAGCTATAATGGGTTACGACACAGGCTGACTTTTATTAGCGCTCTAGAGAAGGGATGGATGCTGGGAGGGTGCTTCACTGGAATGGATCTGGGCTGGGGTGTCCTCACATTAGGGTGCCTCAAGCTGAGTTAAGGCATGCCAAAGCACAGTTTAGGAATGGTGGGGAGTGACACTCTGGAGCAAATTAGTATAAGTGTTGCGGTATTTATTCACCAAATATGATACTGTTTTGAATCATCAGATGCTCTTGGCTGAGGAAAGCAAAGATGGGTTGGCTTTCATTTTAACGAAAGCATGTCAGTGCATTCATATCAGCGGTGAATCGGAAAAACTCTTCAGCAGCTAATGAGTCATCTTGTCACAAGCTACCCTGGGATCTGTCAGCAGCACCTGACTGGTGCTGTAACATTTGGCATAAACAGACCCTTTCACTTTCAGAGATACTTCATCTTTTTCCCTTTTCATCTACTAAAACTTCACTATTTATTAACATGTTTATGTCTCTGCTGTAAAGCCAACCTAGGCTCCTGTCACCCTGCCACCTGATTCCTGTCTTCTGTCAGTCTCATCTCTCATTCAGCTTTCCATCTTCCCTTCTCTTTCAGAATCTCCATACATTTTTCCCACACCCACGTTGTTCTGATGCCATGTTCTTCATGCTTCTATCTTTTCCTCTAATTCTGTACACACCATCCAGCAAAATCCATGTCCTCACCATCTGATGCCACTCTTCACTCTCTCTCCTTTACCCCCAGGATCTGTCATTTCCTCTCCGCCATCTATACCTCCTAATACCTTCTTCCGCTCCTCCATCCACCTCTGATCCCATTCTTCCCCTACTCTGTCCACCTCTGATCCCTCTTTTCCACACTTCCCTACATTGTGATCCCTGTGCTCCCCAGAGCTCTGAGGCACATCCCTGTGTGTGAGTTGCTTGTGCAGGAGCCTGCATGTGTGGTGGCCCCAGGGCAGGGATGACACAGACCCGCTGGAATGAGAGGGAACAGAGTCTGGGCGTTCCTCTAAAAACGCACTATTAAACCCAGTGCAGTACACAATGAGCTCATCTTAATTCAGGTCAGATGTACATCCTGCTTTCTCTCTCTTTCTTTTTGTCTTTTCACTATTTTTTTAATTGATTACATAGTTTGAGCTTTATTCGTCTGTACCGTGCTTACCAGTTTTCTCTTCTGTCTACCTCCTTCCTTTCTATTTGGATTAGCTCTACAATTTATTCGGAGCCAATAGCCACTTTTTTTTGCGGAGAACTAACAAGTTCGAGCACGGGGGCAACTTAAGCTTTCTGTAGAGGTCACACACTCGTATACGCAGGACGGACCTCCCTCCTTATCACAACTTTGTGAATGCAATCTAATCATAAACAATAATAAAAGACATCTTGTTTAAATTGTAAAGTTCATGAGGTCAAACTTTATCCATAAACAGCCCATAACATCCTTTCTCTCTATGCTCATGCACCAGTGCAGTGCACTTAGAAGGCAGCACCACTGGGTTATTACAGGCATGGAAAGAGTTATTATGCAATCTATACGATATGCAGTGTGTATCATGAACCACCTATCGGCACCACTGTATCAATATTAATTCAGTATAGTAGGTCAGCGGTGCTATTTTAAACAATTGATGAAGTAGTGAGTATCAGATTACACTGTATGTAAAAGAGCATGTACACATTGTGTTTAGACGTGAACATCTGTTCTCAATAAGTGCTCACTAGCTATAATATCTGACAATGATCGTGGATTAACAGGATGATCGCAAGCTTTCGCAATCAAATAGAAATGCAAATGTACTTTGTCACAGACACTTATACATTTTAATAAATTGAACTGCTACAATTCAGTCTATTAAAAGCAAATCTTCTACCCAGTGGTTCTTCATGATCAATCAGCACACTAGCAAATCTCTTTGCAAAAACACAGGAAGTTAATATCACTCTACACTTTGCATGAAACCTTGCTGTTAAGAAGGCATGAAGACCAACATCTATTTCTGCTACTTCCCTTAAAGGCAAAGACAAGGACCACAAGTAGAAGGGTGCTGAAGGTGTGAAAAATATTGTGCATTTAAAGCAGCATGGGAAACACAACCACAAATTGACTTCCTTCAAACCTGTGCACAATGTGACAGCCAAACTTACAAGTTGCACACAGTACGCCCAGGGTGGGACACCGCAAATGATAGATGTATAGGTTTAAAGATAAATCCACAATCTAGAAAAGCGAATAGACTCTCCGCATAGAAAGAGCTGCTTTAAAGTTAATGTGGTTATTGTCACATTTGTACAAAAACAAAATGAGACAAAGTTCTATTTTCATTATTGAAGGTAAATTGAAAAACCTTTTGGTTAAATGGTGAAAAACCAACACTGCCTGACATCAGCAGTTAGTGGTTTTGAGGGCTGCATCTCATAAGTTCAAATATTGTCTTTAACACTTTAGTAGGTTTAGACATCTGTACTGTACATTTAACAAAAAAAAATAATAGTTGAAAGCAGTACTTAACTATCAAATTATCGGCAACTGATGATGAAATCTGCCACATCTGTACTGTATTCACGTAGCCCAGATGCATTCAGGTTGATTGTGCTATGTAATGGAAACAATCAGGCTGAATTCCTTTGTGCAGCCAAAATAGAAGAATGTCATTTTTTAATGCCTTGTGCCCACACCCATCCACCCAGCAAGCTCCACTTACAAGTGAAAAGGCTGAGGTTTTCACAGAATGTTGTATCTCACATGGTTGACTAGTAATGTCCAACACATTTAACTCTGACATAACTCAGCACCAGATGTTTGTAACTGAAAAGCAGAGAGCATTCAGAACAGTTGGACACCGCTTCACTTTGCATGATAATGATAGCCGTGACATTAAGATCTGCTGGCTGTTTCTTATGCCTGGTTTTAACACTGGTTTGTGTCAGTGCAGCTCCCCCAAGACCTCCTTTAAGGACTCAGAGCTGAGGGAAGGAGAGAAAAAGCGAGAGCGAGAGAGGTCCTCAGGTTTCACAGCTGCAGGCCCAGCTCAATCCTAAAGTAAGTGGACTTGAGGAAAGCCAATCCTAATTGATTCCAAGCCTCAAAGCTCTTTAGTAAACATTGTGGAGCAATGAAAATGACTTGTTATCCTAATTCATTGGATGCTCATGCTGTGCACTCAGCAGAGCAGAGGAACAAAATGAAGAAGCAGATGGAAGTGAGATTAAACTGATTTTGTTTGGTGATTTTGTCTCATTTAGAGACATATTTACCACAGAGCCCCATAAAGTGTGTTGATACTAAAAGATTTATAGACCTGCAATGATCAGATACACAACCTTTACCAGTCGTGACAAGGATAACCATTTTTTAATAGTCTCTTAGGTTATTATGGTTCAAATTAAACACAAAGATTTACATAGCGGGAACCTAACTGTGCTTCTAGTTTTACATGATGACCTTGTTCACAAAAGCACAGTAAATCAAAACATATTGAAGCCTACAATTCTCATGAATTAACAGGCTAATATCTGGACTGTGTTGGACTGAGTACACCAGTCTGTGAAGTGTCCAGCATGGTCTCTATGTAGGAAGTTCCTGTGGAGAGACCCTGTGCACAGAGGCTTTGGTGAGCCCTAATGGCTTCCTGTGGAAGTTCTGCTTTTCAGTGGAGGGGTTTCCTCAGCCCATTTTCCTGCTGATGTGAACATTTCCAGATCAGTTTTCTCTTGTGTGAATATTCCCATCCTATTCATGTTTCAGGATTCCGCCATCCTCGTAAACAAGTGACGCATCTGCAACTTTAGACCATACAATTGCTGCTCAGAGGTTGCCTCAGATCATGTGTGACAGATCACTGCAGCTGGCAACTTGGTGCAGTTCTGTGGCTGGCAACCACCACCACATGGCATACCGTCTCTGAATTTTGAGTGATGCGATTTTACGACAATAAACAATAACACAGCTCTCTCAACAAACCGGTAAGGGCTCTGTGGTCAGAAAGGGCTGCGAAGTGAAGTGGTGAGTCAGGTAAAGAGTTTACAATGACAGGTAAAGTCAGGTGAAGCAGGCCTGACAACGTCTCTGTTACTGGCAGTGATTGCTGCTCCTCCAAGGGGTTGAAATTCCATCCCTGTCCTCAACAAAGAGCCTGATGGGGTGTCAGTCAGACTTAGTGATGGGCCTCCCATCCAATATTCACTAGCTCCCGAAGCTGTAAATCTACACAAGACAGCCTCAACACAGGGCTGGCCTAACTCTGAGCCATCTCAATGTCTAACAAGTTTGCCACAGGCCTGGTTTACAGTAACAAAGCCCTGGCACAGATTTGAAGGTGGCTGAAGTTAAAGCACAAGGAATGAATGAGGTCAGTGGAGAGTCCTCATGTGGGAAAAAAGGTGCATAAATGTTTGTGTGCGTTTCCTATAACCGTTATGTCACTGACGTATTAAGACAGAACTGCAGCAGAGGGAAAGACGTTTCACTCAAAGAGATGACAGCCCTGCAAGAGTTGGCAAAATTTATGCAATCAATACCCAATGCAATACCCCAATCATTACGTACAGTGTGCATATACAAGTAATAAGCACAAAGAAGCAACCCACACACATTGTAATTAATATGGTTTCTCTATCTGCAAAGGTTCCAGAGAAGCAGAGCTCTAAGGCAGCTGCCATTCCCATACTGTGAAAAGAACTATTTTAGAACATGAAATGCTAAACCTGTGTAAAAGCGGTCACGGCTTAGGCTTCAACAATGACTTCATCTTATCCTCTGGGACCCTCTTTGGCATGCTCCGCTATGGGACAACAGTGAATGAACAGCAAAACACGAATGGCAAGTCCCACACACACTGCTCCAAATGTAATGAAACACTGACATTGCCTCAGAGACAATGGGGGGGATGACAGCTGGCACAGAAACAGAGGGACCAGGATGAGACTGAGGCTGTCAGTATAACAGGGGCACACTTGAGGTGAGAGAATCCCCAAAGATCACTGCGCTTGTCAGGCGGTTTTCAGTCTGTCATCAATTCTCAGCAGTGCTCAACAACTGCTGTTTCATGTCATACAGAAAAGAGAAAATGCCTCTCTCAGTAGCAAGTTTCATAAAACCTGTTTGTACCTGTTACTTGTATTTACGCTGCTGATGTTTAACGACATCTTTCGGCCACTGCGGTCTGCTTACCCTATCTGTCTATTTGTTGATGGAGCCTGAGTTATGACAGAGCTGGACTGAGGAGAGGGCAGGGCCTGCTGGATCACTATGCTGGTATCATGATTGCCCATTCGTGAGTGGGACTGCTGGTGCTGGCCTTGGCCTGCTTGGCCATGCAGTGAAATGTTCTGTAAAGAGAAGAGAGGAGGCGAGTGAGCACAGTATAGAGGTTTAGGACTCTATAAAGAGCATTTTCAAGTGCAAAACAACACAAGCATTTCAACCATTTGGCCTTGGACTTCACACATTCAGTGGGTGGGAATGGGTAATGAGGAACTAAGTAAGGTATCATCTACAAGCTTTTCTGTGCTGAGCTGAGAGTTTATTGATGACCATATTTCCTTTATTTTTATTTTACCAACAGTTTTTAACTGTCACATTATGAATATTCATACTAAAATAGCTGCAAGTGATAGAATACTCACACTCACGTATCTCTCACACACTTACAGTGCCATAAAGTATTTTGCATTGCAGTACAATTACTTAATCTTCACCATTATGATAGTATATTGCAGGATATGGAAATAAGACTATTTCATACTGTCTTCTTGGTGTTTTCTTAAAGTTTCAAATTTTTAACTCTTATCTTGTTGTGCTTTACACTCCCTGCAAGTCTTGCTCTGACTCGCCTCCTGCTGACTTGGCAAAGCCTCCCATCATAAACCACACAGGCTGGGCAGCCTAGACATGGCTGACCTGAGCACGCACGATCTCCAGAGCCAAACCACAGAGACAACAGCTTAGCTGCAGCAGGGACTGCACACACTCCCAGACCTTAGATAAGCAGTCTGTCTTGTGGTGATTTGACTATTACCCATGTTTCAGGTCAAGGTGCTTCAGGGCAGATGTATAATGCATAAATGATCATGTTCTTTGTCAAACGTCAGTGTTTGTGACTCTGCTCACATACAAGACTGTCTGGTCAGTATTTTTTCCTGATTACTGCTGAAAAAGATGTCTCAGGGGTCTGTCTGTCTGGGAGAAATAGGACTCCTTCTCTAAGCGATGAAGATCTGTTTGAAGCTGCAGGTGGAGAACCTGATATCTTTTGTCCTCATCTGTGATGGGTGACAAATCTCCACCTGCTAGCCCTGTCTGTCACTGTTGACAAGTCAGATGAGGTTAAAGCAGCGTGGCACTAGTGGCATCACGAGAACTAGACAGGGAACATATAGTTTGGATAAAAGAGAGAAATATAGCAGAAATATTAGCGGTGAATAAACACTTGTGGCTATCCATTTTTGAACAAATGGGCAGAATGTGGTTGCATGAGGTCTATGTGTTTCCAGTCTATAAAAAAAATGTGTTATCAGCTCATGCAGTGTGAGCCGCTGTTAGCGACATTACTCATGTGATCACTCCAGATAAGAGCTCTTAACCACCTAACCTCTGTGGCTTTGGTCTCATCTGTTTTTTGTTTTGTTTTTTTTAGTCTGAGTTTTTTTTCCTTTTTGTTCCAGTACCTGTTTACTGTCCTCTTCTTCCTGGGCTTTGCAAAATTCCTGCTCAATTGAGCAGTCCAGGTCACTGAACAAGCCCACCTCCTCACAGTTCTTTAAAAAACGTGTTGGCGTAGGTGTCTGGTCTGTAAACGAAGAAAAAATGTTTTTCAGGTTTAAAAGTAGAATGTGGACCTTTAAAAGTTAGAGGGAAAAGAGTTTTAAGGGGTTCCAAATGGCAAAATATATCCGCAAGCGTAGTGTTTTCGTGAAAAAGTTGATTTCATATTTGTCTTTTTCCTTTTCCATTTTGTGATATTGTGTGATGCTTTTGTAAAAGATGTATGCCTAATTCTCATTTGCATACCTGAAACATATATACAATGTAAAAACTTACGCAGGCAAAATGAACCAAAATGCAAATATGCGCACAACAGTATTTAAAACAGGAACCATGTCTGCAAGAAGTTAAATGAGACACGAGAAAGCATTTAAATCTGTTTTGACAGCGCAGCATGTTTTATTCTGATAATTTGGATAGTTTTACTGCTAACTTTTAATTTGATTCTGTGACTCTTCTTGTACTCTCCGATTTTTATGTCTTGTATTTTTTGTATTTTCTGCCTCATTGTTCCTTACTCTAAAAAAATGATGTCCAATTATGTGAGCCAAAGTTTTTACCAGCATGCACTTTAAGCAAGCTAATGGAGACCAATCCAAAAAGAATAATGAACGTACACTGTTGTTGCACATTGTGTTTTTAAGTAAGCATTACTTGTATTTAGCCGATGAGAGACACTACTTTTGACAGCCCAGTTTTTTGCTGACAAAGTACAGATCCCACCTACAGAGTGGGGTCTCATTTGTCGAGCTCAGTCAAGCTGTGGTATTCAGCTTGACATTGTGGGGGGTGCACGCAGATCGGGTTTCAGACTGTTGAAGGTGATTTTGGGATCACAGTTGTTTCAAAGGCTAAAAGCATACTCCATGGCGTGTTTATCCATTCTGGCTAGACTGAGGATTGACTCAAACTTTCGTCATGACGTGTGTACTCAAAACACAGTTTTACTCTGCAAATATACAGCGCCGTTTCGATCTGCAGAGACTGACGATATTACTCAAGCTCTATTAAGAAACCGAGTAATGTCAGTTTTTAGTCGAGTCAATGCAAAGCAAATAGAGCAGGTCAACTTTAGGTCATGAATTATAGTACTAAAAGTTAAGCGTAGACAATTTTGCATGTGACATTGTGTGTCTGAGGTGTGACTTTGTGTGCTGCATAACCACTGATTATTTTATCCTGAGTTCAGTGTATCAGTAAGAAAGTAGTCATAGTTGTAACTCAGGCGAAAAGCGATAAAGACGCCTGGCTTAGAAAATCTGATCCTACTGACTACCGAGTGTAAACAATAAAGAAGAAACTACTTGAATAGTCTGGCTGTAGCAATTTTTACTAGACAATGGCTGATGCATTAGGAATGTTATAAGGAGTAGAGATCTACACTATTGGATTGGCCGCTACTATTGGTTTGACTCTTACTGGACTTTTGAAACTCTAGATTAATGTCCAGATCAGCGGCTCAACTGGGCTTTTGCACCCTGTAAAACTTCCTTTCTTTCGACGTGATATATAGAATGATGACGCACCGAGTGACAGAAAAGCGCAAATCACATGAAGTAACAGGAAAGACAAGCTCACACATAAAATGCTCATTTGTCCAGTTTTTGTCAGGCAGCTTCTTTATATGTTACTGAAGTGTTCATTGTGAATGACACTAAGCTGTAGGGTAGCATGCCTCATATGATTTACATTATTGCAAACAACTTCTGGAGGCACTGTAAAGCATACTGATGATAGACGAGTGTGTCTGTGCATGAGTCACAAAGACACAGCTGCAAACAAACTCCAAGTTTCTTTCAAACTCTGCTCAAATAGTGAGGTAGTCTGTATTGAAGGAGCATAACTCACCTGATAACATGTTGTCGTTCTTTATGGAGGGGAACTTAAGGGTCATCTCATGTTTGTGTCGATGTATCATTAGATGGTCCTCTGTGGGGAATCGCTGTTGAAAAAAAAAAGAATTGTACATATGTAAAGAGACAAGTATGAGTAACTGATAGGAAATGAAGCACTACCCTAAAATAACATTCACTGTTATTGTAGTCATTCTTGACTACATCCTAAAAGAAACTTTTTTTTCTTTAGGTATTTTAACACTAGACCCGATCACAGTTTGTGTTTCAAGCACTTCCATGGTATTGCGCTTCTCCCTCATGCGCGAGAGATAAATCTACTCCGAATCCCTCTTTGGTGTATTGATATCACAGGCAGACATACATATACACATGCACATGTACGCATTGAGTTTTATCACGACAGTCTCACCTGAGAACAGCCAGGAGCGTTGCACACGAACGGCCTTTCCTGGTCCGAGTTCATCACTCTGGCCAACTTCTCATAAAACTACAGAAAAAGACAAAAGAAGAAAGCAGTGAGGAGAGCTGAATAATTTTGCTTTCCTTAGACGAGGGAAAATACGCTCGTGTCATGCTAGACATGAAACTGCTACTGCACCTGCACTAGTTTTCTCACGCTACAGTAATCTGGGCTCCACTAAAATGACATCAAGGCTGAGGTTGTGGAAACACTGGGTCCAATAACTTTAGCAAAACTCAACCACTGGGAAAACTTTTAAATATTTCGATAGATGGATTTTCTTTATATCCACGTTTTTATTGCACATTACCACATAGATTGTAACACACTTTAAAGCTGGTAATAAACAAAATGAACAAATGTATCTATATAGACATTGCTTCTCAGTACTTATATATTTTTTATTAAGGCAGCTATGTAGTAAGACAAAATTGACTTTAAATAAAAGGCACTTACATCTGGAAAAAATAGCTCCACATTTAAGTTTCAGCCATACAGTCATCGGTTTCTTAATGAATTGATTCGCTGGTTATGCATCTTTTAGTGAGAACAAGAAAAGGAAGCAGCGGCTGTGCAGCCGTGCACAGTCAGAAAGTGCAGCTTATTTGATAGAAAGAAGAAAAGGAACTTTAGTTGGTGTTAGTTTTAAAGCTTAAAAATAAGCGGGCCTCAGGTTTTTTAACGTGCACTTTAGGAACTTCTCAGTGCACCCATATCATTTTAACTTTAAGAATTCAAAGCAAAATGGGACAAGTGATGGTAAAAGATAAAAACACTAAAAATAAACCTCTACAAATTATTTCAAATTTTATCCTTTTCCTCTTTTAACTTTGAAAAACCCAATCAGGCAAAACCAGTTAAAGAAGTCAAAATTTTCAACTGTATTTTTTTCATACATTTCAAATAAATTACGGAAACAACAGTTGGATTTTAAAATATATCGATCAACATCAAACGCATTAAACAACACCTATGTGAAATATGATATCCACATGATGGAGCGCACACATTCAAACATTTATATTGCACAGGTTTACAGCATCTTACTTTATTGTTCCTGCCAATAATTTTTTTAAATTATTTTAGGCAGGAATAGGAAGGAATATATCTTTTTATTATTATTACTACATTTTATTTTGACGTTTGACTTTTTTTAAAAGTGATATTCAGGATGCCAACCACTTGTAAGCTTACCAAGGCAACACACACAGTATACTTGAAGTTTGGTCAGATTCTGAGCTAAATTTTTGCTTGCATTTGCATTTTTACTGAAACAATTTTTGTTAAGATCTTTGTGTTTAGACAACATTAAACACAGAAATTTATCTCACTTGTGTAAAAGAGAAAAACGGTTTTCGTCACAGTCTGCAAACTACTGAGCAAAAAATATTATTTGTGCAATCCTTGTACTTTTTTTTGCGACATCATACTTGGTTCGCAGCTTATTTAGTATTTCGAGATCTTATTATTGTTACAGTGCAAAAGTATAAACTATTCTTCTAATAAACACTAACAAAGAGCCTCTGAGCAGTCATCACATTTCAATAACACAAATGCCAAGCACTTTTAGACGGATGTCGTACCAGATGTTAAGTAAGTACGATTATTTGTCTTTTAGGGTGAAGGTGGACATGAACATGCAAAACATGCAAAACAGGGATGCACCATTATATATAAGGAACATCAGTACTGGCTTATATCAGCCTTTCTGGCTGCCATTTACCAAGTTGTGGAGAACTGAAAGATTTTAATGTAGTTTTCATTGTCTCCCGGCACAAATTATTACATACCGATAAAAAAAACCCCATATATGCTGCATTGGTACTTTCCAAGTTGTTATTTTAACATAAAATTTCTTAACCATTCTTGCATCCCTATTTCACACCCCACACATGGAAACCACACTTGGCTGATGTGTGGTTTCAATGCAAAGCCCACAAAGCGCTTGGGGTGTCTAGCCATATAAGAAATGGATTTTGTATTTAATTATTTAATGATTCTTGGCCTTATGAGCCTTATGAGTCTTGGCTGCATGATAGTTTCACAGAAACCTATTTCTTCTATGTTACAATAACTTAGAATTGCAGTTAAATAAAGAAAATTTGGCATTATGACGTAAAATGAGACACAAAACTTTTTCTGCTTAGTTTTATCTGCTTTTTATTGCACAACTTAAATGTAATCAGAGAAGGGGGTTTAATAAGACACTAAGAGTTTGATGATCATCAAATAGGTCTGTGGTTTATCATGTGTCCTCTCAGTACAACTAAAACATCTGCAGTATTTACAACACTGATACTGGACCACATCATTTTTATTTAATGGCACATTAAACATTTCCTTTTATCGCTTGCATTATTATCACCTCTCCCTCCTACCAGTTCACAAGAACCGCACCACATCTGTAATTCTGTAATAAGTCTGTAATAAGTCAGTGCGGCATGTCAAGTGTCAGGCATGAATACTTTCATACACTATGTGCATGTGTCTTTTTCATAGGTACAGGCTATTTCCTTAAGCGCAGTCAAAACAGTCAAATATTGTGTTATGCTAAGCAGTCCTGTTTTCCTAACAAGTTGTACTTCATGACCAAGCCCGCTTGAACAGGGTCTGGAAAGGGTCTCACTGTCAGAGAGCAATGAGACCTGGTCTCTCTTTCTATCACCAGTTCAGTTCTCTAAAACAGGGCCCCTAAAAACTCACCTGGTCTATTTTGACACAACAAACACGACCAACACTGCTGATCATTAAATAAAACTAAGCGCTAGATGACAAAAACAGTGTCTGTAGATATGGCGCTACTCACTCGTGTATTAAATAAAGGCCCCAAATGTTCATGAAACAGCATGAATCAGCTGTTGTGTTTCAACTCTTGTTGGAACTGTTGTTTACTAGCTCCCTTCTTGATTGCCAGTATGAATTTGAAACAGTTCTTGAAACATAAAAACTTTAAAGCAAGGCATTAAAAAAATAAGAGAAAAATTGTTTCCATAACTGTAAAAAACAGAAACGTTTACCTTCCTGTTCCTGTTTCTAAAACGGGACTCGATCATTCCCTCACATTTACTAGGAAATTCAAACCATATGATACATAAAACTTCCAGCCATTAATTCTGCGAATGCCTCTGCGAATTATCCAATAGCTTTCACACTTCAAATTATCAGCATTCAACGCCCTTTCCTTGGACAGGGCACTTGGCTCTCATTTAATATAGATGTTTTCATTTAGCAGAGGAAATTTGGTTACACTTTACATTAACTGCATCCTGATGTGAGTGAGGGGAAGGATTAGGGTCCGGCATTCGATTTCAAGAGGAACTTGGGAAGAACTCTCCAGGTAGAACGCATATTAGAATTTAAACAATATGGTGAGGAAAAGAAGGGTTGGGGTGCAAAGGCATATGGGGTTAAAGCAAGCACAAACATGCACAGCAATTCAACTCTCCAGCTCCAGTGCCATAACCTGGGCTTTTGAGAGTACAAATTGAAGGAAGGATTACGGCGAACCCTGAGACAACGTACACGGGACCTCTCTGACAATGTCTGCACTGAACTTCTGCTCTTAAACTCAATGCATGACTAGAAGACTGGTTTGACTGAAATATAAACTTCAAAAGCTTTCAATTACTGGTCTCTGACTCAACATAAACTCATAAATCAAAAAATTAACCCTCAGAGGTCTAGCATGGGATTAGCACTGCTCACATTATTCTAACTGTATTATTCTTAGCATTCACTTTGCAGAACTTTGCAGGTAAAGGCGAAAAGAAAGCTCTAGTATTAAAATAAAATGCTCTAACTTCTGTGGTGTACTTGTTGCTCAGACTTGAGACTGCCTTTATGTTTGCTACCTTTTCACACCTTCTATATTAGTAGAGACATTACCAGGGGTACCTCAAGCACAAGAAATGCAACTAACAGTTTACTGCTGCAATCCAGCTTAACATGTAAAAAACATATATCCATGAAGGTTAGTAAATAACACTATTATAGAATAAACAAGTGAATTTAAATGCATTAACTATAGCTTATGATACTTGGTCTAAGTTTATGTAAATCCTAATAATTATTATGAACTATTTTTGGATTATGTATTTTTGCTTTAAAAATAAAAAAAAATTTGTCCAGCAAGTTAACTTTACTCAATCTGATAGGCTACATATTTTTATGGAGACAAATTATTGCAAAAGCTTTCATAGAAAGAAACTCCATCCCAGTCTACATTAAATGCTGAAAAAAGTCGCAACAGGCATAAATAACACTTTAACAGGCGTTATTACGACACCGAATAAAAACTCGGGCACAATAAGTGGAATCGTGTACGAGAAACATGTGTTATTGATAGTGCTGTCTAATAAACATAATGATAGCGGCCGGAGAGCAATCAAATAATTAAAGCATCTTTCTCTTTTTTTAAAAAAGCCGTTCCGTCACAAAGTGCGCACCGTCAGCACAACCTTACTCAAAGTAACCCTCAACATCTTAGCGCTTAATCAAATATCGACTGGCCTGCAGAATGACGTAATCTTGATGAACATTGCTGTTCAAGAGAAAAAGAGGAACATAAATTTAACGTAAACAAGGATACCCTGGGGTAACAGCGTAACCACCGGCCCATTATATTCCAGACAGTCATTGGTGAACCGCAGCACGCACGAGTCCCGAAGATTAGCCTGCTCTGCGTATCCCTGGATGGGACAGGCATGACAATGATGCAGGGGTCCAGCTTCGGAGATTTAGAGCTAAATGAAAACTTAGAAGACGTGCCAAATTGGTGTGAAGTGCAACGAAAAGCGCCCGTTGCAATAAAAATGTTCGTGTTTTTGTCCTTTCAGATAATTTTCTGCAGACTTGCCTTAGCTGCTACTTGACAGACCGAGCTGCAGCGGCACTTGACTCCGCGATTCAACTTCAACAACAGTGTAAGAGACAGGCCAAACACACGGAGCGCGAAGTGACATGACAATGCACTCACTCAAACAAAACTCGCACGACACAAAGCTGCAGACACCAGGAGGTGAAAGAAATAAAACAAAATCACATCTTTAGAAAGACTGCTGAAGCGAACGAGAAAACAAGCTGTTGCATGAAAAAGGGAGAAGGACAAGTGAGAAGAATCGCTTTTTAAAAGAATAAAAATAAAAAGATGACAAACCTGCAGAGGCGCGTGCACGGTCCTCTGCATGGTGGCAAGGCTTTCAACTTACCAAACAAGTGCAGAAAATGTGAAGCAGTCTCTCAGAAGAAACCACGTTGGACTGAGAAAAGATTACAATACGATCTATTTAGAGAGCATAACGTCACCCTGGGTGACGTCACGTGGGATTCCTGAACTTCTAAATCATTGTGGTCCGCTGGTGGGTGGAGCCAGCGGGGGCGGAGTTTGCAAATGCACGCCCAGGGGCATGTATGAACACCGCTGGCCCTTGGTGGGTGTGGTCCAAAGCTGGAGCGCCAGTACAGAGCAATGAGTGCAAATAAACGTGCGGTGCTGCAGCTTCTATCTGTCAACTGCGAGAGCGATAAACGGGAAAACCTGCTAAACAGTCCCACGCGTGAAGTATAATCAAGACCCTGCAAACTTTAACCAACAAAACTGAAACTTTATAATAGGAAGCTCCCTACAAGTAAATAAAAATAATTCTACTATTTGCTGATTTCCAGCTCCATATCTTTATTCTTGGACTCAGTAGCTTTGAACATTAGCCACAGCCTCACAGCAAATCCACTGCTGAACCAAGACGTTTTAACTCCTCTTTTAAAAGCTACACTTCCTTTACGCCAGCTTTCTATTGATTGACTCCCCCTTGCAAACAGAAGGCTTGAACATCAGGCTAGATGACTGGGATGACTATATTAGGGCTGTTTCCTCTCACAGGAGCTTTGATTATGGCAGTATTATCTATTTATGTACATGCGAGAAAACAAGGAAACACAACAAAATCCCCCTTTAAAAGGAACCAAGCAGAAACTGACCTTTACAATGTACCTTGTGTGCGCTTGTGTGACATGATGAGTGAAGTGTTTTTCATGCAAGAATACAAATTTTCTCAGACTTGTAGTCCTCGGATTTGCTAATTCAAAAATTCAAGTAGAATTTGGGAAAACTACCTACAAACCTAAAGAACCTAAAGTAATTATGAAACTGGGAATCTCTTCAAAATAAATTATAATAAACATACATGACCAAGTCTAATGACTCCAGAAACAGGAAAGTTACTTTTTGCCAGAATTACGATTCAGCCTCAGTGACAATCTGCATACTGTATTACTCCCTGACGTTACTGTCAGGGCCTTAGAAACGTGTTTTCGTCAAACTGGCTTCATTTTTTGCTTATGTTTCACAGTGAGACTATAACCTGGCAGGACTCAATGCATCATCAACAGCTTGACTGGCAAATGAACTGAATGTGCAAAACACAGAGTGTTGCCTGTTGCCTTTTCTAAAGTGTGCCTTAGCTACAGCACATAGAAGAGATTTAAACAGCTCTGAAGTATACAAAGCATTTATGTTGGAGCTCTGCACGACCTGCTGGTGCCAACTGGCTGTGATTTCTTGGGCCACAGACACTGGTAGTGAAGCCATCCTCGGTTCCAGGGATTAATGACTCCTCACACATTGAGAAATGTTTACCACTCGCCACTCCACTAGACACACTAAGAGCTCTGTCACTGAAACAATAACGCAGTCTGAAAAGCCCTCATAACTCAGAGCCTCTCCGCCTTTGTCTTTTAACCAGAGCTTTAATCAACATTTATGACATCCTTTTGTCTCTTTATTGCCAATATATTTCCCAACCAATCCAAACATTATGCTCCCAGAGGAGCAGACTATTAAGGTTGGAAAGAGCCGATACAGTTTGGGTCAGTGACCCACACTAAAGTGGACTTGATCTATATTATACTAAACCTTTTATTATTATGCCTTTGTGCAATGCTTCTAGCTAAGATCACCTTGGGAAGATAAGGACCAGTGATGATGCTTTGTTGTAGCAGGTGCAAAAGGTGAAGGAGGCTAATAACAAAAGCGTCTCATAGGTTTTCAATTTTCATCAAAATATAAAGCACTTTAATGAATATTCCACTTTGCAAAGCAGTCAGCTATAGGAAATAGATGTCCAGATTAATGCTGCTCTTCATACCTCAAACAGAGATGACTACGCCCAAAGAGATATTAGTATAAAGCTCTTAGTAACTGTGCAACAACAGAAATCTAAGATATTTAGTTATCTGTTACCGCTCATATAAGCAAATACTTCTCCAAAATTTGGGGTAGAAAAAGCAAAATAGAAAATAGAAATATAAAACTAACAAATGATTGTAGGTCTTTGTCAACTGGTGTTTTCTTGTTTTCACGCACTACTGGTGCATCCTCACCTTACATTTTGGGTTAAAAAAAACTTCTAAAACTCTGATTTTAACCAACAATATATCAAAGCAGTCACTTTAGTCTGTAGATGAGATCATCCATAGTGGTGTGTTTGTTTTAAAATCGCTACGTTTCAATCAGAGGCTTCACCATCGAACTCTTATCACATATTTAAGACCAAGCAAGTCATGACTGTTGTGGCAGAGGGAAAGATGTAAGATAAGACCTAAGCAGCCAAGTCAATTTTACTGGCATCTGAAAGAAGATAGTCTGGGCTTTCCACAGCAGTAGTTATGTTGACAGATTCAAACTTTCTTCAGAAATGTTCTATTTTTTTAAATTACTTAACAGAATAAATTGGTATATAGTCTGAATGTCAAAAATAAATAAATAAATAATGTAGAGTTACTAATTTGTCTGATTTGAAAACATAATCATATCTTTACAAAGCCAGGAAAATATACCAGCCTAGCTGACTATAAATATTGAAAGACATTGCTTCTGAACTGGTGGGAATGTCATTCCAAGTGTTTGCTGTTCAGTGGTTAAAGATCAGGAACTACTATGTGGTGAGGGAAACCTCAGGACATACTGAATATCACAGTGTTGACACTCTGACAATGTCAAGGTCTGTGGGTTGTAAAAGAAAAAAAGTAGAAATATTTGTGTTACTTGAAAAATGAGAATGTTCAGTAATTCACTGCATTGCAAAACAACAATACAGTAATAAAAAATTCAATACTGGTTTATGGGGATGTTTTGCAATTAAACTTCAAAATAAGGATAGAAAACCCTTTACTCTACAGGCAGTTGTTTAACCAGTAAATTTACTTTTGTGCACTGCAACATCTGAGTTACTCAAATTTCAGCATTCAGATTAATCATTGAAATACTGAAATGAAGCTAGTGGTTTGAAACTGTCAAGACTCAGTAATTTCTGTCTTGGTATGTCAACTATCTCTGCTGAGCTTTCTAATGGCCCTGGGAGTCTTGTCCAACAAAATATATACTCTGGAGGGTCCTCAGTAGATAACCTTAGTGGCTTTTTCTCGCTCAAACACTTGACCCTATAACATTTACATTAGGTGGACGATAAATGGTGGTGCCTGAGTGAAAGCTATGGAGATTTGTAATTGTGTAGGATAATCTTTTTGCACAGCACTTGCGAGAAAGTTTATCAGTCTAATGATATATGAACTTGTCTTCTGTGTTACTTAAAGGGGATTATTAATAACATTTTTAACAATAACAATTTTTAAATGTTATATGGCGAGGCTAACAATAACACTATCATAACACCTTTAGATTACATTACAACACTGCATGGATAATATGTTGTGAGTGGTATTTCCATTGTGTTAGTCATCCCTATATGATTTATATTGGCTTGCGGGACCCGCGGTCCTATTACAAATCACTTAAATAAACACACTGATGATTTGAGTTAGAAATAAAGTCCCTAGGGAGCTGTTTTCACTTTCAGCTGTTTGAAATAAGTCTCCACTCCATGCAAAAATGAAGCCAGAAGGACTGAGGTGCCCTTTCTTTACTGTAGAGTGTAGGAGTGAGGAAATTATCTTATTGGTTGACTCAAACTTGCTGGGCAGTTCCCAGAGAACAGAAGGGTTTGGTCACTTACGAGCAGCTATTAAACGTGACTTTGCCTGCATGTGTTTCCACAGTGAGGTTGAACAGTCTATTCAGTACATCCTAAGCCCAAAGAATCCCAAACATATCTATTACCTCATCTCTAAACTTAAGAGTAATGATTAGGTGAAGCCTTACCCATCAAGCAAAAACTTCAATAAATAACAGAGGATAAGCCATGCCAGGATTTTTAAAAGAAACCCATCAGTTTCCTCAAACAAGAAGCTGTGAGTGATGTAATGCTTTCATAGTAATATCCCACAGTGTTCTCATGCATAACTGGAAAAGAAAAAAGTTTTACCATCACTGGTCTGAAATTTGGATGAGCCCAGTTATGACCCATTACACATTCATCAGGCACAGACTCAAAGATACCACACAGTCCATGGATGCAAAAAAAGTAACTAAAGAATTCTTCCACTCACTTTTTTGCCTCTTTAAAAAGGAACATTTGTTGCATATTGTCACATATACATTGTAGAGACCCGTGTTTCTCTCTTACAAGTTGTTGCATCAGTCACTCTGTTCTCCTGAAAACAGTCAGATGGGGGGGGGGGGGGGGGGGGGGGGGGGGGAAGAAAACCAGCTCCAGATTAGATTAATGACAAGGCACAAAATGTTTCAGATCTGTTACTCTGACAAGTAATTTAATTAAATGTAGCGTACACATGCTGTAGTTATTCAGAACCTGTGCACATTTTCAAATTGATTTTATGCATTAATGAACGATGAAAAATGGCAGCATGCACTTAATTCCAGCCTGTCTCTACCTCAGACTACCTCAGAAAATAAAATCACTTTGCAGAACAAGGCATGTGAAGTGCTGTTGATAGTAGGAAAAAAAACATATAAAAATAAAATCCTTAGGAAGGATAAAACCTCTTGTAGGACTATACTGTTGGCTGAGTTAGAGATAGTCCTGGGAGACCTTTAATCCACTGAACATGACTTACCTTTATTCACTGGCCAATACTGCCGCTCTGTGGCCATTAGATGCTCTTAAGCTACTTGTTGCTCCAAAGTGGAATTCACAGCACGACTTATTAATTACCCACATTTACTACAAAATATATGCACATAATTGCAAATGTAACAAGCATCAGTCAGTTCTAGAATACGATTCCGGTGAAGGCAGACACTTAGTTTGTTGAAGTGACGCACATCCTACCTGGCACTTAATTAAAGGTAATTTGAAAACTGAAAGAAAAGGTATACAAATAAGTCAATATAAGGAAAAATATTTGCAGTGACGATGTCTATTAATTAGTCAAGCCAAGTGTGCAAACTCCATGCGTTAAATTAGGCAAACTGTTCAAAAAGCAACTTCCTATAAAGCATTACAAGAACTATATAGCCAACTACCGTACTACACAGTTTCTAGGAATGCAGTTTGTTTGTTTGTTTGTGTGTGTGTGTGTGTGTGTGTGTGTGTGTGTGTGTGTGTGTGTGTGTGTGTGTGTGTGTGTGTGTGTGTGTGTGTGTGTGTGTGTAAAATCGCACTTTTGTTATTAGATAATTGTCATTTAACGTTTACTCATCTGCTGTTTTACTTGATAATTCAAATTTGACCAACAGTTCACGTAATTATAAACAAACTTTTAATTTTTTAAATAAGTGATTAATGTAGCTAGACAGACCAAAAGATGACGTTTCGAAATGTATATTTAGGCTCTTGGCATAACAATGGCAACAACATTGTGTATTTTTATTTAAAATAATCAAAATTATATTTTAAAAAAATGATTACGTCTTTTAAAAGGAATACGAAAATGTTTATAAACTTCAAGATGAGGTCTATTTCAATTCTCATTTAATATCCTGTACGACCCTAAACTCTAACAATATATCCTAGTTTGCCAAAAGTTTAATTTTCATCTAATATATTGCCATCCCTTCACTGCAGGCGTGCCATAAGGACTCACTTCAGATACGAACTGTATAACTAGAGGCAATTTAGAAAAATTGTTTGGCTTTTTTAATGAAAGTCAAACAGCCTCACTTCCGGTGTCATTAAGTGTCTCCAGCTGGTTTGACGCAGCTGAGAGAAGTCAGCCTGCTGCCAGTGCGAGCTCCAGCTGTTTCCACCGCTGTCCGCCCCGCTGTTTCCCCGCCGCTTGCCCTCATTTCTAATGCTGCAGCGACCATGACAGGCATCGCCGCTGCTTCCTTCTTTTCCAACGCTTGCAGGTTCGGGGGCTGCGGACTTCACTTCGACTCGCTGTCCGAGCTCATCGTCCACATCGAGGATAACCACATCGGTAAGAACTGATAAGTACCGAGCCCCAGCCTGCAATGGCCATGGCCCCGGTTTGCAGCTTAGCATACGTGGCTAATTAGCAACCTAGCAAGTTACTTCCTGCGTCCTGACAACCCTGTTGCTAGGTGTGGCGGCAGTTGATGTTACCCCTCTTCTTTTCTCTTTCAAAGCTGTGTCACTGTGTTATTTTACTGCTGCAACATCGAAGAAACACAAACTTGAAGTTACTATATGCGCCCGGGTCGCGCGTGCAATTAGTTAATGCAGCGCCAGGCCCGCGCGCGTAGCTGGAAACGTCGTGAGTCAACTTAGAGTCAGCAGCTTGTTTCAGTCCGCCTGACAACGTAGTTAACTGGGCTATATAAAAATATACATTGCATATCATTTCGCCAGCTGACATAGGAAAAAAAATACTACGTCTGGGTATTGGCCCTTCAAAAGAGAACAATAGTATGAAAAACACACACACACACTCGTGGAAATATATTATCTAACCAATATTGTTCAACAATTCAGATATTATCCAAACTACCAGCGTTTTTATTATCTGTCTTAGTTCAAAGCACCTTGGAGTTATCTATTATTTAATGTGTGTGGGTTTTTTTGTTTGCTTGTTTGTTTGTTTGTTTTTACAAGTTGTATTCTTTGTTTTGTAGATATACAATGCCCCAAATCTAAAATTTGGGGAAATTGGCTGGAAACTGAGAACTGTATTGCTTGGTAAATTTCCATAATTTGGCTTAATACGACAAGTGCAAGAAAAAGTTAGAAAACCGGTGTTATTCTACAATGTCCAAATCTAAACCTATGCTATTCCACATGGGTGTTTGTCTACTGCAGGCTAGCAACACAGATGCTGCCTCCCACCCCAAAAGATTATCATTTAATGGCGCCTCCTCTAGTTCATGCTGGGAAAGACTATAATAGCCACTGCCTGTGGGTGGAGATTGGGAAGCAATTATAGATGGGGCTGTGGAAATATTTATTTTATTAGCCTGTTCATCTTTTTTTTTTTTTCTGATTGCTGTTTTATAGCCTCTCGGGGAGTTTATCTAAATGAGTTCGGCTGGCACATAGTTAATCTTAATATAAGTTGCTTTTGTTAATGAATTGAAATTAACTGATTACATTTTTTTCTGCAGAGGGATACTTCATTAGTTATCTTAAGTTAGTGCAGTGTAATGCATTTGAATTTAAGTAGGTAAAGATTGTAAACCAATTTAAATGAACCTCTATATGCAAATGAAGTGAAAAAAAATCCCTCTTTTAGAATAAAAGGGAAACAACTATAGACTGAATATGCAGCTATGGTCTAAAGTTTACATACACTCATCATGAACATGAGTTCTGAGTGATTTCTTTAATCTGTTCTTTTTCAGGGTGGAACGCTTGTGCAGTCTGCATATCTAATAATTTTACAAAATAAGAATTGGGTGCACAAGTTTGAATTTATGTTGGATTTTCTCAAATCCACACAGGTTCAAATATATCCATACACTTGACTAATATTTGGTTAAATTTCACTTAGCAAGTTACACCTCAACCAGATGCTTTTAGTTGCCATCAACAAGCTTTTGGCATAATTCTGGTTGAATATTTGGCCACTCTTCCTGGCAGAATTTATAGAGTTCAGTTACATTGATTGGGACCCAGCTAAGCACAGTCTCCAAATATTCAGTTGGGTTGAGGTTGGGACTTTCCAGAAGTTTAATGTTAGCCTCCTTTTTCCATTTCAAAACCATGTTTTGATGTGTGTTTGGGATCACTGTCATGTTGGAAAACCCAGTTTTGTCCAAGTTTCACCCGTCTAGCTGTTGATGTGTGGTGGAGGTGAAGGTGAAAAACTTGAAGGTACTCTTCTTGCTTCATTATTCCATTGACTTTGTGCAACATACCTGGCAGCGAAACAGCCCCAAAACATGATGCTACCATCACCATGCTTGACAGTTTTCTTAGGTTTGAAAGCCTCACCCTTTACTCCTATAAACACATCATGAAAACATACCTCAAGTAAAGTACTTTGTTAGTGTACTTAAGTACAATTTTCAGGTATCTCTACTTTGCTTGAGTAGTTTTTTTCTGAAAACATTTTACTTTTACTCCCCACAATTTTTAAACAAATATCTGCACTTTCTTCTTACATTTTCATAACAGGCTTGTTACTTTTGCTTTAACACATTTGGGGGGAGTTATTGTTTTGTCACTGCGAGCCTGCATTTATTAATCATCAGAGGATGTGACATAAAAAGAGATGACATGTGCCATAGTCAAAGGTTAAACATGGGACAGTGGTTTCTTTGTTTGTTTTTTGCCACAACATCGAATTACTGCAGGTGTCCATAAGTTGAGGTACTTCGGCATCTAGCTAGTGCTACAGAAGGGGAGCGAGCATAAAGGGAGTTACTTTTTTTTAACTGTCAGGTCATTTCTATCAGCTCAGCAAACATCAGCAAACACACAAACTGTTTTTGTGCAGTTTGTCTCACAGTGTGTTGCTAGCTAAAGGTCCAGCTTCTGTATTTCACAGGGAGAGAAAAGGAAGAGAGCTAACTTCACTCAGAGATGGAGAAAGATAAGAAAGACAGGACATGAGAGGAAGAAGAGAGGTTAGATTTAAAGGTAAGGACTGCTCAGTGGGATTTGATAAACTGGAAAAGTCCTAATGTTTTTAAATCAGATATTGGGTCTGTACATCTGACATTATGTTTTTTTTCATATTGTGAAATTTGCTGCTAAACAAACTGAGCTAGACCATCAACATCAAGTGAAGCAGAGATGAATTTGAAGTTAAGCTGATGATGCTTAGATTCATTCGCTGAATTCTACCCTTATATCGACTTTATACTGACTAATATAAAGACAGCATAAACAGTGTAGTGTCAGCTGTGAAACATCTGCTGACTTCTTGTTAAATTCAGTTGTGTAAATCCATAGTGGGCAGCAGGTCAGCTGATCACAGCATGTACACTAAGAAAATCTACTGGAGCTTTCAATAGAAATTATTGTGTTACCCTCTACAATGTAGGCAACAGAAATCAGATTTATTTTTTTTACGTCCCTTCTTTTTCTTCAGGTTCAAGCTGAGCATAATTACAATAAAAAAAATTCGGTTATCTTTGCACAAAACCAGAAACATCCTCCAAAGAATTATTTTTTTGCTTTCTTATTTTGAGTCTCTACTTTTTGACTTTTACCTGAGTAAAGAAATTGAATCAGTACTTCAACTTTTACTGGAGTATTTTTTAACAGTAGTGTTTGTACTTCTACTGAAGTACAGAATGTCTGTAACTTTGCAACTCTGTATGAAGTTGTTTGAAATTATGATGGGCAGTTGTTTAGAAATGGCTCCAAGAGACCTTCCCGACTTGTGTAACCCTACAACGCTGAGTTCAATGGACTTTCCCATTGCTCAGATTATTGCTTAATCAGTGAGTGGTGTCAAACTAATCATTTTTACATTGTTAAAGAGAAACTGCCAGTTGTCAATCACAATCACTAACGAGAAGTTATTAAGCATCAGTCTTGATGAGCGTATCCAGATTTCTGACCTCAACTGTAAATTCTGTAGCTACTGGATCCAAAAAGTGAACCAAATGCAGTAGTTCATGGCCTCCATGCCTATGGCCTCCATGCCTATGGCCTCCATGCCTATGGCCTCCATGCCTATGGCCTCCATGCCTATGGCCTCCATGCCTATGGCCTCCATGCGTATACCCTAAGTCAGGGGTCCCCAATCTCAGTCCACGAGGGCCGGTGTCCCTGCAGGTTTTAGATGTGTCCTTGATCCATCACAGCTGATTTAAATGGATAAATTACCTTCTCAACATGTCTTGAAGTTCTCCAGAGGCCTGGCAATGAGCTAATCATGTGATTCAGGTGTGTTGACCCAGGGTGAGATCTAAAACCTGCAGGGACACCGGCCCTCGTGGACTGAGATTGGGGACCCCTGCCCTCGTGGACTGAGATTGGGGACCCCTGCCCTAAGTAAACATTTTCCTAATTAGTTTTTGATCTCAGTCACTAGTTTCACATCTTATCTAATACAATATGACACTCATTTTGTAAACTATGGTCCCCATTAAAATCAAAAAGGAGGACAAAGCATAGAAATTCCACCCTATGAAGAGTGCCCTGTGGTTTTTCATTTCGATCTAATCCTTGCTTGTCACGTTTTTATATTAAAATGTTATGAATACTGCATTTTTTTTTGATAAGTGCTAAGGCATTTATGTCTTTTTAACAAAGGCTAGTCAAGAAAGTGAATTCCAATCCTCACGATTTGAACGTGTGATCGTCAAACTGTGGGGAACTACATCTGTTCCCTAATGTAATATTTCAGACTCTTGCTATTGAAGCTGACAGGGCTCAGCTGTCTCTGTTGTTCTTGTTTGTTGCCTGACTGGCTTTAATATCCTCCGCTCTCTGACTATGTGCTGTGCATGTGTCCAAGGTGTTAGCCTTAGAAAAAAAAGTCTTCCAAATGACTTATTGGGGAATAATGAAGCAATTAGTTGGCTCAAAGTGGAAAAACTTTGCTGCCCCCCTCCTTTGTCTGCTGGCCTGTGCTCACTCTGAGAAGTGAGAAATCTTGCGCGTTGTGCCAAGTGCCTGTGAAGCATAATTACAGAGCGAGTGCTTGATTTGGCATGTCTTCCTCCTCATCTGGTGGCCTGCTGCTTAAAGAACATTCTCCATTATAATTAGGCGCCTGGAAAACAAGAACACATTCTTGTCCACTGCTAGCCAGCCTGCTGGTTGGGTGTGTGAACAAAAGATGGCGCTCCTTTGCTGTTGGTTGCTGTCTTTTTAGATGGGTATTATAGGCCAGAAGTTAGTCAGTTCATTTTAACAACTCTACATATTTTTCACATTCTAGCCTGATCGAAGAGTCTAGCTAGGGTCATTTATCAAGAGAATATTGAAACTTATTGCTTTTTTGTTAGCTGCAATGAAAATATAGATTATCAGCACAGATGAAGTATGTTGGGGGAAAACTCTGTAAAAGACCCAGGAGAAATAAAGACACAATGAGACAAGATCACTTTTTATGCTTTAACGTGCACACGGGTAAGCTGTTCAGAACAACTCACACCGTGTACAGAGGCTGGGCACTTTTTATAGGAAACACAGTGAGAACAGGATAAGAAAATACAAAACAGATAAAATAAACAACTCCATATGTGGCGATAGTCTCGTCAGCAGAGAGCTGGGAGAAAGCTGTGAGAGATAAAACAATCTAAAACAATATGTCCCAAAACAGTATGTCTTTGCTGAGAAAGTCTAAAAGGATAATTCTAAACTAATCTAACCATAGACAAAGGGCATCCAAACAATGAACAAAGGGCATCTTTGTACATTTAAAAGAAGGTAAAGAAACATAGAATCATTTTTCCTGTAACAAAGTATAAACTCAAGGTAGTGGGGTTATTTTTTTATTTTTTTTTAACCCCATTGTGAATTAAACTATATTTTGAGTTTTAAGTTAATAATGAGAGTCAGGCTGTCCTCTTGGGCCTTTGTGAGCAAAATCGGCACATGCTAATCAGGACGAGGAAAGTTTGAATTCTGACTGTAATGCATGCTGGCTTAAGCCTGAAAGAGCTCCTGTGAACTTGATATTCTTGTGTGGTATAAAAACTGTACCCACCTATTCGCTGAAATGTTTACTTTCTCACTGAGCAACCAGGCCACTGTAGACCAAAAGAAAATGGCGATCGTGTTATTTAAACCTTTTAGTGTGTGCGTATGTGTTGCTGGGTAGATGGCCTGTAGTGTCCATACACGATAACAATGAGTCTGCTTGTTGCCAGTCCTCACTGGAGGCTCGTTTGGTAGATTTTGCTCTGCACCCTCATAATCTGCGCGGAAGTAATAAATTTGGGAAACAGCAACTAGTTCCCTGATCTGTGCACCTGGTGAGCCTAATTACATTTCCCCAACCCCCGACACTGCTGCTTCTGTTCCTGTGTGGTGACTGCAACATACTTCATAAAAAGGTTTCACACAGGAGATAATGTACAGCCTATGTTGACATTACACAACATGCGTAGTCAACGTGATATTTTTGCTGGAGTCTATTATTTTAGTGATTTTATCTGTAACACCCAAGTTTGACCTAAAGTTGTTTCCTGGTTACTTGTCGCACATTGCTTTGCTATGCACAGGACTTCTTTAGCCTTCCGAATACACAAGTTTATAAACAAAACAGCTGCAAAGTTAAATTCAGACTCAAATTTAAAAATAATTATTCCTGGCACACCGTGCTGGAATGGTTTATTTATTATTAGAGTAACAGAAAATCAATCTGAAGTCATTTTTTTTTTAAAAAACTAAAAATATTAGTTATTTTTAACGATTTGTTGCTTTGCCGTGTTTTACTGTAAGCTCAGTATTTTTGGGATTGGGACTGTTTGTCAGAAAACATTAAGAAACTCATATTTTTTATTATTTGATACACCAGGGAAATAATTAATTCATTAAGAATGTATTCTCCAGATGGATCAAAATTAGTAAATGGCCATAAGAAATAATTATTGTATGTTTTGGTATGTGTTTGTGAAAACACATCTTTGTGAAAGCACATGAGGTTCTGTCTGAATTAAACACATCGATAATGGATTATTTTAACCCTGCCATGTTTTTTCAGTAAGCCACAAAGGCAGCTTGTACACATGGAGATTGACTCTGTTTCATTTCCTCCTTTGAGGTCACATTGTAATGAATTACCTGTGCCACCACTCCTGGTAATGTTCCCTGCTGCTCAGAGCCACCATAAACATGTCACCATAATGCTCACCACTCTGCTCTACCCTGCAGTGCATTTGGCCATGAGGGTGGAGAGCTAGACACTGGTGGAAATGAGAGAGGTGTGTGTGTGTGTGTGTGTGTGTGTGTGTGTGTGTGTGTGTGTGTGTGTGTGTGTGTGTGTGTGTGTGTGTGTGTGTGTGTGTGTGTGTGTGTGTGTGTGTGTGTGTGTGTGTGTGTGTGTGTGTGTGTGTGTGTGTGTGTGTGTGTGTGTGTGTGTGTGTGTGTCACTTCCCCTTGCCCCAGGAAGGTTTGTTGTGTGATAGTCTCTAGGTTTCCTTTCACAGAATGTCTTAGTGGTCCAGAGATACACTGAAACCACTAATTCAGTCAGGATTCACTCTCATACACAAGTGTCACATAAATTAATTAAGTGGTTTATACCAAAATGTAAATGATTGTGCATCATCATGTCAAGGCTAGACCTCTTAATTGAAATACTTTAAAGTCTTAAGAAATGCTTAAAAAAAACTGCCAAGACAAACTCCTAGATGAAAGTTCAGTGCTCTTTTGGAAAAGAGTTTAGGTCCAATAAATGTTTGTTTTTTGTTTTTTTGTTTTTTTTTAAATAACATTACTACAAAAATTAACAGCGTTTGTCATTGTATCCAGATTTTTTTTCTTGCATGTTGCTAAATGAAAACTTTTCTTTGTGAACTGTGTGTTGTTTGTGGGGGGAAAAGGGAATTTGCTGAAAACCACAACTTGTGTGGGAAGTTTTGGATTGCAGAGCAGAAAGTGGTTTAAACTAATACATATTTTGATAAAATGTCAGTGGAAATCAGAAATCAAATTACATATTAAATGTTTTAAGTCTGATTTGTCTTTCTTTCCCACTTGACCATGAAGGAGCTTGTGCTTCTTTGCCTCTAGAAGTAGCGATGGTGAATAAATCCCCTTTTTTTTTGTTTCCCAGAAGGCTTCTAATAACTGGCCACCAAAGTGGACCACCTGTGTAGTCTGATTAGAGGGGTTCCCATCTCTATTTGAGGCGCCTTCGTCCTGGTGCTTGACTGCTGGTGGCCCCAAAAGAATAGCGGAGGCTGTGGGGAGCTGGCCCCTGCTGGCCTCCTCTCTGGTCCTACCTGAGGTGTGTGTGATTTACAGCGTGCAGGGACAGACCGATCCACTGCTGCATGAGCAGACCGCCATTCCTTTGCTTGAAACTCATTAGGGATTTTAGTAGGGATTTCTTGTGCACTCTCTCACAGACACATGCCATTACCCACTGCTCAGAAAAGTCCCTACAGTAGTATATGCACAGTCCTGTGCTTTTGGCATGGGAATAGTGTCGTAATGAATGTGTCTTTCCTACTCTATGTTTCCATGACTTTGGCTGGAGAGTAAAGAGAGGTGTGCTATCCTTCTCACTGGGGATAAATCCACTGTTAATGAAACACTTGCTTACGACTGAGGCCTTGAAAGAAACCTTCTGCCTTAGGTGCTGAGATTTGACCTGCTCTATCTATCATAACACTCTGCCACAATTTACTAGATATTTGGCTGTACAAACTAACTGTACAAAGCTCTTTGCCTTCTGACGCCTATGGTGACTTTAAATTAAGACTGACTGACTGATGCCTTGTTGATTATATTTTTTTATATTTATATTGCTTAAATGTGGTTTGGGTTTCACTGATAAAAAATTTAGAGCGTTGTGTGAGGTGTCCATGTCTTTATGAGCAATTGTGTCTGCATAATTTAAATCTCTCTCATTTGGATTTTTTTCTACATTTAGCTTAACCTATATTTCTCTTATACATCAAAAGTCTGATGTATTAGGTGGAACTTCTAATCAGTGTGTTTGAACAAAAGTTAGAATATGACCAGTCTGCAAACATGTGGTACCAGCATCCACTACTGAAAAGTGGTGATGTGTGGTATTCAACTCCAGCCTTGCAGTTTTATAAATAGCAGGTATATTTAGAAGACAAAATAAATAGTCACCTAAAAGGGAAAGAGAGCCCCTAAACCTAACAAGTTCTTCTTTGACCCTCTAGGTCTTTCTGTCCAGGAGAATTGTATTCGAACTCGGGGAAATCACTAAACAAAGAAAGATGCAAACAGGAGTAAAATCCCAAGGCAGTGGAAGCAATAAATGAGCATGACTCAAGATTTTTATTACAGCATGAAAAAGGTGTTGCTTACTCCTTTAACCAAGAACTTTAATTGCATCTTTACCATGTGTTTCATATCAATGCCTTAGTATTTTTTTTATATTATATCAAATAGAAATTGGCAATTATCAGTATGATTAGCATTATTTTTTTTGTTACTCAATACACATAGCTTGTTAAAGCAGCACTTTAGTATTTGTGCCTTACAAAACCATAATTTAAAATTCAGTGTTGGAAATGGCCTTAGGTGTAAGTGTTTAAGTGTAAGTGTACAAATAAGCACATAGGCAAAATGAGTAATAGTTTTAACCACATGGGGGTAGCAGTCTTTCACAGAGTTGGACATGGAGGTTTAGTTGGTAAGTGGTAGAAACTGTTGTTTTATGGGGCATCTTCTCTTTGCCCACATGGACAGCAGTGGGAAGAGTGTTTGAAGTCAGCCCTGCTTCACCTCAGGGTGTGGAGATTGGCTATTGTTGTACATTTAGCACCACTGAGCAAGATGAATGTCTGGAGCACAGCATGGGAAAACACAGTATGTGTCAAGTGTGGTCATGTGTAAGCAATGTGGCGTCTGCAGAGCAGCTTTTTTAAAAACTGCAATGGAAATTTAAAACAGAAGGCTCCTGAGCAGTCTTGTTCTATATTTTATATAAAACAGTGTTGTAGAACAGAACAAAATTTTAACCATTAGAGAAAAAATATTCACAGCCGCCCCACAGATGTGCCATTAAGTATAGCCACTTTCAAAACTGCTAACATTTATTTAGTCTTTGTCTTCAATTTTTTGTTTTTCTGAGTTTTCTGAGTTAACTTCAATAATGTGTTCCTCTAAACCATCGAAATGCCTTTAGACCCCTCAATTCTACTCAAAAACGTATACCATTAATTAATGCTCCAGTTTTAAATATGATGAATAAATAAACCTTTACTTAAAAGCCCTTTTTTTGATTCAGCTGTCTTAGCTATATAGGCCAATTTCTTACCTTCTTTTTATTTCTAAAATTTTTGAAGAAGTAGTCAAATGATTACTTGCAAAGAAATGTTTTGTTTTTTTTTCTTTTTGAAGATTTTAAGTCAGGATTTAGAGTGCGTCATAGCACAGAAATGGAAATAGTGAATGTTACAAATGATCTTCTTACTGCCTCTGACAGTGGGTTCATCTCTGTTATTGTCTGGTTATATTTGAGGTGCAGTGTTTGATCCTGTTGACCACAAAATCTTACTACAGAGATTAGAACACAAAATTGTTATTTAAAAAAACAACAATGCAGTGGTTTAAATTATATCTGACAGATTTTAATTTGTGCAGGGTAATAGGGAGTCCTCACACAGGTTAGTCATGGAGTTCCACAGGGTTCTTTGCTGGGACCAATACTTTTTACATTGTCCATGCTTTCCTTAGACAATACTATTAGAAAACACTGCATATATTTTCATCGCTATGCAGGTGATACCTAGCTTTAATTATCTATGAAGCCAGATGATACAAATTTAGTTAAACTATAGCTTTAATGACATAAAGGCCTGGATTAGCTCTAATTTCCTGCTTTTAAATTCAGAAAAAGCTTAAGTTTGTGTACCTGGTCCTACAAATCTTCGAAATTTGGTGTGTAACCAGATATTTACTTTAAATGGGATTGCTTTGACCTCCAGTACTGTGAGAAATATTTAATGATTACATTAAACAAAAATGTAGGACAGCCTCCATTCATTTGTGCAATATTACTGATGCTTCATTTATTCATGAATGTAACACTTCTAGGCTACACTGTTGTAATTTATTATTAGGCCCCTTTACTATGTAGCCATATCCCAGTTGTGATTTGGGAGATAAACAGCCTCATTAATTTTCAGATTAGGCTTAAAACTTTGCTTTTTGATAAAGCATATAGTTGGGTGGTGGATCAGGTGACCCTAAGCCATCCCTTGGCTATGATCCAATGGATTCGGGCTGCTTGGGGGCTTCCAGTGATACATGTATGAGTGGTTTGTTTTTTTTCTTCACTGTTTTAACTCCCTGTTTATTTATACATCACTGCATTTAATTACCAGTAACTATTAAACTCTGGTTCTTTCTCCCATTCTTGTCTTGTCTCTTTTTGCTCTGGGTTTTCATGTCTAAATTTGGTTCTGTCTGAGGTTTTTCCTTCCCGCTGTTTCCAAGTGCTTACTCCTGGGGTTGTGCGATTGTTCGGGTTTCTTTCTAATATTGTAGGATCTTTACCTTACAATATAGAGCACCTTGATTGTTGTTGTGATTTGGTGCTGTATAGATAAAACTGAATTGACAGTCTAGACATTGTTTTGTTTTTTTCTAGCGTTAAGCAGATATGACATGAACTTTGTAGACGTCTTTCAAAGGACACGAGAAGCTGGTTTAGAAGCTAACATCAGCTTATGGATCTTCTCCAGCATCAGTTTTCTTGATAATCATTACATCATCTTTAAAACAATAATGATGTGCATTGCACAATACCTTGCTTTTGAGTAGTTCTACAAAATATTTTCAGAGCTGAGCCCACATCCTTTTCTTGACAACACATCCTATCGAATTCTTCCACACAAATGAATACCTGGAACTCTTGATCAAAGCGCACTGCCAAGGTGCACACTGACTAACCTTTTGCAAGACCCTTAATTTATTCATATATGTGTTAGTATGACACAGAGTAGATTACAGATGACTTACAGAGCCGTTTGGCACCAGATAACGTTAACATGACAAAGTTTTGAAAAGGATACTTCTCTAAATCTAAAGCCCTCCATATTTACTAGCTGCTCTATTTTTTCCTTTTCATTTTTGTTGCCAAAACTCTTCCTGATTATATTTCCACTGTGTCAACATGCACAATAAAGCTGGCTTCTAAAAACACCCCTTTAAAAATCACTAAAGTCAGCATAAGTTCCCACATAGCCGCACCTTTCCTCTGTGCCTGCCTGTCTGGGTAGAAAAAGTACTTTGCCACAAACATGGAACACAACAGTGCATCCAACACAGCCTGGCATATCACTGAAAATAATTGAGATAGTTTTGAGGTTGTTGGGGTTTTTTGTTTTGTTTTGGGTTTGTTTGTTTGTTTTTGGTTGAGAGGCTAGTTCTAGGTGGATAATGCATACTTTTGTGTGCTTCATCCTCCCTGTGACACCAAGACTGCATTGGAGGGAGAACTGGCTATCCTTATTTAGGTCAAAAACACCATTCTGCCTTATGGTGCATTGACACAAATTCATTTTTGTTTTAAAATGTGAAATGTTTATTACTTTAGAGCTGTACCGGGTTGGTCGTATGAATCACAAAAGCTCATATGAAGCTTGATGATGCTAGCCTCGCATGTAATTGGTGATTCGTTCTTCTTGTATTCTGACGAGAGACAATGTAGTGCTCTGATGCGGTCTTCTCTCTGGAATACCTACCTATGTTTTTGTCACCATGATCATACAGCAGCTGTTCTGTAAAATGATGTAATGGATTACATTTAAAACAGCTTAAAGATGTCTTTAGTTTTTGACTGTATAGCTTAAAACGTTTTCTATTGTATTTAGTTTATGCATTGGGTATAGGTATGAATATTTGAATGTAGTTTGTTTGCTGTAATACTTCTGAAGTTATTATATGGCAACTTGCTTTATGTAATTTCATATAATAGTTATTATATAACCAGATATATTATCTATTAGTTATACATATTTTATTTTCATTCTTTTTTTTCTTTTTTCTTTTTTTTGTTATATGAAACTGTTTGGAGTGTAGGGACCCTGAAAAGTAATTAAGGACCAAATTGTATAAGTAATTAAATTCAGTTCAACAGTTGTCTTAGGGTAATAAATGGATAACAAAAAATAAAATAACTTTGGCATGAAAATATGACAAACTTTAATGTAAAATTGAAGAATTGTGCCATTGTTCACTGGTATATTTTGTGGCTAAATTTCTGCCTTTATGTCTATCTTGTCTTCCCAGATACAGACCCATGTCTCCTGGAGAAGCAGGAGCAGCAGCAGCCAACATATGTTGCTCTTAGCTATATCAACAGGTAAAGAAACAAGTTTCCTTTTGAAATAACCCCACTGAAGGTTAACTTAGTAATGCAGTAACTCACTTTTCAGTAAAGTGACTTTAATTTACTAAAATCTGACAAAATCATAAGATGAATATTATTAGTGGTTTGCCTGAAAAGATTTAACTAGAAAAGTTTGTGCTGTACTCCTTTGAGGTTCTACCAACAATCTAAAAAACGTCATCTGGTGGATTGCTTAAATGAATTGCTACAGTATTTGGCAGTTGGGTGTTTTATTGCACTGCGTTCATCCTGGTTGTCTTTGATATGCTGCTTGTGCAGTCGTTTTAAGAGCCTTATGCAGCAAACCATTGTACAAGAAGGTCTGCCTCTGTCTCCCTGCTCACACAAACACATCTTGATGTGGCTATCACCTAATTTGTTAATTCCACATTTGCTTTAACAGTGTCTATATTAACATTTTGGTTTTATGGTGCACATTTGCTGACGACTTTACTGTCAATCATAAAGCCCAAAGGGAAATGCAGCCACTGATTTTTTTTTTCTTAAGCAGTACCAAACCTACAGTACACTAGATTGTAGTCTGAATGAGATGATGCTCTTTTTTTTCCATCCAAAAAGTTTGCAAACCCTTACAAGTTTTATACCTCACAACGCCAGGTTCATGACAGATGCTGCAAGGCGAGAACACGAGGCCCTGAAGAAGAAGGTGCAGCCCAAGTTGTCTCTGTCTCTTACAGGCAATCTGTCACGTAGCAATGTTTCCACACCACCCCGCCACACCAGTGGAAACCTCACCCCTCCAGTCACCCCACCCATCACCCCTTCTTCTTCTTTCCGTAGCAGCACACCTACAGGTAACCATAATCAACACACTAGTTCATCTAATTAGGTTTCCAGGATAGGATGTGTATTTCCAGATGCTTAACATTCATGTATTTTTCTAACTGAAGCTACAGTTAAATGATTGGTTACTAAAGTTTGTCATTCCTGGTGTTGATCCTTGTGCTGAGTCTTTATTATAAGGAAATCTAATAGTTTACTGTTAACACCTAATATTTATTATATGTATCTCTCTGTTTAATATCCATGTTAAAGCCAAAGTTTCTGTTTTTAGTATCATCTAAATGAATTATCCTGTAAGTAAATCAGCTAAAAAACACAGGTTGAATAACAAAAAATATTTTTCTGTGATTGACAGTTTTTGTTTTTGTTGAATTAAGTTATCCACATGCAACACTACCAAGAACAAACCTCACACAGTCTGTGGGCTTTGTCTTTTTGCTACATCCTGCTGAAAGAACTATTCTACTAAAAGAAGTCCTTTCAGGATCGGGAAGTCCCACGATCAGAGAGTTTTGCTGACTTTGATCAATTCCCTGGGAGAAATGTTCCCTGACTCGGGCTGAGTTGGTGCTGGTAATTCCAGTCTCCAGTGTGGCCTCTGCAGCAGTCTTCCTCATTGAGCTTAATTACAAGCAAGCAGCCACTTTGAGTCTGTTTAGTTTGTATTTGCCTGTTCAGGCACTATAGCTGCAGTGTTTTATTGCCTCGGCTGTCACTATATAAAAAAATCTTTCATGTGTCTGGTGTTGACATGAAAAGTGACCACATGGTGTCTGTGTTCATCTTTTCTTTCCATGCCCTCATAAATGCATAATCTATTCTTTAGATTAATTATATGATTGAATTATTACATGTTTTTTAAATACCATTAAAAATTAAAAGGACAAACATCATAATAGATCATGATGGATTTTTTATTTTTTTATTTATTTTTTTTTTGGGGGGGGGGGGGAACAGTGAGAAAGTTCTGGAGCTTGCTGGGCCTGACTTGACATCCATAAAGAAGCTCGCTGTAAGGCTGCAAAAAATCAGGGACAGCCCTTAAAGTCCAGCTAATTAGGTTTCTTTATTTAGCTTTATAAATAACAGGACCCCCCTTTTATTTTTTTGCAGCGTTTTCCCACGTACTTCTGTCTTCTTTTTGTGAAGTATGCATTTTTCTGGAATGGCATCTTTAATGAATTAATAAAACAATAGCAGCGTGTTGACCTAAGACCTCAATGAAATGCCTAAATTCTTTCCCACAATTTGCATATTTCAGTCTTTCCAAAAACTTGCAACAAATGAAGTCAAGATTGTGGGAATGCTATCCTTGAACACATGCTGTGAAGGGTCCACGTTGGTCAGGCTGAAAGCTCAGAGGCCAGGGTTTCATCGTCATAGAAAATAGGGCTGGGTATCGTCACTGATTTCTAGAATCGATTCAATTCCGATTCACAAGGTCCCAAATCGATTCGATCCACGATTCGATTTAATTCGATTCGATTTAAATCTGGGAAATTTTGACAGTCAGAAGTATAATTCAGATCAGAACATTTACATATTTTTGTATCTATAAAAAGGAAGCTGACACTCGCAAGACTTTATCCAAGGTGTGAGCATCACAGCAGATGCCTTTGTGTCAAAGTAGCTGAAGATAAAACACAGAAAAACATGAAGGTGATTTTCCTGGCCTGGGATTTTATAAAAATATTCTGCAGTACATCAAAAACGAAAGAAAACCATTAATTAATGAACATTACCTCTGACGTTACAGCGGTTTTATTAGAGACACGGCTAAGCATTTTGCATTTTGAATAATATTAAAAAGTTTAAATTTGTTCAGTATTGAACAGCAGAAATGAGGTTTTCTTTTCGGAAGAATGTAAAAGGGGAAAAAACAGCGGCCGACAGCGCTGTAAGCAACAGTAGACTTGTGCATAACAAGCAAGCGAATAATGAAGAAAGCGAAACTGTTCGAGAGAGAGAGAGAGAGGGTGGGAGGGAGAGAGAGAGAGAGAGCGAGCTGCGCATCGCAATGGAAGCAAAACAGGAAAAGAGTGAATTCATGACGATGTTTATGTGAAGCGTTTGGATCTTCTTTAGCTGCTGGTTCGGTCAATATTGTTTGGAGAGAGATCAAACTAACAGCTTTAGAATCAGCGCATAAAGGGCGTGAACACAAAGCGCCGACCCGGATCAGCGAGCTGTCGGCTTTCAGCCCCGACTGTGAGAAAGGCGACATCTAACTGATTCTGATCCGCGGGTCGCGCTGTGTGTTTAAGTCTATGTGCAGAATCCCTGTACCTGCTCTCATTTACTGTTTGGTGGTTCTTGAAATTTTGTGAGATGTCACCAGAGATTCTGGCATTTCGGACAAAATAAATTTATATTAAAAAATCGATTCAGGATTTTAATGAATCGATTTTACGTTATCCAAGCCAGAATCGATTTTAATCGATGAATCGATTATAAAAACCCACCCCTAATAGAAAATATGCATAAAACAAAGCTTCTTGGAAGCAGGTTTGTGTAATATAATCCTGGTGAAGATGCCCTCAGGCGTTTGCTATTTGACTTTAAATCTTTCACCCTCTAACAGGAAGTGAGTGTGACGAAGAGGATGTAGAGTTTGAGGAGTCTGACAGTGATGAGTCATGGACCACAGAAAGCGCCATCAGCTCCGAGTCCATCCTCAGTTCCATGTACATGAACGGAGGAGATGAAAAGCCTTTTGCATGCCCAGTTCCAGGATGTAAAAAGAGATATAAGGTAAGTTTCATTCGTGGTCTCTTAAATCTTATTAGGATGCCTGTTGTAAACATAATAAAACGGTGTGAAATATCTTTATCATGACCAGAGAGACCAAATGAAAACCAGACATATTTGCATTGTATTAAGTGTGAGAGATGTGATTTTATTTACTTTCAAAATAAATCCAGCCGATTCCCTGCTGTTGACAATGGAAAATTGGTTCTTAGTTGAGCATTACAACAACAGAAATGCATACATCTAGTCCACTTCAGAGATGTGGAGTTTTTATAGCATTTTCCATCCACATCTGGTGTATGTGGTTGGAATAAATTATGTGCAGCCTGAGAAAATTGCATTGCTGACGTGAATGACAGGGTTATAGGCGATGACTTAGTCTGAGGTAGCAGGCAGCCTTAGGCATCTGTTTAGCAGTAAAACAAGATAGATTTGAAACAAGAAAACATCTTGTCCTACATTCAGATGTTGACTGGTAAATATCATAGATATACCCAAGTCTGTGAATTCCTTTAATGCTACACTATAGACTACCCTACCCTAACCCTACACTATATACACTATATTTTAGATCAATCATAATATCCCTTGCCTTTTTCATTTTGGTATGACTATGATTTTAAAATACCGGTCTCTAAGAATGAAGATGGGTATATAACTATATCTGTAGGTGCGTATAATTTTCAGAATTTGTGATTTTTTGCGGGGCAGGAAGGACTGTGATGGAGGCCACAGTTCTGGGAAACAATCTGTTCCTCAGCCTTCAGACCTTTGGATAAAAGGAAACAAAGGTTTAGAGCCAAGCCAGCTAATTTCTGCAGCGATGTTCTGAAATCTGACCTTCTGACAATTGGAACCTAATATAACTATACTTTTATGCTCATACTTTTGGACTGGCTAATCAGACGCACATGCGTATAGTTTTATGTGTCAATATTCTTTTCTCCAAGCAGTGCACACCAGAATTTAAAAATCAATAGCTCTCCTCCTCCAGCTCTCCCCTTTCTGTTCTGAGCGTCTCCTATTAAATGATCATAAGCATAATCATCTGCTTTATATGCACCAGAAATGTGTCAGTGAAGAGTTTTGGCTTAACATGTGATTATTTCCAAGTAAAAACACTTTGCATTGCTTTGGTTTTGTAATCTATGCAGGGGAGAACACAACCAGTTTCCTCCATAAGTCACAGACTACTATAAATAAACTAATCACCTTTTGAAAAAAAGGAATATGTATATCTGCACTAAATAACAGTCTTTCCACTAACAAGGACAACTCTATAATATTAATTTTAATATTTTAAAATACATCAACTAACCCAGAGTCCTTGAGAGTCAATGCAGATGTGAACTAACTCTACACATCTTCCATTCGCAGAGAGAGAATCCTGGTCCTCTGACTGGTTAAATTACAATAGCTTCAAGGTTATTTTGTTGTGTCTTTGGTTGGTGCGTGTCTAAAGTGGTGGCTCTTTCATTTCCTTGTTCCATTACAGAATGTAAACGGAATTAAATATCATGCCAAGAACGGCCACCGAACTCAGATAAGGGTGCGCAAACCCTTTAAGTGTCGTTGTGGGAAGAGCTACAAAACATCTCAGGGTCTCCGCCACCACACAATCAACTTCCACCCACCCATCTCTACTGACATGATCCGCAAGTTGCAGCAGTAGAGCCTGAGTGAGGTACCAGCACTTGCCTTCAGGCTATGTCAGCAACCATCAACAGACCACTATCACCAGCAGCAGCTGTCTCCCCCTTTTCTTCCCCTCTCGTTGTATTTTACTACACTACACACTATTGCATGGTATAAACATATTATTGTTCTTTCATATCTTTTATTCAGAATGTTGAATCTTTATTTTGTTCACATTTTTGCATTTTGCACATTTAAACTATCATTTATTTATTTAGCATTTGACAGATGGTGAAGGCATGTGTTAGCCCAGGTCACAAGTAGCCTTACATGTACTGCTGGGCATTCTGGTTTAAAGGGAAGGAGAGAAAAGATTGGGATAATTGTTGAGAAAGGAAGCAATCGTACCATGCATTTGTCACATTGAAGAGTTTCTTTTTTTACGATAAAATGTGACTGAGACAAATTCAGTGTTTTATATAATGTTTTATAGCATGAAATCCAGCATAAAAGCATTATTTGGCAATCTCTAATAGGCTTAATGTTACTGATCATTTGTTGGACTTATTGTAGTTACTGTTCCTTTCATATCACAAGAATTCAAAACATTTTTGATAAGTTTTACTTTAAACATGTGTGTGAGCACCAAAAGAATGTTCTCAGGTGATTTTTTTTTTTCTTTGCTAACATTTCAGCATCATAATCCTGCCCAAGTGTTCTGATAGTATTTAAGCTGTCATTGTTCCTCATGTTCCTGACAGCTTCCCTGAAGACGTAAGCAGTTTTCCATGCTTATTTACAGTAAGGGATTGAAGCACTTTTATAAAAGTTGCCAAATAAATTAGCATTTTTACCAACATCTTGTTTCTAGTGTATATACAGTGAGTGTAGAGTTGCACGTTCTACATTGCTCCAAGGAAAGATGTACATCAATCATTTCATCTTTTCAGTATTGTAAGATTTCTGTAATAACAGCAGTTGCCTTGAAATGTAAACCATTCCAAAAAGTCTTTGTATAACTTTATTTTCAAAGCTGCTGAACACAGGCAGTCAGCCCACTCTGTTTACTATTCACTGACTGCCTGAGGCCTGAGTTATGAAGCAGGTTCACCATACCCACAATATCTATGCCATAAGTGAACCCAGATAAGGTAATCAGGCAGAGGTGGCTTTCAGCTTAGTAGCTGTGGGATGGCGTTGGTAGCATCTGACCAATCAGAAACATGGACAGGTCTTGTGGCAACAGATTGATATTAAAAAGGAAGCTTTTTATATTTTTCTAAAATTAAAGACATGATACAAACTGAAAAGCAGCACAGCTGTGAGTATGTGTAGTAACAAAAAGCACTATAGTATATCAGTGCTGTATGGATGTGTTTGAGCTTTAAGTACTTTTTTGAAAATGACTGAAAAAGCACTTTTATTGAAGCTATGAAAGAAAACTAACAAGAATGCTGACCCTGCAAGTTGGAAAACTTATCAGTATCAGCTTTATACTTAACACACAGGACAATCTAATAGTTTACCATAAATAAAAAAAGGCTTAGCCTATATGCAAAGTACAAATGGGTTCCCCTTTTAGGATTATATATTGTTTCTTTAAAAGAATAACCGGAATATAAGAAAAGTGCTTCTATGAATTTGCATTTCTTGACGTGATCAAGAAAAACCTCAAATCTTCCAAGAATGGGAACGCCATTTTCCACAGAACTGATTGGTTAGATTTCGTACCTGTTGGATTATTATCTCAAATACAGGTTAGGTGTATGTGATAAGTCAACATGGCGATGTACGTTGCTAAGAAGTGAACCTCCTTATTGAGTTGATAACCCAGGTTTAGCAGATTTTTCCTGGATAAGCCCAAATCCTGTTTCATAGTACAGGTCTCAGGTCTCACAAAACTAGCTGTCTGTCATGGATAATGGGAAAAGAGGAACTAGTGTCAGTATATTCAGCACATTTGCATTCTCATAGTCCTGCTCTTAGGCTGCGAGGGAACACATGCAGCTCTTAGTTTGTGCCATAAAAATGTGTTAGCCATTTGTAAAGACTTAATAATTAAAGTAATTGAAAACCGAGCGTGAAATTCTCGAATCTGAGCCACTAGGTTATTTTCACAGCTTGGTGTTTGTGTTAAGGAACTAAAGTCCAAATAGGAATCATGGCAAAACTGAACTGCCAGTATGGAGACAACTCTTTGATATAGTGTACAGTGAATGTATTGTCTAGTGTCAAGTGCATTAAATTATATTTTCATATATTTCTGAAGTTTAAAAAAAAAAGTATGGAAGTATATATCTGAAACGGTAAAACCAGAGGTGGTGACGTACTGTATTTCTTCTTGAAGCTGCTTCATGTAAACGTTTGTTACTTTACAATAAAGGTTTCTCTGCTCTTCTGACGTTTGCATTATTAACTCTTTGGACACAATTCAGTTTTAGACAGATTTTATTAATTCATTTTAGATACATGGAACTCACTAAACTAATGAAACATTTCTATGAATGAAATAAGTTATTACTGTAAAAGAAAAGAACAAAAGGAAGGTCAACAGAAGCTCGGCATGCAGCGATTAGCTGATGATATGAAAGTTCTTAAAGATTCAGACACAATTAAATAATTCAAACCCAAAGAAAAGGAAACCTAAAAGTCGTACATAAATTATCAAGGCTGTCACAATATTGTTGGCTTTAATTATTCTAAAATAGATGATCTGAGCATATACTGTATAATCATGTATGGATATAATCACTGAAGAGTTCTCCCTGACTGCATATAGTGCACCAAGGTTGCTGTCTGTAAAGACTGACTAAATGACGTGTACAGTGTAAGGGGGCAGATTTGGCTGCATGTTTGAAATGTAAGTTTGGTAAACACTTATCTCTTTCCCTGATTCATTACATCGTGTGGACTAAAAGATCTGTCCATTTAAAGTCCGTATATATGCGTACAACAGTCTTATCCCCCAAAAGTATCCTTAAAATCCAAATTAAATGAAACCTTCCACCTTAAAAGAAAGAAAATGGTGTGAAAACAAATTTGGTAGCCCTGCCATGTCACTGAATCATTTTCATTTTTAAATGTTAAATCAGCTCCAAGTATTTCTCTAAGGTGAAGTAAAAAAAAAAGAAAAAAAGCAAAATTCAGTATAGTCCTAAAGAGAGGATCTTCACACCATTACATGCAAAAAAAAAAAAGAGGAAAAAAAAAGAAAAGTGTTGTGAGTGGTTGACAGGAAGTAAGCAGACTGGATGTGCTGATTTTCTGTTTATCTAGTCGAAGTTTAGCGGGTGGCTGTCGAAGTGAGTAAGCACGTGATTCTCAAACACTTTCTGGTCGCAGTCCAGCGGGAACTGCTCGCTGCACATGGGGCAGATTTTCCAGTGGCTCTCCACGTGCTCCTCAAACTTACTCTGGTCATAGTTGGGTGGGAAGATGACCTCACAGAGGGGACATCGTTTCATGTCCATGCTGCGCGTGGGAAGTGGATGGCAGAAGAGAAAGAGGGGAGAGAAAGCTCACGTTAATAAGCAGTCAAGCAAAGACGTGGGCAAAACAGGAGCACGGCTAATAAAGAGCATCCGTCTGATGCAACGTGGGTGGCCTGCGCTTCATCTAATGGGGGGGGGGGGGGGGGGGGGGTGCTGCAGACGTTTTTACACACGTCAATACACAAGTTTAACACACTTGGAGAGTTTGGTTATTATCAAGGTGTGTTACCTGGGATCAAAGCAGAAGGCATTTTGTCCATCATTCACAAATGTGCTGTGAGTTTCAGTTACTGTGGGCTGTTCGCTGGTATTACCCTGAGAGAGCAGCAGAGACAGGGGGAGACGCAAAATGGCATTAAAATAATCAAACGCACATGATACAAATTAGAAGTACTGCATACTGCACATGGGAGAGAGAATATTACATTATTGTTTTGCTTTTCCTCTGACTCCTCATGGCCTTCTGGCCGGCTGTGGTTGCGGGTAGGCTGGATACACACCACATTGCTGTCCCAGGATGGCGGGCCTACAGGGGGCAGCCTAAGTGGCTGGTCATCTGAGAACTCATCCGCATCATCTGCAGGAGGATTTTCAGAGACACGGCTACTGTAAATAAAAAGTCACTCATCTCTGCAATGTTTAGTGAAGACTTCTGAAAAGAAAACAAACCTTTTGAGTCCGAGATGGAGTAAGGGTTCCCAAAATGCAGCTTGCTGGGGCTCTGAGAAACCAACAGAGGGGTAGGGGTATCCTGTGCATACGGGACAGGGTACTGCAGGAATAAAGGCACACTGGACTGGAGGTTCTCCAGACTGGTTTTCTCACTGGTCCCCTGATCTCCCTTCCTGCTGCTGCCCTTCTGGAGCTCCTGACGCAAAAGGGGAATTGAAACAATTTCTTCACAACAGCAAAAACCACTGACAAAATTCAGTCCCATCATGTGCATATAGTGAGAACACTTTGTTTTAACATGTCTTTAAGATATAATCTTAATTTCCAGAAAAAAAACTGATTGCATTCACAGCCCAGTACAACCACACACTAACCTGCTGCTGACCATGGAGCAGCTCCACTGGAGCCTAACGCACTGCTTTTTCACTTGTTCCACTCAGATTCTATCCTGCTGGTCTCGTCATGAAACCCGCAGCCTTCCAGACAGAGAAGCTGCTTTTCTAACCTTTAGGGCATCGCGGCCACATATCTGATTCTATCTCAGTGTGGCTCTCCAGCTAAAAAGGCAAAGCCGCACCATCCCA